>NC_140209.1:63961479-64408979 GCF_951802725.1 Rutilus rutilus
ACAAGTTCCATTGAAAGAGATCAAAGGGATATCCGGATAGAAGTGTCATAGAAACATGAGGGTGGTCTCGTTTGACTCGGGGCAGCAAACAGCCAATCATGAATCACCTCAACACTTCCTAGCCCCGCCCTAGCAACCATTGTCGAGCACCCTAGCAACCAACATCCAAAGAGGGATATCTTCCATTTTGAATGTCACAGAGGCGTGGAGTTGGTTTTCTATCATTCACACTGACAAGCAGCCTTTGGAGTTTCATCATTGGCAGCTGCCAAGCCACTCCTTAGCAACCAAATAGAGCACCCTAGCAACCGTTTTGCAAGACCTATATCTCTGCATCAGAACATTGTATAAAGATCGTGGTTGGCTCTTTTGACTCATGCTAGTAAACAGGACTTCCAAAATGCTACACATGCTAGCTGTGAATAGCTACATGCTAAATGTAATTAGCTTAGGGTAAACATGATAAAAACAACTCAAAATGTGCTAGCATCATGCTAGCATTAATCATGCTAGCATCATGCTAAGCATATTAGCAACATGCTAATCATAGTAATTCATGCTAGAATGTAGTAAATCATGGTAAATCATGCTATAATGTGATAATTTGTGGTAAATCATGTTAGAAACATGGTAAAAAATACTAGAACGTGGTATATCATGGAATCACAACATTGTTAATTGTGTTAGCATGTGCCCATGTGCCACTGCAAGCACCACTCACATTTTCTTAAGGAAATATACATTCGAGTATTATTACAGTAAATACATGTAACGTGTTACAATGACACTGTACAATGAAGTGTTACCAAAAAAACTGTAAATAAAATACATTTATCAAGTTTTTAGAAATGTACACAGTATTGTGTTTGTTTCATATGGTTTTAAAATATATATATACTGCAATTACAATTATCATTTTAAATTAGAATAAAAAAATTAATAAATGCTCATTATATTTATTTTTTCCAGGTCAGTTTACTTTAAATTCGATCTGGAGAAACTCAATAAACTAAACATGACAGAATCATCTGAGCAGAAAAGAGAAACTAAAAGAGAATCAAAATTGTTCCTCTTGTGGCCGTCAGTCATTAAGGATTGAAACGACATGAATATATGATGAATCTCTCTCTCTCTCTCTCTCTCTCTCTCTCTCTCTCTCTCTCTCTCTCTCTCTCTCTCTCTCTCTCTCTCTCTCTCTCTCTCTCAATATGTGCTTTATTGTCATGACAATTGTTCCAATGTATTGCCAAAGCATTCCCAATCACACACACATGTACATGTACATACAATATGTATTTTGTATACATTTTGAATTGATGGATAATATGTATTTTTTGTAAATTTATGTAGTGTATTTGTTGTTTAGTGGTTGTTTTGAGTCTTTTGTTTTGTCTACCTGTCCAGGGACAACAGATGCAAATTAGCTGTTAGCTAACTCTGTGTAACTCCTGTGTGTGTGTGTGTGTGTGTGTGTGTGTGTGTGTGTGTGTGTGTGTGTGTGTGTGTGTGTGTGTGTGTGTGTGTGTGTGTGTGTGTGTGTGAGAGAGAGAGAATGTGAGTGTGTGAGTGCGTCACTGACTTTTTCACATAATAAATGTTGAAGTTGTGTTTTATTTTATGAAGTTAGGGCAAATAATTTCATTTTTTTTATATGAAACGTCCCTGAGTGTTGCTCAGTCTCCACTTCTCTCTGACATAGTTGTGTCTCTCTCTGGCCAGCCAGTTCTGTCTGCATCTCACACACACACACACACACACACACACACACACACACACACACACACACACACATTCTTACATCTATTAGGACATTCATTAACACAATTCATTGCATTGTCCTTACCCATCACAACTAAGTGCCTAACCCGAACCCTGACCCTAAACCTGGTCAGTTTTACATTCCTGGAGTGTCAGATGACACAACACATGTAAGAAATGATCGGCCGAAAATTAGACTGATTATTTTTGACACATTTAGTAAATATTGCTTATTGCAACCAAAAGTGAAGAATCAAATGGACACAAACCTCTTTGTTCATCAGTATCTTAATGTTTCATGGTGCATTCATCAGAACAATAGCAAATGACATCTGGCCCAGTTGTGGCCCACATCTTCCAAATTCTTCTGGCCCACATGATGACTCAACCTGAGTGTGGCAGCTAGAAGTCAGCCACAACCGGACCAGATCTCAGAAATGGCATGGGCCACATCTGGGCCAGATCTAATTATCATATAATAAAGAAAATACTCAAATAATCAGTCAAAAGTGATTTAATAAATATAAATATTTCATGAATACATTTAAATTTATAAATAGTAATCAAAAACAGGAAACAATACATATTATAAATAGCCTACATATTATATAAATATAACAAATATAAAATAAAACAGGCGGGGTCCAGAAGGGGAGGACTGCCAGAAACCAGAAGGTAGTCCAAAGAAAACAAATATTTATAAATGAAAATCAAAAACAGGAAACAATAAATATAATAAATACATTATATAAATATATACAATTAAACAGGCAGAGGTCCAGAAGGGGAGGACTGCCAGAAACCAGTCCAAAGAAAACATTAGACCAAGGTCTACATACATATTAGGAACAAGGTCAAGCAAGTGTCACTCAGAACCAGGAGACTTTAATAAACAAGTGGAGAATCAGATCTATAGTTCACAAACAGAGCAAGGCAAAAGGGCAGTCCGTTGAACAGGCGAGTGTCAGAACCAGGAAACAGTCCATTCTTTTGTCTTGCCCGACGGCCTCCATCCCTGTCTGCGGAAAGCTGCAGCATCTCTTTATCCAGTTTTCTACTTCCTGGTCTGTTGCAGTGGAAGTCAAACGGTTTCTTCTGACTGAAGCGACAATGACCAAAAGTAAATAAGCAAATTATTATTATTTATTATAAAATCTAACATTTATAGGGAATTGTTTTTTAGCTGACACCCAACACAAATAAAACACAGTAGTTGATTTCAGAAAGCCACACCATTAATTACAGTTTTCAGAGAGGTGTCTTTGAATGCCGCTTTTCCACTGATTCCCCTCCAGTTCATTTGCCGGGTCATGTCGTTTGACAGAAGGAAGCTCAGAATCCGCCATACACTTTCCTTTACTGTTGTGCCTCCCCTCAAGGCTAACGTGTTTATCTGGAAACATAAATATATGCACAAATAAAGGAACAAGCAAACATCATACTTGATTAGAACGTTTACTTAGGTTACTTACGTTAGTCGCAACGATCATTTAAGTCTACACAGACTTTAGACGCGAACCTGTGAGAAACGGTAATGGCGTTCACATGCGCATTTAGAATGGGTTCTATAGTTATGTGCGTTTGAATATATGTGCACAGGTTTGGAATTCCCTACAAAGCCAAGCCTAAACAAAGTACTTGTCTTTCCTTATAAATTTTGATAAAGAATTTTATTTTATTTTGTCACTTCGGGGTAGGAACGCGAAACGAATTTTCCCGACAACGCCTTATCTGTAGAGTGAAATGACAATTTCATCAACATTATTACTACCAAATTATGACTTAAAAACGTTTCAAGTATTACATTAAAAAGGCGTAATTGACAAAGATTGTAATTCTGAATTAAGTAATAATTATGACTTAAACAGTTGAAATTATGACTTAAAAAGTTGAAATTAAAATTATGACTATGCGTCATAATTATGAGATGGAAAATTGAAATGATGACATACTAAATTGAAATTATGATAGATAATTATGAGATGGAAAATTTAAATGATGACATACTAAATTGAAATTATGATAGATATTCCATAGTGAAATTTTCTGAATTCAATATAATTGTATTTGTGAAAATGATTCAGTACTGAAACAGCATTTATGGGTTTTTACATATATTCTGCTTGTTTCTGCAGTTCGTGTAGGCCTCTAAGACTATGAATAACTAAAAATGATTATTGATGAACTTGAATAACTTGAATTTTATTGGCAATATAAAAAAAATGGTCTTCCCATACCGGGAGTCGAACCCGGGCCGCCTGGGTGAAAACCAGGAATCCTAACCGCTAGACCATATGAGAGGCGTTGATACTGCCCCGGCACATTTGAAAGGCTGCACTGCACGGTACAATATAATGATGGATCATAGTTATGCAGGAGAAGGAATCCTCGTCGCCAAAAAGCAAAAATTTAATTTATCGGGATGTAAATAAATATCGGGATAGCTTTTCCCAGGTGGAAAGAGCTAATGAAAGGGTGCCTGCTTTCTTCTCGACAGGTAAGTCAAAGTTACGGTCTAAATGACAAGCTTTTTTGTATTGCTTGGCTGTGTAAATCATTATATAGGCAGCATAACGGTAGAACATGTATAGTTAAACTCAATGATGTGCTACCGCATTTGAAAAAGCGAGGCGCTAGAGAGCAATATTCGTTTAAATGCAAAATAGAATTTCACCGCTAGATGGGAGAAATTATTTTGGGAGGACTAGCTTGTAGGGTCTTTAACAAAAAAAAAAAAAAAAAAAAAAAAAAAGCCTACAAAATCGAGGAGGTCAAAGGGCATGTTTCCTGCCATAGCTCTACCCAAAGACTGTTCATGCAGCCACCAGACAGATTTTAAACACCGGATTTAAACCTCTACATATATTTTGAGTAGATAACCGATAGTATATTCTCAGAAATGTTTTCGCACTGATTAAGGGTAGTTCGGGAGATACAAGTAAAAATGATCTTATACGTGTAATAGATCATAGCTACCAGTAAGATCATGCTATGAAGACGAGTAAAATTAAATATTCGCTCAAGACCAACTTTACCACACATCGCGTCTCTGAAATTGTGGTGATTTTTCAAATGATACAACTTAGTCTAAATAAGAGCAACGTGGAGTCCTAGGATTTCTTAAAAACAACACAACAACAAAGCATTGTGACAAACATGTTGTATGGACAAAAATACTGTTTGAAATATTTTGTATAAATAAGATTTAAGATGCCTAAGTACACTTTTTTAACAATCTAAAGTTTTTGAACAGACGATGTTTAGTAAAAATAATACATAAGTCTTCTAAGAAGATAAATAGAAGATATTATTTCAATAAAACTTTAAAGATTTGACTTAAACAGTCTTTTAATTTTAAAATATCTCATTTAAACTTTTAAATGAATTTAGTATAAACTCTAGATGTACTCTGGAACACAGACCAGATTTACTGTGACATTGTCATCCTATATCCTGAAGCTTCAGTTCATTCACCTCTCTGGAAATGCAAGTTTTTTATTTATATATTTATTTAGCTAAAACGTCTCAGGTTACGACTGTAACCTATGTTCCCTGAGAACAGGGAACGAGACACTACGTCAGAATGGGGAACGCCTCAGGCGTGACAGGTGTCTGAAATAAATATCAACTCACGTCAATTATGTTGACCGGCGACAGCCCGTGAATCATCAGCTTGATTGATTAACGCGCAACCTGGATGTATAAAGGGAAGCCTTGCATACATGACAACATCCTATCTTCTGAAGGGACTGTTGCAGGCAGGCCCCGAGGCATGGCAGGAAGACGTAGTGTCTCGTTCCCTGTTCTCAGGGAACATAGGTTACAGTCGTAACCTGAGACGTTCCCTTTCGAAAGGGAACTCTACACTACGTCAGAATGACGCTATGGGGAACGATATACCAACGCCACCATGCTGAGGGGAGTGCATGCCCAAAGGCAGTGACAACTGTCCGAACCAGTAATTCAGAAAACACTGGAACCACTCACCCTTAGGTCACATCGGGCTGTCAGTGACAGCACTCCCTACCGGTCATCACCCAAGCTAATGAACCAAGAAACCGCCAGAACATAGTTAATGGGGGGGGTATCTGGGCCAGCTCAAAGGCTTAGGAACACAGCTTCCAAAAGAAGGGGTCCCTTCTAGGGAGTGTGGCTAGGGGGCTCAAGGGACTCCCAGCCAGTCACTATTCAGGGGAGCGTGCCACCTGAAATGCCACCAGGCAGGTCTGACCTGGTGTCACTACATAAGACACTAGAGTCTGGCCACTTCCTGTCTGTCTGAAGACAGAGCCTCTGGACACTTGCCTTAAGAAGGCATCCAACCCGAGGGACTGCAAAACCGGCAGTGAACCACTCAGCCCGGATCTCAGAGACGGGACATCCTGGAGAGTATGACTCAGCATAGTGCTTTACAACCCTTGCCAGCGAGGGGAGTCTCTCTACTCGATCCATGGATCTACCCAGTGTTTGTGTTTCAAAACACTGAGGAGGCCTGTGAGGGCCTAAAGGGAGCTACCTCCAGGAAGGCCTGGTAGGACCTCTAACCTGGCGACCACAACATGGGGGAGCTTGTATTCAACCACAATATGTGGGAGCTTACCTTCAGGAAAGCCAGTGAGGCCTCTGACCTGGCAACCACAACATGTGGGAGCTCATATCAGGAAGGCCGGTGAGGCTTCTAACCTGGAGACCATAGCATGTGGGAGCTCCTATCAGGAAGGCCGGTGAGGCCTATAACCTGGCGACCACAACATGTGGGAGCTCATATCAGGAAGGCCGGTGAGGCCTCTAACCTGGTGACCACAGCATGTGGGAGCTCCTATCAGGAAGGCCGGTGAGGCCTCTAACCTGGCGACCACATCATGTGGGAGCTCATATCAGGAAGGCCGGTGAGGCCTCTAACCTGGCGACCACAGGATGTGGGAGCTCACTTTCAGAAAGGGAATAAAGCGTACAGCGCACAACCCTTACCATAAAAAATGGAAATAGAAAGTACATGAAAGAAAGTGCATGTACTTAGCCATTCTGAACCCAAGAAGGCCTGATGAGGCCTCTAACCTGGCGACCACAGCATGTGGGAGCTCATACTCGGGAAGGCCGGTGAGGCCTGTAACACGGTGACCACAGTGTGTGGGAGCTCATCAGAATGTGGAAGTTAGCTAGAGAAAAACATCTGTCGTAATAAAGTGACGACAGGAAGTATCTAGAATGGGACCCGAAGTGAAAGACCAGGGTCTGAGCCACATAGGAAGGGACAGAAGCGATACGCGCATGACCCTTACCATAGAAAATGGATTTAGAAAATACACAAGACATAAGTCGTGTGACTTACCATAAGCATGGTTTAAAAAAGGTACGGAACGCATGTACCAAAAGGAATGAAGTAAAGGTTTGCTCGTACTTCATCACTCTAAAAACACAGTATGTGTGAGCCCACATTCGGGAAGGCCGGATGAGGCCTGTAACCTGACATGTAAAAGCTCAAACCCAGGAAGGCCTGGTGAGGCCTGTAACCAGGGAACCACCGTACGTGGGAACCTATAATCAGGAAAGCCAGAAGAAGCCTGCAACCTGATAGACACAATACGTGGGAGTTCTCATTCAGTAAGGCCTGGTGAGGCCTGCCACCTGACATGAAAGAACTCATAACCAGGAAGGCCGCAGAGGCCTAAAGCCTGGTGACCACTAATTGTGGAAGGTTAAAACTCAGGAAGGCCGGTGAGGCCTGTGACCTAACGACCACCGCACGTGGGAGCTCAAATTCAAGAAGGCCTGGTGAGGCCTATAACTTGATAACCACAGTAAATGGAAGCTCACAGCATGTAGGAGCTCACATTCAGGAAGGCCGGCGAGGCCTGTAACCGGACATGTGAAGGCTCCTAACCAAGAAGGCCTGGTGAGGCCTATAACCTGGCGACTACAGTATGTGGGAGCTCATATACAACCACAGTATGTGGGAGCTCATACTCAGGAAGGCCGGTGAGGCCTCTAACCTGGCGACCACATCATGTGGGAGCTCAAATCAGGAAGGCCTAGTGAGGCCTCTGACCTGATAACCATATAACATGGGAGCTCATATTCACCACAGTATGTGGGAGCTCACATTCAGGAAGGCCAGTGAGGCCTGTAACCTAACATGTGGAGGCTCGTAACCAGGAAGGCCTGGTGAGGCCTATAACCTGGCAACTACAGTATGTGGGAGCTCATATTCAACCACAGTATGTGGGAGCTCATACTCAGGAAGGCCTAGTGAGGCCTGTGACCTGACAACCACAGCATGTGGGAGCTCATATTCAACCAAAATATGTGGAAGCTCTCATTCAGGAAGGCCTGGTGAGGCCTCTGACCTGATAACCATAGAATGTGGAGGCTCATATTCAAGAAGGCCTGGTGAGGCCTAAAACTTGATAACCACAGAATGTGGGAGCTCATATTCAACCACAGTATGTGAGAGCTATACTCAAGAAGGTCTAGTGAGGCCTATGACCTGATAACCACAGTATGTGGGAGCTCATATTCAAGAAGGCCTGGTGAGGCCTATAACTTGATACCCACAGTAAGTGGGAGCTCATATTCAACCAAAATATGTGGAAGCTCTCATTCAGGAAGGCCTGGTGAGGCCTCTGACCTGATAACCACAGAATGTGGGGGCTCATATTCAAGAAGGCCTGGTGAGGCCTAAAACTTGATAACCACAGAATGTGGGAGCTCATATTCAACCACAGTATGTGAGAGCTATACTCAGGAAGGCCTAGTGAGGCCTATGACCTGATAACCACAGTATGTGGGAGCTCATATTCAAGAAGGCCTGGTGAGGCCTAAAACTTGATAACCACAGAATGTGGGAGCTCATATTCAACCACAGTATGTGGGAGCTCATAATCAAGAAGGCCTGGTAAGGCCTATAACTTGATAACCACAGTAAGTGGAAGCTCACAGTATGTAGGAGCTCACATTCAGGAAGGCCGGCGAGGCCCGAAACCTGACATGTGAAAACTCCTAACCAAGAAGGCCTGGTGAGGCCTATAACCTGGTGACTACAGTATGTGGGAGCTCATAACCAGGAAGGCCGGAAGAGGCCTGTAACCTGATGACCACAGTATGTGGGAGCTCACATTCAGGAAGGCCGGGTGAGGCCTGCAACCTGACATGTAGAAGCCCATCACCAGGAAGGCCGGTGAGGCCTGTAACCTGGCGCCACAGTATGTGGGAGCTCATAACCAGGAAGGCCTGGCGAGGCCTGTAACGTGGCGACCACCGTGTATGGGAGCTCATATTCAGGAAGGCCTAGTAAGGCCTGTAACCTGATATCCCAGTATGTGGGAGCTCATAACCAGGAAGGCCGGATGAGGCCTGTAACCTGGCGACCACAGTATGTGGGAGCTCATAACCAGGAAGGCCTGATGAGGCCTGTAACCTGATTACCACAGTATGTGGGAGCTCACATTCAGGAAGGCCGGTGAGGCCTGTAACCTGGCAACTACAGTATGTGGGAGCTCATTTTCAAGAAGGCCTGGTGAGGCCTCTGACCTGATAACCACAGAATGTGGGAGCTCATATTCAGGAAGGCCTGGTGAGGCCTCTGACCTGATAACCACAGTATGTGGGAGCTCATACTCAGGAAGGCCTGGTGAGGCCTATGACCTGATAACCACAGTATGTGGGAGCTCATTCAAGAAGGCTTGGTGAAGCCTATAACTTGATAACCACAGTATGTGGGAGCTCATATTCAAGAAGGCCTGGTGAGGCCTATAACTTGATAACCACAGAATGTGGGAGCTCATATTCAACCACAGTATGTGGGAGCTCATTTTCAGGAAGGCCTAATGAGGCCTATGACCTGATAACCACATTATATGGGAGCTATATTCAAGAAGGCCTGGAGCGGCCTATAACTTGATAACCACAGTATGTGGGAGCTCACATACAACCACAGTATGTGAGAGCTATACTCAGGAAGGCCTAGTGAGGCCTATGACCTGATAACCATAATATGTGGGAGCTCATTTAACCATAGTATGTGGAAGCTCATATTCAGGAAGGCCTAGTGAGGCCTATAACCTGATAACCACATTACTCCTTGACCGTCAATTCCTGGGAGCTCACCTCAGGGAGGCCCAAGCACTGTCCGGTTGCAAAATGGGGACTGTCTGGTCAAGGAGGCCTGTTAAGACCTACTACCTGACCATCGAAAAAATCTTTAGATTTACTCCCATAACATTTTGCCCCAGACTCTAAAACAGGAGATGTGGTCTGAAAAGAAACAGAAATATGTTAATTTCATATTTTACAAAAAGACCAGAATTACACCTGCTCTTTTTGTTCACTGCTCATTTTTCAATTAAAATGCAGCCAAAAACACTGGATAACGCGATCTGGATGATAGGCTGAATTACTAAATATCTAACTTCTTAAAAGTCAGATAATATTCCATCATTTTAATTCATAGAATTAAATGCAGCCATACTCACCAGACAATACTGTTTTAACATTTATACGTTCTCGTAATCTACACACTGCCTCGGCAAGCGCGAGAAAAGAGCCGTAAAAAATATTTGGCTTTCATCCCTCGAGAAGAAAGTCAACAGGTGCGAGGTTGAAACATCCGACAGCGGACGGATTTTTTCTTTCTCACGCGCGCCGAGATATTTCTTAATGAACACTGCCAGCACCCTCAGGAACTGACTGTGAACGCCTCGTACCCAAACAGTATTGTTTCACAGATCGCACGTACCACAGCTCAGATGCTGAACCCTCCTCCCTCGAGAAAAGGGTCCGCGAAAGCGGAGCATTTTTAAATAAAAAACGCTCACAGTTTGCACAAGAGGCGAGCCTCCCGCGCGCTTCAGCGATATTCTCAATACAGACAAACAGTCCCTGAAGACGAAAAGATGTTGTCATGTATGCAAGGCTTCCCTTTATACATCCAGGTTGCGCGTTAATCAATCAAGCTGATGATTCACGGGCTGTCGCCGGTCAACATAATTGACGTGAGTTGATATTTATTTCAGACACCTGTCACGCCTGAGGCGTTCCCCATAGCGTCATTCTGACGTAGTGTAGAGTTCCCTTTCGAAAGGGAACTTTGTTTACATTTTATTAAATTATTTATTTACTTATTTCATTTTTGGAAATGTACAAATGTAGTTTTCTGTGATGGTTGTGTTTAGGTGTATGCCTACGGGATTGAATATGCAGTTACGGTACAAAAATCATTATGGCTATGGAAAGCCCACACCATAAAAATTTAAACCCCGCATGGACAAAAAATGCTGATTGAATCTTTTCATATAAATGAGATTTAAGATGAAGTACAGTTTTTCAACCATCTAAAGTTTTTGAACAGACATTGTTTAATAACAATTATAATTTAGGTCACCGTTAAACAAAATCATTACAGTAATCTTAAATAGAAGATGTGTATGTATTCAAACTTTAAAGATTTAAACAGTCTTTTAAAAGATTATATTTACGATTATGCTTTGAAATAAATTCAGAAAGATGGCGGCACGCTAATTTACCGGAACCTGTCACACACACACACACACACACACACACCATTTGGCTGGTGCTTCATGAAATCTTCAGTCAGCAGACTTAGATTAATTTTATTTTTATCTAAAAATGAAATTTCAGTTGATTTTTAATTGTATATACTATTAAAGAACAGAATGTTTTATGTAATATGATTTTTATTCTTTTGTTTATCTAAAACAATTGGATCAATAAGATATTTATTTTATAAGCATTTCATTATATACTTTTATAAAGAACTGAATGGTTTTCAACCTTGGTTAAATTATTTTAGAATCTTTTCATTTATACTTTTTAAAGAACAGTATGTTTTCAACTTTTTTTTTGTGATAGGCTTTAGTATTTAGTCAAATCCTTATTCATTTTATTCTTTTGTTTCTCTAAAACTGAATTAAATGGTTTCAGTAGATTTTTGCTAAGATATTATTGTATATCATTTGTGTGAAATATAAAACATGATTAGGGACAACTCTCTTTTTTCTCACTTTTGCTGTTACCTCAGGAATGTGGAGGGGATCATATCAGATGCTGACACATTTCCTAACAGCACTTGTGATGCCATATACCCAGACACACACACACACACACACACACACACACACACACACACATACACACAAACACATAACTGAACCGGACAACAAATTCAAACTTTCTGTCAAAAACAGATGTCTATCACAAACACAGAAAATACACCCAGCTTGTGTGCACAAGAGATAATGGTTGTGTGACACAGTCTTCAAACTTTCTGACAAAACCACATTATCTACGACTAGCTAGGACAATAGGACAAACCATAACAACAACATATGCCGGAAAGATAATAGATAAAAAACAACATATGCGGTAGATAAAACTGTCAAAACGCATGATCGAACGGTCAAAACGCATGATCGAACGGTCAATAGGACAATCCATATCCTTATCAATACACGCCAGAAAGGGCGTCAACCGGAAGGGCGGTGACCAGATGTCATATCTGGGGGCGGGACCGGAAGTCATCAATCATTTTGACAGGTGGTATAGGGTTATCACTACTGATAGGCTAAAAACAATGACATATATTATTCAAAAAATTACCACAACAACAAGACACTGTAAAATTAAAACATAGGCCTCAAAAGGAAAAACAGCAGAGCAATCATTAAACAGAAAGAGAGAGATTTTCTCAATCACATCTGTTGCCGGTTGCATAAACCTCTAAGACGAGTCTTACAAGTTAGACATCAATTTATTTTCTTTAAGACGGTTCATAGCTTTTTTAAATCAGTTACATAAAAACGTAGATAAGCCTACTTTGATACCGAAAACTAAGACTGACTGCCCCTGACTAACTGCTAGTAGGTCATACTAGAACTTAAGACACTGTCTTAACATTATGGCTATGTTTATGCAACCGGCCGCAGGACCTTAAAGGAGAACTCCGGTCAATTTTAAAGCAGAACTCGGCAACTCTAGCGAACTCTAGTCACTTCTTCGCTGATTTTCCCTTTTGTTGTCGCATGTTTTCCCCACGAGCTCCCCCTACAGCTGTGGTGGGGCGTATATTTCACAACACAGTCGTAAAAAACTCACTTAAAGCGGCCTCCTCCCCTTCTCTACCGCTGCTCATGTGCATTTGTTTTGATCGGAGCAAGCCAACTGTATCGCGTGGAGCTATCCCACTAAGCAAAATGATGTCCAAAAGACGTCTTTTCAACGTCTTTGTCACAAAAATCGGACGTTGAAAAGACGGCCACTGAGGGTCTAGAATGAAAGTTTTTATGACGTCTTTTTTTGACGTGTTCTGCACGTCCGATATAGACGTTCATCGAACCTTCGTACAAGGTTAAAACTAGTTCAGATGTGGCCATTGTGGACATAGTTCAACATCATTTATTGTCTTATTTAGACATAATTACTTTGACTATTGCTGTCAGATGATCTCAGTGAGAATTAATAGAGGTTTAGATGTTGATATTTGTTTAATTTGAAGTGTCACCATTGTGGTGATCAATGTTTGCTTTAGTTGGGCTCTTGGTCCCCGTTCCTTTTACTTTAACTTTTACTTGACTGCTTTAACTGTGTGTTTGTAAAACACAAATGTTGTGGCAGAGAAAGCTAATAATAAGTAAGATCAGCTGTTTTCAGCTTATGGTTGATGATGAAATCATCACAAAAAAAGCATCAAATGTTGTCAGATGTTTTGGCATTCATAACCACCAACCTTGTGGAACTGCAACATTGGTGCCTAAAGCATTAAAATTATCACTTATTTGAAGGTATATAAAGCATGTGCAAATGATGTTTTGAGAAAATGTATCATACAGTCGCACACAGACATCAAGATTTTGCACATGAATCACAACAATGGTGACAATTAAAAAAAAGCTTCATGCTGCAATGCATGATGGGTAGCTTTCATAGTACAAAACTCATCCTTGATTCTCAAGCTTTTTTGTTTTGATTGTCACCGTTGTTGTGAATCATATCCAAAATCTTGATGTCTGTGTGTGACTATATGATACATTTGCTCAAAACATCATGTGCACATGCTTTATATACCTTCAAATAAGTGATCATTTTAATGCTTTTCGCACCAATGTTGCATTTCCACGACGTTGGTGGTTATGAATGCCAAAACATCTGACAACACTATATGCTTTTTTTGTGGTGATTTCATTATCAACCATAAGCTGAAACCAGCTGATCTTACTTATTATTAGCTTTCTCTGCCATAACATTTGTGTTTTACAAACACACAATTAAAGCAGTCAAATAAAAGTTAAAGTAAAAGGAACGGGGACCAAGAGCCCAACTAAAGCAAACATTGATCACCACAATGGTGACACTTCAAATTAAACAAATATCAACATCTAAACCTCTGTTAATTCTCACTGAGATCATCTGACAGCAATAGTCAAAGTAATTATGTCTAAATAAGACAATAAATGATGTTGAACTATGTCCACAATGGCCACATCTGAACTAGTTTTAACCTTGTACGAAGGTTCGATGAACGTCTATATCGGACGTGCAGAACACGTCAAAATAAGACGTCATAAAAACTTTCATTCTAGACCCTCAGTGGACGTCTTTTCAACGTCCGATTTTTGTGACAAAGACGTTGAAAAGACGTCTTTTGGACATCATTTTGCTTAGTGGGATGTCTACCGAGGTTGGTAATCTGGTAATACATCATACATGCGTGTGTGTTTATGTCGAATTGCCGTAAAGCAATTTGTGTTTCGCGCTCGTTCTCGTTCCAGTTCTCGCTTCTCACGAGACTTCCAATTTCTATCTTGCCGGGACGGTAGTGAACAAGTTGCAAGGTTGGTTTTCCGCCTGGGAACGCTGGGGGGAGCGGGGAAAGTCACCAATATCACCAGAACAGGTTGCTTAACTATAAAAGAGGTGTCAGGAAAGAGACCCAAACTTGTGACCTCTGAGAAGGATTGTACTTAGGGTTAATACAAAATCTTCAATCTCCCCAGGTTGTCCGGTCAGAACAATAATGAGGACGAATTTTACACTCTCATGCCACTCTTTAATGAAACAGTTTAACATAGACGATGTGAGTTTTGTTCATGGTTTCTAAAATAAAACAGAAAATAAAAGTGGACTCATGAATAATAAGTATTCATCACCATTATAACATTAAATGCAATTGAGGTATGAAAAGAAGATTTCTAAATCGCTACAATGGATAGAATATAACAATAAACAAATCTCAAAAGTGCCAAACATTATACAACTAGTACATATACAGATGGCACATACAATACTATCTTGAATTGCACAGACATAAATGATTAAACTGCCTGGTTAGCTGGAAACCACCAAAAACTCAGCGCTATAACATTTAGCTAAGAAGGGGTTAAATCGCGCCACATCCGAAAACATGCAGAGAGCGTATGCTGGTGTCATGTGATCAGAGTTAAAGCTTACGATGCGCACAGCCAAAAACACGGTGAAATCGCTCTAAACATTATCAAAGAAATGGGAAAGTGTGAAACTATCATGTAGCCTAAATTTGGTTTGGTTATTTAGCTCCAGGAAAGCACACATCGATAGGCAAAGTAATGTGTACGGAATCGTACACATACACCATTAATCTAAGCAAGGAAAAGATAACAATATTTACATAGACTCACATTCTCATGGACGCATGAAGCAGAACTGAAGAATAAAGATATTTTCTCTAGATATATCGGATCAGGAATGGAGCGAGTGTCTCCGATGAGATTTACATGCATACTGACAACAGTTCGGAGTTGCGCTAGTAGAGACTGTCTGATTGGTGGAGAAAAATAAGGGGGATTGCTGATTGGCCTAACTGTTGCTGGGCACGTGGAAAGCGGAAAGCGGAAAGTGAAACTACAGTAAACTAAATAATAACTATAATAACACAAACATAAGATAAAGTCAGAACCTTATTAACATTAACCATCCAAATGATTTCTAGACAGTTTTATTAAGTTAAAAAAGCTACCAAGTTCTCCTTTAACATTGAGCTCATTTTTTTTTTGTCAATTTGGAGTGCTGTAAATATTTTTGGGTTTGATTTTTGAGTATGTGAGATAATTAAATTTATTCTGCCCTCTTTCTGAGAACAGTGAATGGCAGCCCACGCACATACCTGTATTTACATCCTGTTTTCGGTTGAAGTCCGTAATCGATTGTCGAGTTCACGCGCATAGGTTTAGTAACTATGATCACGCGCGTGAACTCGGCAATCGACTACTTTGGACTTCAACCGAAAGCAGGATGTAAATACAGGTATTTGCGCTGGCTTAAAGGTGAACTAAGTAACTTTTTTTACCTTAACTGAACAGCTTCGGAGTCATTGGAATGGATATATTACTTATTTCGGGTTGAATGGTGGTCGTTTCGCACCCCCCTGGTGCCCGTGAGCGGAAAATATGCACTTGCAACTTTGAGCCGGCGGGCCGCCGGCCGCCGCGTCAGGAAGTCTCGCGCGATATCAGGTCTCGCGATGTAAACAATTGCTTTACGGCCAAAAGAAATCTGCTAAAATGCTGTCATTATTGTGCTCCCTCACGCTGTTCGAACCCGAATGAAGAAGACGTTTTAAAGAATGTCCCATCTGCTTTGATGTCGTTGATCTATAGCCTCTGGTGTCTGAGAATAACCAACGAGTTTTTACAACAGTGTTGTCAAATATCTATTCCGGAGCTGTGGGGGGAGCTCTAGAGAGAAACCTGCGAGAATACAGCGAAGAAATCCCGAAGCTACTGAGTGCTGCTTTAAATAACATCATTTTTATCCATATCTTTCACATCTACTGCAGTCAGATTCACCCGTGTTCACGCTGAAGGAATCACTCACATGACCTGTGCACTTGTAGACACATCAAGGATGTTAAGAGGCTAAAAGCAGGTTTAAAACTTGCTCTATTGAAGTCATCAGGGTGCAAATTTTAAAAAGAGGATAACACGGTGTAGGCAACACCGATTTTTGTAATTGTTCTCTGTATTGACAGCACTCCAAATTGCCAAAAAAATTAGCTCAATGTTAAAATTGACCGGAGTTCTCCTTTAAACTCATGTGATTAAAATCATTGGACAACTATAACATAACTATAGCATAATATTAACAAGCTTTAAATAAGCTTTTCCCAAATTCTCATGGATGTATTGTTTAATAGTTTTAATAGTGATGTAATCATTTACATTTTTAACCTCTATTTTTTTATTATTATTATTATATATAGATATATATATTTTTTTTTACTGGCACTGCAGTAGATCGTGTAGCACGTCACCACGTTCAGTTCAGTTTGGGGCGGAGCTTGTTTTTAGCGGAACTCACGTGACTCATATAATGAAAGCGAAAGCACAGCAGTCGTCAGCTACTGTAGACGCCATTTCAGAAGATTCAGAAACAGAAATGTCTTCACGGATTACTGTAAGTTCGTTTAAACATTTTATAAGCTGTATTAATGCGGAGCATTTACTCTAAACATGTCGAACTTAAACTCAAACAAGGTCACATGTCTCAGTTTGATCGATATACAATCGAAACTCACTTCACGGAAACAGTGAGCAATGTTTGATAATAATCATCGATTTTTAACAGGATCATTTAATAGGCTATGTTATTTTGTAATATTATGTTGTGTATTCTTATTTACATCGATCCTGATTTGACTTTTATTATGTGAATTGTTAATCCTTATAAGAACTAATTTGGGAGATAAACACGTAAACATAGCATTAGATGTACATAAATGTTTTGAGACAAAAAAATATAATATATTTAGACCACTGAAAATATGAAGAAAGTAGCCTATAAATGGGGGCCTGTCCCAATACCCACGGTCTTTGCACTTGATGTGTGAAAACCGGAAGTGTCAAGTGTGTGGGGAACTTTTGATTACATACCCTATTGGAAACACATAAAATACAAGTAACTTTATGTATTTAGATGTGTTTACTTTTCAATATTTTGTACGAAAATCATCTTTGTCTGTTCAGCAGTTCCTGTGTGAGAGAAGACATACTTGATTAATTGAAGTGGTTCTAATTAGGTCATGATAAATTAGGTTATTTAGCAAAATACATACTAATCTCGGTACCCATTAATTATGCAACACTTTACATTTTACAACCAAATGATATAATATCCAATTAATTTAGTCTTTCAAAAGGAAAATAAGTTTTTCTTGACATCTCTCAATTTTTCAACGCAAATTCCTGAACATGATGGGATATGCTTAGCCTCAAATACTGCTCCGATGGGATATATTAGAGTGTGTGGATTTAGTGTGTGTTAATGTGGCGCTGAGCTTTGGCATTTATCAGACCTGGGAGTCTGGGACAGTATTGTATATTTACTTCTATTGAAGATTTTAAAACTTTTGTAACTCCCTTGTGATTTCACTTAATTATCCAGTAACAAATGATTTCAATACAAAATTATCTATTTTAAAGATCACACAATATTCAAAAGCATTTTAGGAGATAAATACATTGAAAACTGAACACTTTTTTGGAATAAGTATCTGGTAATCAGCTGATGAAACATGTTATTCACGCACACAAGACAATAAAAAAATTAAATAAAATAAAACGAAATTGTTAACTGACCTGTTTTTATTAACTGACTATAAGTGGGAAAGGCAATGAAATGGACAAGAGGTCAGACGGCTGAAGCTTGTGTTGAAAGAAGCCCAATTACACTGTGAAATTTACTTTATGCATTAGAGACAGCTGTGATTTATTCTGGCGGTGTTTCACTCTATTGGATGAAGTACAGAAATATAGACAGGCTGCTGTACTTTTAACGGATTTTAACTGTATTTACTTCAGTGTGTCAAATTCAGTTGTGTATGTTCTCTGTATCCACATACAGGTCTGAAATCAAGTCTCTCATCTAGGAGGAAGAGAAGGAGGAACTGCCAGTAAAATGAGTGTGAATGACGAGAGAGATGAGGAGGCGGCGTCTGTTCACACTCAGAGAGCAGCATCTCCAGGATTCAGCTGTGTGTCTATGAAGAGTAACGCCTCCATGATGAAACCCCCTGAATTCAGTGATGGACCATCTCCAGGACCCAGCTGTGTGTCTATGAAGAGTAACGCCTCCATGATGAAACCCCCTGAATTCAGTTATGGACCATCTCCAGGATCCAGCTGTGTGTCTATGAAGAGTAACGCCTCCATGATGAAACCCCCTGAATTCAGTGATGGACCTACTGTGACCTCTGACCTTGTGTGAGTATCATGAAGCTGCTATAGTGAAACTTGAATGTGAAATTACATATCTTGGTGAGAAAATCACAGAAGTAACTTTCTCAGAAATGTTAGTAAATCACTTTGTAATGAAAAAATGTAGAAAGATCTATAAAAATTATTTTTAACTCAATACACAATAATGTTCTTAAACCCGAGTTCACACTGCACGATTTTAGCACCGATTTTCATTTGCAAAATTTTGCGAAATCACTGATAAATGCCCGAAATCAGAGGCAAATCGGTGCTCGTTCACGCGAGTGACAAACATGCAGTTTGCATTATCAAAGACATGATCTAAAAGAGAATCATTGATTAGTTGTGAGATATTTGGCATGCTAAATATTTGGAAAATCTTGCTGTGTGAAATGTGTTCTGACTGAAAATTACATCAGTGATAATCTACAGCCAATGACAGATCAAGATACAGGGCAGCGGGAAGTTCAGGGAGAAGTTATTGACCAGAATATCAGAACACACAAGCTTTACAATTATATCACAAGCTTTACAGTTATATCACAAGCTTTACAATTATATCACAAGCTTTACAATTATATCACAAGCATTACAATTATATCAAACAAAGCACAAACATTTGGTTGACCAGCAGCACATTAAAAATATAATTTATTTACCCCCAACTCTCATTGCAGAAGACACAGTCCTTGCTCCCCTTGTCTCCCCAACCATTTCCTCCTGCATAATCTGTTTTTCTTTTTCTCCTTTTCACTGCAAATCAGCGCACAGACAATTTGGATTGCAAGCTTTTTTTCAAGGCTACCATTTTTAATAACAATTTCAGTCTTGCGTGTGTTTGGTTGTGAAATATAGTTTGTGGACCAGACAGAAGTTGTCGCGATTCTTTCTTTTGTAAAGTTATGCAATGTGAAACCCCCTGTCACCGATCCATCGTGAAATGTGAACACAGCAGCAACTGAATGATACCCCGGATAGTCCCGCAGGGTGAAAAAAACAGTGACCCGACTAATCTAAAAATCGTGCAGTGGAAACTCTGCATTAAGGTCACTAGAAAGCTACAGACATGTGAGTTTTTATCAGGGTTGGAGCAACACTCATCAGGACTGAAGTTGGCTACGCCTGCTATAGATGATACAGTCTAAAAAACACTGGGTTAAAAACAATTGGGTTGTTTATTTAACCCAGCATAATGGGTTGATTTAACCCAGCATAGTTGATTCATTTTTAATATTTATTTAACTTTTTTTTTTTTTTTCATACATGAATTAATGTCTACTGATGAACTTAAATCCTCTAAATAAATAAAAAAAATACTCGACACAACCACTGGCTTGCATGTTTTACAGTATATAGTATATTTTATATCATTTTTAATTCATATTGCCAACATTTAAGCTGGTTTAACAAATATTATCAGTAAAAATGGAACATTTATAAGTAAATGAAGTTCGATTAGACCAGTCTCTGTTGTCCCGTTTCCACCGTAACGGCGCTGGATCTCGTGCCGGCACTTGTGTGTCGTGTTCAGCGGGGGAACTTCAGACCACCGCCCTGTGTTTCACTCATACCTGAAATATGCGGCGACTGGCTCCATAACCTGGCCATAAACAAACAATGTACAGTTCTGAGAACACATTTTAACATCATACGTATTTATATTCTGTATATTTTTGAATAAAATCATATAGTTTTTGAAAGGCATCATGCAGGCGTTTCCATCACGTGAAAAGACAGTGTAGTTAGTGTAGGTGATTCACATCACGACCCTTTATGTTGCTTTGCATAAAATTAAACGATATACAGCACAATAACGAATTTATAGATAAAATAAAATGTACACAAACCTGTATTTTACCGAAGACATGCACCATTTTGATGGAGCTGCACTGCTCTCTCCTGAAGAGGTCGCAAAAAGCCCGCGATAAATAACTCAATCCCTGGGTTGTTAAATACTGAAAAAATAACCTCAAATAATTACCCAAAAGGCTCAACCCAGGATCTTGGTAGAAAAAATAACCCAAGATTTTTTAGAGTGTAGTCTTGGAATCTAGATAATTAGTATCATTAGCCTCTCACCTTGCGACCCTATTCTTGAACATAGACTGGAAAATCACAAATCCAAACTTAAATGGTTGCTGAACTTAATGTGCTGCTTTACATTGATTTTTCTTTTCTATTAAATATAAATCCTTTGCCTGGGCACGTAAAACTGAAAAAGCGGTAAATCCAACCAAGTTGACTTTCAAGTTTGTACCAAACAATCAATATGCTCTGGGAGTTTGAGGCGCAGTAGCCAATATGGCCGCTTGGTGACATTCAAACTCCATTTAGTGATTTACACTTTCGCTTTTTATTGTGAGAGATCGCTTTTTAGATCTCTCACAATACTCCATTATAGCTTCAATGGACAATATCAATGAGATCGCACATGTGTTTAAGTTGCTAAGAGTGGTTGCTAGGGGTGTTGTAGTGTATGAAGTGGTCATAGCCGTGTTTTATCGTGAATAAAGCACAGATATTTATCAGAATCAAGGATTGGAACTAACTGTTTTATAAATTAAGATACTTTTTGTGCAGAAAAAGTTCTACACTGAACTTGCACTAAATGTAAATGAAATGAAAAAGTTTCCACTAGTGGTCAACTGATATCATCACAACATTTATTTCCATCAAGAGGTGCATTAATTGTTGGTTGAGATCTTGTATTGTTAGTCCAGCACTGTGTAAAGTCTCCTCTAGCACATCCCAAAGACTTTCAATGAATTTAAGATCTGGACTCAGAGGAGCCGATTCATGTGTGAAAATGATTCTTCATGCTCCTCACAACCATTCTTTCACAATCTGAGCCTGATGAATCTTGACATTATAATTCTGGAATATGGCCA
Source organism: Rutilus rutilus (assembly GCF_951802725.1). NCBI lineage: Eukaryota > Metazoa > Chordata > Actinopteri > Cypriniformes > Leuciscidae > Rutilus > Rutilus rutilus. Next base: position 63,983,366 of record NC_140209.1, read on the forward strand.
TGATGTGTCTTCCTACATGTTTGTTTAAGAAATGAAAAGCTACACACTTCATCAATTAGGGTTAGAAGAACTGTTGCCCAGAGGTGTAAAGTCCAGGTTCAGAAAGTTAAAGTCCTCCTAATGGCAGGACTTCTACTTACTGACCCCTTGTGTTAACACCTCTGCTGTTGCCAAACATATACCATGCTAGAAACACAATAATGATCCAGTCATAGACTCTTAAGCATTTCAATTAAATTCAATAAACTTTATTAATCCCCAGAGTCGTAAATTTACACAGATGAATACGACTTTGACCCTTCTAAGACTTGTATCATATTATCAGAACAATCATGCTTGTTATTCAAGTTTACACCCAGGTACTTATATGATGTTACAGTCTCAATTTCCGACCCTCGTATGTTTACTGGTACAACTTGCTAAGGATATTTATTAATATTATCTACTAAAATCAACCACAATTTCCTTAGATTTGCTAGCATTTAGCCTACACTGTAAAACTTTTCACTGTAAATTTACAGTAAAATACTGGCAGCTGGGTTGCCAGCCACATACTGTATTTTTACAGAACTAGTACTGTAAACTGCATATACAGTATTGTACTGTAAAATGTTGTACTGTAAATTTACAGTAAAATACTGGCAGCTGGGTTGCCAGCCACATACTGTATTTTTACAGCACTAGTACAGTAAACAGCATTTACAGTACTCCACTGTAATTACCAAATACAGTATATACCACATACTTTTACAATATTAAACTTGTCTACAGCAATAAATTGTATAGTAGTCACACTAGGAAAAAGAAAACAACATTTTCTGGGTTTTAAAACATTTATTTTGGTTAAAAGCAAAGATCAGAAAATTGCCTTCTGTGAACATGTTGGCTGAATTTTTTTAAACATAAAATTCAATTTTAACACTTAACAACAAACAGGTACCACTTAGCACTTAATTAAAGGGATAGTTCACCCAAAAATTTAAATTAGTCCATGTTTTACTCACCCTCAAGTCATCCTAGGTTTATATGACATTCTTCTTTCAGACGAATACAATCGGAGTTCTATTAAAAAATGTCCTGGCTCTTCAAAGCTTTATAACGACAGTGAATTGCTGTTTCTGTTTTGAAGTCCATACAAGTGCAAACGAAATCCCATTCAAAGTCTTCAAGTTTTTGCAGAAGTGAGGACACCTGTAGGCTTACAGTGTTCTTTTTTTGCACAACTTGGCCAGTTTTCTTTGAAGTTACTTGTCCTTTCTTTGTTTTTGATCCACGTTCAGGATTGATGTCAAGAAAGCGTCTAAAAGGCAGAAAAGAAAGAAAAAAAAACAATGAAATATTATGGACTGAGTTTATATATTTTGACAGAGAGAGACAGCACAAAAGATGTGTAAATAGAAACCAGATAACGTTTTTAACGACTAGTTTGTTTGGATAAAACTGAACAACATGAAAAAAAATGCAATGTTGGATGTCGTGATCAATAACTGATATTTTTTCTGCCCTGGTTAAAATACATCAATTCAATGTGTCTGTTTACATGTGCACTGTCAACTAACTAAACTTTTGGAAGTGGGGTTGCCAGATTTAAAGTTTTATTCTACAACTTTTAATATCATCCCCTCATCAGGTCCATCAGAGTATCAGTGGAAAGGCAGCCATAGACTCTGTTTATTTAGAGCACACATTGCCAGAATCCAGCCCAAACCTTTGTGACAGAAATAATTTAACTTTAATTGCAAGCCTTGCAATGTTTATTGCATACATGACTACATGATAATGTTAAACATGACATTTACCAGACTAAAATGCATGTTTGCACCCAAAAATGAAAATTCTGTCATTATTGCTCACCCTTAAGACTTTCGTTCATCTTCTGGACACAAATTAAGATATTTTTGATGAAATCTGGGAGGTTTCTGTCCCTCCATTGACATCAATGTCATTGCAACTGTCAAAGCCCAGAAAGGTGGTAAAAACATTGGTAAATAGTACATATAACTACAGTGGTTCAACCTTAATATTATGAAGTGACGAGAATACTTTTTGTGCGCAAAATAACCCCAAAATAACGACATTGTTGAATAATCTCTTCTTTTACATGTCATTCTCCTACACTGTTTTGTGAGGATGAGTGGGCCGGAGCGTATTAAAGGATAACTCTTGCCAAAATGCAACCTAGGGTCTTTTTGTTAATCTACCCGAGGCAAACTTCCATTTAAAAGCATAATTAGGATGGAAACACCACTTTTAAGTTTGACCGTATTTTCGTTTACGGTCAAATTGCCTTTTGAATGGGAGTGCTAGGGGCACGACTATGATAGCATTAAAAATCGCTATTTTTTTAAACACTAAGGAGGCTCGACACAACATGAAACTGTGCTGGAAGAATCACCAGGGGCTCTACACATGAACTCCAGCATTGAGAACATTGTTTGTGTACACAGAGTTTACTAAAAAGAAAGATTTTGAACAACTCGCTGAAGCTGTGTCCGCCGGCATTTTGACGGTGTTTAGTGTTTTATGCCCCCAACGGCGCCTTCCAGGCAGCGAGGGGATGGGTAGGTTTAATGTTGAGGGTAGGGTTAGCTGCCTCTAAGGAGCCATTGGGGGCTTAAAACACCATCAAGCCATTTTGACAGTCAAAAATAGTCGATCTAATAACTTTATTCTAGAGCTGCTGTAAAGCCAAAACAATCTATGTTACTGTAATTTCCTATTATCACTGTAAAGCTGCTTTGAAAATCTATATTGTTATAAGCGCTATATAAATGAAGGTGACTTGACACTGTTTACACTACATCAACAGCGTAGGAGAATGACGTGAAAGAGTAGAGATTGTTGAATAATGTCGTTATTTTGTTTTTGTGCACAAAAGGTATTCTCATCGCTTCATAATATTAAGGTTTCACCACTGTAGTTACATGGATTATTTAAACAACGTTTTTACTACCTTTCTGGGCCTTGAAAGTTGCAAAGACGTTTCTGTCTATGGCTGGTTCAGAAACCTAATTTCTTCATTTGTGTTCTGAAGATGAACGAAGGTCTTACAGGTTTGGAACGACATGAGGGTGAGTAATTAATGATAGAATTTTCACTAATCCTTCAACTGAAAACAACTTGCACTGACATATCTTAAATATGTGACTGCCACTGTTTTGTCTCAAGATGCACACCAGTAATGTTTTTTTTTTTTATTAGACATTTTTTATAAAAGCTGCTTTAATACCCTAATTTTATTAAGGCCTAGACCTGGCTTAAGCTAAGTCCAGTATGGAAACCAGGGCCATATTGTTCATACCAGTAGTCAGCTTAATAAATACTGTCAAGACAAGTCACAATTCAGTCTAATATTTATATGAATGGCAAATATGCTAATAACTAACCTCTGAACAAACTCAAGGTGCTGCCTCTTCCTGGTACTGCAAGCTGAAGTTCTAGGAGGAGGCAAACCACGCTGTCAGACCAGGCCAGGGATGAAGAGGCTGTGATCCTTTTCACACACACCTTGACCTTCCAAACGTAATGTCCAGCACTGGTTGCTTAGAGATTGACCTGTAATTGAAAAAAAAAAAAGAATTAATAAATAATATTAATAATTAAAATAACTATTGTGGGTTCCACTGTGGTTCGATGTAGTTGTCTATCTGTTCATAGTTCTATAAATTAAAATTTTCACCTAAAAATTAAAATTGATTAGGGTTAGAACACTAAAACGCACTGCCATATTATTTTGCTTGTTTTAAGCATAAACTCACTAAATTTTGACTTATTCTTTCAGAAAACAAGACAATTTTTACTTGTCAATTAAATGCTTCTTCATGTAAGAATTTTAGATATCTGGACTGGAAACAAGAAAAAAAACACTAATTAAGAAAAACATATTTTGCAGTGGAGTGAGTAAATGATGGATTTTCATTTTAGGTTTAAACTTAAACCTTTAATGTTTACATACCAAATAAGGCGTGGACTCTCTGGCAAATGTAGATTGCTGGACATCAGAGTTGCAAATTCCTGAAACAATTTTTAAAAAGAATTAATAAATAAAAAAAATGTATTCATCTTCAGCACAACCATGATCAACAGAACCAAAACATAAAACATATTACAGATTAATGGGAACATGGATTTTCTTGTGCTAGCAAAATTCTGACAACGATTCAAAAGCACGATCACAGAACTGACACAGCATTTGATAGCATTTATTTTTTTTATTTTTTTTACCACATAACGTTATACTATAACTGTAACACTACTTAAAAGCACTTACATTAGCACTGGACCGTCATCAGATTAACTACAAAGCCTGAAACGAAAAAAAAAAAAAAAAAATATATATATATATATATATATATATCAAAAGCAGGTCATGCAAATAACATGGTATATGTTGCCTATTATGTGAAATATCGAAGTTAACGTTAACGTTACTTGGTAAACAGGTGGAACAGAGTGAATTGTTTGCGCGGCCGCGGTAGTAAACCGCGTTCGCAAAATCAAACCAAATAAGCATTCATGAAAACAATGTAGAAATGCGAACGCAAAAAAAACAAAATATATTGGCTTACCGTATCACTCAGTTGAACAATTTTCCATCTTCTCAAACTCTAAATCCCACTAATCGTCACAGGCGCAGGTTAGATTATTCAGATGACAAATTCTTCCATCCGTCTTCATGTAGCACGTTAATGTCGCCCATTTTTTGCTGCGTCACAGGCAACTAATGTTTGAAACACGAACCGAAGCTCACAAAAGCTTAAAAATTGCTCACAGATTCGCAGACACTGTTTATCTTGTTAACAGGAATGATTATTTTGTTCAGTTGAATCCCGCTGACAAATCAAGTTTGCCTGTAGTAGCTACTGTCGGCGCGCGTCTCATTTGAACTGAATTGAGCGCGAAAGAAATCAATCCCACAATGCAGTGCTTTTACAGTATGATACTGTATTACGAATTTATCGGGTTGAAAACAGAAATGTGCTGTATATTTACAGCTGTTCTGTAAAATATACAGCCTAATACTGTATTATGGAAATACAGTACAATTCTGTAGGAAATTCGCTGTAAATTTACAGTAAAGTTTTACAGTGTAAGACCGCTTACACCAATCCACAAAACTCTCGAATAGCTCCCTATACTCGCCCTCATCATGGTCTGTTATACAGTCAACAATATTACTATATTATATATTATTATAACAATTATTGCTGAGTCATCAGAACATTTCTGGAGGTGACGGGTTTCAGAGTTGCACTGAAAGTCTGATGTATAAAAAGTAAATAAAAAGGAGCTAAAACCTTTCCTTGAGGGACTCCAGTACTGCACTTCACTACTTGAGATACCAGTCATGCATTCTCACATACTGTGGTCTGTTTAAGAGATTGGTTAACCAAATGACAAGACTCTGATGCTCTCAATCTCCATCATTCTCCATTCTCCATTTAAGTAGTGAAGGCTGTATAGTATTAAATGCACTCAAGAAATCAAAGAATGTAATTCTGATGATGTAATCCAGAGTCTCTAAATGACTTAGTGATTTGTGTAAGAGATAAATAATTGCATCATCGACCCCAAGACCAGTTTTATAGGCAAACTGTAGTTTATCCTCAGCACAGCACTCATTACCTGCTTAATATGGTGTAATACTAATCTCTCAAAGACCTTCATCAACTGCGCTGTTAAAGCAATTGGCCTGTAGTGTGAGAACTCTGAGGGGTTTGTTATCTTAGGCACTGGTACTATACATGATGTCTTCCATAAAACAGCTTTAATTTCTTTTGCCAATTTAAATCCAAACAGAGACTCTTTTGCCTTTTTTTGGCCTGACAGTGAATGTTTTTATTGAACATTGATGGGTCAACGCATTTTGGTAAAATAAACCAAACCAAGTGGTTTCTTTTGATTAAATATCGTACCTCAGAGTATTTGTACCCAAAGTTTGTACTATTTTCTGCTTATTTTGATAAAGAAATGAAATGCAATTTGGTCATTAAAATATAGCCTATTCATTAAAAAAAAAAAAAAAAAAAAAACACTATTCAATTTAAAAAAGTAAAGATTCTGCAAACTTTGAGATCCCATAAAAAAATTATTTTACAGTAGTAACAATATTTTTGATAATTTATTATATGATATGATTAATATGATGGTTTCCTTATAAATATGGGGGAACAAATGGAAAAGTCAGCCAGCTATTAATTATTGAATTGTTTTTTTTTTAATTATTGTGCCTGTAGCCTCAACATTAGGGCCACTTACCAAACTTCACGTAATATTCAGAAAAACTGTTGCTTAAATTACCCTGAACAAAAGCGAAAATCGTTTACAAGACCTTTATCTCAAAATATATTCAATAATTGTAGCGATTCCCAAAAAAAAGAGAAAAGAAACGAAAAAAAAAATGTACATCAATAACATTTTAAAACCATGAAATATTAGATTAATTAAGCACAGAATTGACTTTGCGCTGCTATAAGTGATAACATCAAGAATCAGCCAAATGTCTAGCATAATACACATACTGCTCTATAAATTACAGTTTTGTTGGCCAAAAAATCTGCAAAGAAACAATTTAAAATATTTCTGTTTTTTTGTTTCTCATTATCAACAACAGGAAAAGAAAGAGAGCAGCTTCTCCAGGATCCAACTGTTTGTCCATGAAGGTCACAAAATTCTGTGATGGAGCAGTGACCTTTGACCCTGTGTGAGTATCATCATGTAGGGTGAGAGACACATTAACACAGAATGCACAAAGGTTCAGAAAATTTTACATTTCATATGGCTAAAGTTCTTTAACAATTAACAAGTGGAAGTCAAGATGCAAAGAAATTAATTGTTAAATAGTGTTTTCTTGTGCTTCTCTCTGCCATTTCTCTGTTAGACCTCCATTTACACAGGAATGAGTTTTGTTACATGTGTTGCATCAGTGTTATATTGACAATTTAAATAAGTGATGCACTGAAATTATTAATTTTAATAAATCTGAAACAAGAAAAGTCTGGTTAAGAATAAATAAAATTAGTGGTTCCCAATCTGGTTGTCATGTTAAATTGCTGGAGGTGCCACAAAATCTTTGCTCATTCCAATATTTTAAATATATAAATGTAAGTGTTTTGTAAGGATACACTGATCGAACTGCCATAAATCAGCCAATAATAACTTCCAATGAATCGACTGATTGTCTCTAAACTTGTAATCTTATGTTGATGACACAAATGCATGACTGCTCAAACCAGACAATGAAGCATATATATAAAGCATTTATATAAAGCATATATAAAAGAACTTTAAAAAAAATCAGGATCCACATTATCTGATCAAGATTAGAGGAAATCTGTGAATCTTAAAATCTTCTCTGACTTTTCAAATGCTTCACTTGTGGCAAAGGGGACTTGTATGTGGAACAAGGAAATGCAGAAACAGGCTGAATTTGAAGTGTCTTTTCATCTGCCGTCAGTCATCATTTACTTGTAAAGTGTAATCATTTAAGATAAATACTGCTTTTTCTCCATATCAGTGCTTCTGTGATATTTTAAAATAATGGTTTCTGGTTTAAACTTTATGGTCATTTATGGTCATGGTCATTATATATGTTCAGTGTGCAAATTTCACAAAGACAAAATTTGGTCAATTCTGCCTGAACTTTAATGGGTAAGTTTAGTTATATTTTTGGTTTATTATGAAACTGTAGCGGGACAGATAAGACTATGGAGGGCGGCCACAATCTAGTTAATGAATGGGAAACATTGATGGGTTAAAATATCATTGCTAGAACAGAACCTTGAGAAACTCCATGTGTGATATTAGGATGCCAGTTGGCCACAATAGATAGAAATTTGTCTGTAAACCCTACTCGTATGATATTATTTTCATATTAAACATATTTAATTATTTTCTTTATTTTCACAAATGTTTTTTCAGTGGTGTAAGAGCTGGCCAGATCAGAAATGTGTCCTGTCAGACCAGCACATCCTCCTCCTGTCAGAAACACATCAGTCATCATGACACAGTGCATGATGATCTGCAGAGAGTCAAAGACCAGCACAAAACCAGCATGAAGAACAAGTATGAGAGCTTATTTGAGGGAATCAAACTACAAGAGAATCAGACTCTCCTGGACAGGATTTACACACAGCTGTACATCATAGAGGGAGAGAGTGAAGGAGTGAATGAAGAACATGAGGTGCTACAGATGGAGAAAAGTTACAAGACACTCCAAGACACTCCAATCAACTGCAATGACATCTTTGATCCTTCACCTGAACTAGGATATGAGGAGAAGAGAAGAGAGAAGAAAGACAAAATGAAGACTGTTCTTACTAAAGGCATCGCTGGAATTGGAAAAACCGTCTCTGTGCAGAAGTTCATTCTGGACTGGGCCGAGGGAAAAGCCAATCAGGGTGTAGATTTCATATTTGTGCTTCCATTTAGAGAGCTGAACTTGATTAAAGATCACCAGTACAGTCTTCACAGACTTCTGCTGGACTTTCATCCTGAACTTCAAGATCTGGACTCAAAGATTTATGATGAATGTAAAGTTGTGTTCATCTTTGATGGTCTGGATGAAAGCAGAATTACACTGATGTTTTCAGACAGTGAGAAAGTTTCTGATGTGACTGAGTCTTCATCAGTGGGTGTGTTGATGTCAAACCTCATGAAAGGAGATCTGCTTCCCTCTGCTCTCATCTGGATCACCACCAGACCAGCAGCAGCCAATCAGATCCCCTCAAACTACATCAACCGTGTGACAGAAATTCAGGGATTCAATGACCCTCAGAAGGAGGAATATTTCAGGAAGAGAATCAGTGATGAGCATCAAGCCATCAGTATCATCTCACACATCAGAAGAGCAAGAAGCCTCCACATCATGTGTCACATACCCGTCTTCTGCTGGATCTCAGCCACTGTGCTTCAAAACATCCTGAAACAAGATCTCAGTGCAGAAATCCCTCAAACTCTGACTGAAATGTACATCCACTTCCTCCTCATTCAAACTAGCATGAGGAACCAGAAGTATGAAGAGAGAGCTCCAGAGAAACTCCTGCAGTCCAACAGAGGAGTGATTGTGAAGCTTGCTGAACTGGCTTTCAATCAGTTGATGAAGGGCAATGTGATGTTCTATGAGGAGGACCTGATTGAGAGCGGCATAGACGTCACTGATGCCTCAGTGTATTCTGGGATTTGCACTGAGATCTTTAGGGAGGAATCTGTAATATATCACAGGAAGGTTTACAGCTTTGTACATCTCAGCTTTCAGGAGTTTTTTGCAGCACTGTATGTGTTTTTCTGTTATTTACACAAAAACAATGACGTTCTGAAAATATTCCCTCCAGAAAATTCCAGAACTCAATCTGGAAATGTTCCTCTTGATGTATTTCTGAAGGAAGCAGTAAATAAAGCCTTAAACAGTAAAAACGGACACCTGGATCTTTTCCTTCGATTCCTTCATGGCATCTCACTGGAGTCCAATCAGAGACTCTTACAGGATGTGCTGATTCACACAGAGAACAACCCAGAGAGCATCAAGAAAATAATCCAAAACCTCAAACGAGGTCAAAAAAACAATGTCAGTCCTGAAAGATGGATGAATCTTTCACACTGCTTGATTGAGATGAAGGATAATTCTGTTCTTAAAGAAATGCAGGCGTTTTTAAACTCTAAAACAAAAAGAAAAATTCTTTCTCTTGCACAATGCTCAACTTTGGCAAATATGATCCTGATGTCAGAGGAGGTGATGGATGAGATTGACCTTAAAAAGTACAACATTAAATCAAAGGAGGGTCGAAGGAGACTGGTACCTGCTGTGAGGAACTGCAGAAAAGCTTGGTGAGTGTGAAGATCTAATAACACAATTACATGTGAGCAGGGGTTAAAGTGGGCCGGTACAGTCTGAAACTGTGTTCCGGCACCTCAGATAAATTAATAAATAAATATCAATGATAGCGCGATGGTAGGCTGTACGCAAACACGCTTCCTGACGTTATGTTCTCAGTCACGGTTCTCCTGTCTAATTTGAGTGCATCTATGCCGGTTCACGCATACAGAACCCCGCTGAACACCAGCGATCACAAATGAGTGAAATGCACTCACGGTGGTTGAGCGCGGTTAGTTAAAGTTAGTTTTAGGTTCGATATTCGCCGGACATGTGTTTGCCCTTCTCACTCTTCTATAGGGTCGTCAGTCTTACAATTCAATTCAATTCAATAGCAGGATTAGTTTTAACATTATGTGACCATTGTATATCGACATGAAATATTCATTCAAAATCACCTACGTGCGTTATAGCTGCATATTTATACCTGAGAATGATTTGAAGCGTTTCCACAGCGCATGATGTCTAAGGGAACATCTGCCAAGTACACCAACTGCGGTAAACAGCCTATAATTTGTATTATTTAAAATTACTTTTGACATTTAAAAACAGATGTTTTCAAATTCCAAAGTTAGTAGAAGGTTCCTATTGGAAATACTGACTTAGGCTACAGCTTTCCTGGTAGCCTTTAGTAAATTAACTTGTCTAAGAAAATGATGCATAAAAACATAAATATCAGTTGAGCCTATGTTTACTTTCTTCACTGACACAGACGAAAATGAAAAGACTATCAGTCAAAGTTCAGCTTTAGGAGGGGAAGAAATAGGGCAGTATAAGGAGACTGAGATAAAAAGAAAGATGAAGATGAGGAGAGAGCAGGTATTGACAAATAATATAATGCCCACTGACATGGTTTAAAGCTATTTCTTATCCATTATTTTGGATAAAAAAATTGCACATATGTAGGTCAGAGAAATCCAAATTTTCTCAGGGAAGAAAACACCAGAGGGTCCCCGACCCCCCCCCCCTAACTACCTAACATTTGAATGCCCGTGTCTGTGTGTGGGGCTGTGGATGGTAATGTGGGCTGGTGTGGCTACAGTGCCAGAGCTGAATTTTTCCATTTTTAGCCCAGTCAATTTTAACATAGTATCGTCATCATACCAGTGTAGATGTAGATGGACCAAAATACAACCATTAAAATATCAAGTAAATAAGTATTGGAATAGTTGGTGCCACAGTGACACTCTTGCCCCAAAAAGTATTGCTATACCACGATACTCAATACGTTGTCCCACGGTGAGTAATTTTTCCCTGAGGGTTCCCCCACCTGCCAAATCCCACTTTAACCACTCTGCCGCACTAAGGCAAAAGGTCGTAACTTAAATTTTTGGCGAAAATTAGTTATTGTAATTTTTAGGACAATAAACATAAGTTTTATCATATAGACAAACATCAAGTTTCAATTCGATTGTTTTTTGGGTGGAATACGATTATGTTTTTGCCGTAACTTCAAAAAGCCAAGGGGAAACTATGGTAGAAGCCCGTAACGTCAGTTACTGTTATGTGGATGGCAGGAATGAACCCAAAAGCAGAGGGTATGCAGACACTAAAGGTTTATTTAGACACAAAACAGAAAACAAAACCCACGAGGGGGCAAAACAGGACTGAGGAGAGGTAACTTTGACTAAGACAAGAAAATAAACAACGACTAGACTATTACTTGACGATGACAGGAAACAAACTCACAACTCTGATTAAACAGGCTTCAGACAAAGTACTCACAGCGTTTTAACATGAAAGGTATCACACACTAAGTTTGACAATGTACCGAAACAGGACAGAAAACATGAGGGGATTAAATAGGGAGAAACTAATGAGGGAAACAGGTGACAAGGGTGAAGCAATGATGACTAAACAAGGATAACAAGGGGGTGGGGCAAGAGAACGAGACAACACAAGCACATGGCACAAACAAAAGGCCATGTGCTTGCACACAAAACACGGGTCTGTCATGATTCTGCCTCAAGACTAAAGAAAATCACGGACACGAGTGCAGAATCATGACAGTTACGGCTTTATGCCTTCGTTTCTCGCTGCGCCTGAACACTCGAATGAAGTTACGGGTGCGCTGCCGTGAAATTACGGCACTCTGATGGTCGGTTAGAACAAGGCAAAGTATTGCCGCGCTGGAGTTACGGGGTTACTTATGATGTAGCAATTAAATCACCTCAGACACACATGTAAATTTTTCACAGTGATTACTTTTGTTTGGTTTGAAGAATGGCATACTCTCGGGGGAAAATGATGGTGGAGATGGCTTTGAATCTTTAACATCCAATAATAGCTAGCGGTAGCCTTAAGCTAGCGATACTACTTCACAAACTAGACACAAACACTTTTTGAGCCATAATCAACAATTTATCCAGTAACAAGCGCTGAATAGAGCAGGCTTGTATGATATCTTAATTCACAGCCCGTAATACAAAGCTACATGTACAACTGAAATAAAATATGCTTCTCATAGTCTAGCTCTCGCCTGATGACAGTCCACTGACTGAAAACTACGCGAGTTGGTTGGTTGGAGCCGCAACGACACATTATACACCAGCAACAGGAATAATTTAGAGCCTACCTTTTGTTGAACCTTGGTTAAAATCCATGTCAAACAACCGACGAGAAGGCAAATCCATTACATCCACCACGAGTTTTTAAAACTTGCTACCGGCTCTAAAACTATGAGGTGTGATTTGTGCATTTACTTTGCAAACTAAGCAATCATCGTGTCAATCGTCGCGTACCTTGCCGTGACCAATGACGTATGATATCGTGCGTGAGAATGAACGTCTGGATAACGTACGTGTGGATAAACGTGTGGATGAACGCCTGGATAACGTACGTGTGGATAAACGTCTGGATTCATTCTTAGGCTATATTCTATTATCTTTACTATTGAACCTTTTTAATTTTGGATATGATCATAACACACGTTTTCATGTTTTTGTGGGTTGGGCAACAGTGTAGACACTATTAGTAATCAGTATAATAATAATAATTAGGCTAGTATAATTATATTTACCCAAGATTTAATATAGTAGGACTGCAACAAGTGTTATATTACTTAAGGCGGCCAGTTAGAAAAAGGTAAATCAATTAATTAAATCTTGCAGTTGGTATTTGACATATTTTACTGCCTACAGCAATTTTATAAAACTAAACATTTAGTAAACATGTCTAAATGAAATGCCTAGGTTAAAAAAGGTGTTAAAAATGACCTAGAAACTAACCCAGTGATGTGTTAATATCACTGAACTATTGCTATGTTGTTGTGTTAGTATAGTTTTGACCAATCAATTTAACACAAATATAAATCGTTGGATTATTTGGCTAAAATTTTGCATTAACCAGTATGTTATTGTTGTTGTTGTTGTTGTTGTTGTTATTATTATTATAGTCGTGTAAATACTTTTCAAGTTCAGTGCACTGACAATATTTACATTCAGTAAGAAGTAGCAAACCTTTTTTTTTTTTTTTTTTTAAATGTATTGGTTGCAATTGTTTGAATTTACAAACCAAGCAATGAAGACACAAAAAGAAACACGCTGAAGTCAAGTAAATGTAATTACAAACTCTGACAGTACAAAAGCTGACAGTGTGTTGAGGGAACGCCTCTAGGAACAAACAAACACAGGATGAACGCCCAAAATGTAACAAGGCAAAAGAACAGGTAGCAGTCTTTAATTGGGCTTATTAGTATGGTGACGCATTGCTGCCACATATATAATTTTTTTCCACTCAATTATGTCGTAATAACGAGATCTTATGTCGTTTTATCTTTTCTCGTAATAACGAGATCTTATGTCGTTTTATCTTTTCTCGTAATAACGAGATCTTATGTCGTTAAAACGACATCTTTTTCTCGTAATAACGAGATGCAATGTCGTTAAAACAACATATTTTCTTGACCTTATAAGGACATGTGTAGTCATGTACAAAATATGCCTTTATCCACATAAAATTTAAAGCCAATAATTTTTTATCACTTCAACGTTCAAAAATCTGAAGCAATAGCAGCCCCCAATGGACATTCATGTTAAAATATCAAATTCGGCACACACCATATTAATAAACCATACTATCCAACAGAAAAGCAGATGAGCCCGAATATGAACGCAACGCATTTAATTACACGATTATAATTAAGCGTTTTCCTCCCATAGAAACCCTTTATTATAAAGAAAATAAAGGTGTCTCTTAACGTGTCTTTCGAAGCCGGTGCACAGCAAATCCTTTAAATGGTATTCAATGTAAAAGAAAAATGAAAAACATTAGTAGGCAATAAAATAAACAAATTATTGTGCCATTTATTAGCCCTCAAACAATATTTATTTTAAAGCCTAAACGAATTTGTTTAAAGAAAAACACCAGCGTTGGGCGTTTATGTATAGGCTAAGTGTTTCAGCCACCCTTTTCAAACTGGCACAAGAAAATGCGCGCGCGCGCTGCATGACATAGAGGCGCCGGTGCCATCACTCGCATTTTCCTATCAACAGTGGAAACAACTTAAAATACTCCATTTATGGTCATACAGAAAAGAATAATACATCAGTCGCCACTACTTTTATTTGTGTAAACTCACAACAAGAAGAAAACGTTGTGCTTTTGTAAAATAAAATAGAACGAACAGGGCGCGCTTTCATGATCTCCGTGAATTGGAGCGCATCTCAAAAATAAACTGAAAAACAGTGTATAGACAAGCCTCACAGACATGAGAAATATAGCTATCTATATAAAGCTTATAAAAAATGTCCACCAACGAAAAAAATACGGTACCAATCTGATTATGTAATCCTGTCCGTATGAAAGGCGCATCTAGGCTACATTACAGCGGAGATGAATGGAGATATGTTTGCTGGCAGCCTACATTGATTTAGAAAAGACTAGTTTATTAATAAACAGTTAAAATGCTTCGTTATTTTTTTCAGACACATTTATTATCATTAGCCTACTTTTGCCGGTGCTTTGCGGCAAGTTTTATGCATGCGCTTGAGCGCGGAATATAGCCTATGCAGCCAGGATTGAATATAAACGTGCGATTAGTCCTAATTGCTTAAATGAATGACTAGACAAGTCTATGGCAACTCTAATCAATAACCTACTATTTGACATTATTTAATTAGTAGGTAATTAGTATCCAGCTCTTTACATTAAATTAGTTGAGTTAGCATAATTAGTTAATGAACTAATAAAATAATAAAATAAAGTTTAAATTAAGAAACTAACAATATATTTCTATAGGATTGCTTATTCCACCACACAAAGGACTGTTTAGAAGGTGACAATCCGGCATGTGAAGATTGTAGGCTGTATCTTGAAGATTTTTGTATTGTATTTTCTGTTATGAAGACGAATATTGACATTTCGTTAATTAAACAAAATAAGAACATAATGTTGTAAAAAATAAACAACTTAGGCTATGTTCAGTTAGATGACTACTTTTTGTTTAATTATATCTCTAGGTAATAAAGGTATAGCCTATTAACAAAAATAAATCTTATATATAATATATTATATAAAAAAACTTATAGGCCTATATAAAATATATATTTTTAAAAGGGCCTCATTGATTAATTTGTTTAATTTGATTAATTGTTCGCCTCTGATTGGGGGCTGCTACTATTTGCTTAAGCTTTTTGAATGTAGAAGTGTGATAAAGGCGTGATAGGCTTTCAATCTTATGTGGATAAAGGCATATTTTGTACATGACTACATATGTCCTTATAAGGTCAAGAAAATATGTCGTTTTAATGACATAACATCTCGTTCTTACGAGAAAAACATATTCTTTTTGTATAAAGTCCCTATTAATGAGCTGATTATTATTCAGATTATTCTGATTGAGGAGACATGCAGCATATACAGAACAGACAGAGAAACCCATAAAACATTACGTTTAACAGGTAAATTAAAATCAGTCAATGACTAGTTAAAAATAAATTAATAGGCTACCTTTATTTTTTTTAACCTTACTTCTGTTTTTTATTTACAATATTACCTTTAAACATACACATAAATAAATATATAAACATATATACATGAGATATATTACTAATAGTGTGTAGGCCTACACTTTTGTACAACCCATAAAAACATGAAAACAGTGTGTTATGAATGATTATATCCCAAATTAAAAAGGTACAAAATTAAAGAAAATAGAATTTAGCCAGTGTTATCCAGACGTTTATCCAGACGTTTATCCACGCGTACGTTATCCAGACGTTTACCCAAACGTTTATCCACACGTACGTTATCCAGGCGTTTATCCACGCGTATATCCACACGTTTATCCACACGTACGTTATCCAGGCGTTTATCCACACGTTTATCCACACGTAAGTTATCCACATGCAAAGTAAAAAAAAATCCTTACACAGCTACGTCGCTGCCACGTCACCGCGCACTTTGAGCGCAGCTCCAACACGTGGCCGTGACATCTAACGTCTCATATCTTACGTCTGACGCCTGATTACTATGGGATTTTGGCCAGACGACTGGCGAGCGTATACACGTTAGTTCACCTCTCAGTTTGCTTCGCGATCGCCAAAAAGTGCACAAATCACACCTCATATTCCGATCGGCTCTTTAATATGACTTTGCGTCTGCCGAACGTGACGTCTATGAGGTGTGATTTGTGCACTTTTTGGCGATCGTGAAGCAAACTGAGAGGTGAACTAACGTGTATACGCTCGCCAGTCGTCTGGCCAAAATCCCATAGTAATCAGGCCTTATAAGGCCTTATAATGACCTTATAAGGACATATGTAGTCATGTACAAAATATGCCTTTATCCACATAAGATTGAAAGCCTATCACGCCTTTATCACACTTCTACATTCAAAAAGCTTAAGCAAATAGTAGCAGCCCCCAATCAGAGGCAAACAATTAATCAAATTAAACAAATTAATCAATGAGGCCCTTTTAAAAATATATATTTTATATAGGCCTATAAGTTTTTTTATATAATATATTATATATAAGATTTATTTTTGTTAATAGGCCTTTGTTAATAGGACTTAATAGCCTAAGTTGTTTATTTTTTACAACATTATGTTCTTATTTTGTTTAATTAACGAAATGTCAATATTCGTCTTTATAACAGAAAATACAATACAAAAATCTTCAAGATACAGCCTACAATCTTCACATGCCGGATTGTCACCTTCTAAACAGTCCTTTGTGTGGTGGAATAAGCAATGCTATAGAAATATATTGTTAGTTTCTTAATTTAAACTTTATTTTATTATTTTATTAGTTCATTAACTAATTATGCTAACTCAACTAATTTAATGTAAAGAGCTGGATACTAATTACCTACTAATTAAATAATGTCAAATAGTAGGTTATTGATTAGAGTTGCCATAGACTTGTCTAGTCATTCATTTAAGCAATTAGGACTAATCGCACGTTTATATTCAATCCTGGCTGCATAGGCTATATTCCGCGCTCAAGCGCATGCATAAAACTTGCCGCAAAGCACCGGCAAAAGTAGGCTAATGATAATAAATGTTTCTGAAAAAAATAACGAAGCATTTTAACTGTTTATTAATAAACTAGTCTTTTCTAAATCAATGTAGGCTGCCAGCAAACATATCTCCATACATCTCCGCTGTAATGTAACCTAGATGCGCCTTTCATACGGACAGGATTACATAATCAGATTGCTACCGTATTTTTTTCGTTGGTGGACATTTTTTATAAGCTTTATATAGATAGCTATATTTCTCATGTCTGTGAGGCTTGTCTATACACTGTTTTTCAGTTTATTTTTGAGATGCGCTCCAATTCACGGAGATCATGAAAGCGCGCCCTGTTCGTTTTATTTTATTTTACAAAAGCACAACGTTTTCTTCTTGTTGTGAGTTTACACAAATAAAAGTAGTGGCGACTGATGTATTATTCTTTTCTGTATGACCATAAATGGAGTATTTTAAGTTGTTTCCACTGTTGATAGGAAAATACGAGTGATGGCACCGGCGCCTCTATGTCATGCAGCGTGCGCTCTACACTCCGCACAAACACTGGATATGCGCTTAATAATAGCGAACATTTATAGGTTAACGTTAGAGCGAGCGGCCATGCCAGACGGATAAGTCCTCTTCATGTTTAACAAATCAAATTATGTTGTATTTTCTTGCGCCAGTTTGAAAAGGGTGGCTGAAACACTTAGCCTATACATAAACGCCCAACGCTGGTGTTTTTTTCTTTAAACAAATTCGTTTAGGCTTTAAAATAAATATTGTTTGAGGGCTAATAAATGCCACAATAATTTGTTTATTTTATTGCCTACTAATGTTTTTCATTTTTCTTTTACATTGAATACCATTTAAAGGATTTGCTGTGCACCGGCTTCGAAAGACACGTTAAGAGACACCTTTATTTTCTTTTATAATAAAGGGTTTCTATGGGAGGAAAACGCTTAACGTGTAATTAAATGCGTTGCGTTCATATTCGGGCTCATCTGCTTTTCTGTAGGATAGTATAGTTTATTAATATGGTGTGTGCAGAATTTGATATTTTAACATGAATGTCCATTGGGGGCTGCTATTGCTTCAGATTTTTGAACGTTGAAGTGATAAAAAATTATTGGCTTTAAATTTTATGTGGATAAAGGCGTATTTTGTACATGACTACACATGTCCTTATAAGGTCAAGAAAATATGTTGTTATTACGACATAATTGAGTGGAAAAAAATTATATATGTGGCAGCAATGCGTCACCGTACTAATAAGCCCAATTAAAGACTGCTACCTGTTCTTTTGCCTTGTTACATTTTGGGCGTTCATCCTGTGTTTGTTTGTTCCTAGAGGTGTTCCCTCAACACACTGTCAGCTTTTGTACTGTCAGAGTTTGTAATTACATTTACTTGACTTCAGCGTGTTTCTTTTTGTGTCTTCATTGCTTAGTTTGTAATTGCAACCAATACATTTAAAAAAAAAAATGGTTTGCTACTTCTTACTGAATGTAAATATTGTCAGTGCACTGAACTTGAAAAGTATTTACACGACTATAATAATAATAATAACAACAACAACAACAACAACATACTGGTTAATGCAAAATTTTAGCCAAATAATCCAACGATTTATATTTGTGTTAAATTTATTGGTCAAAACTATACTAACACAACAACATAGCAATAGTTCAGTGATATTAACACATCACTGGGTTAGTTTCTGGGTCATTTTTAACACCTTTTTTAACCTAGGCATTTCATTTAGACATGTTTACTAAATGTTTAGTTTTATAAAATTGCTGTAGGCAGTAAAATCTGTAAAATACCAGCTGCAAGATTTAATTATTTGATTTACCTTTTTCTAACTGGCCGCCTTAAGTAATATAGCTAACACTTGTTGCAGTCCTACTATATTAAATCTTGGGTAAATATAATTATACTAGCCTAATTATTATTATTATACTGATTACTAATAGTGTCTACACTGTTGCCCAACCCACAAAAACATGAAAACGTGAGTGTTATGATCATATCCAAAATTAAAAAGGTACAATAGTAAAGATAATAGAATATAGCCTAAGAATTAATCCAGACGTTTATCCACACGTACGTTATCCAGGCGTTCATCCACACGTTTATCCACACATACGATATCCAGACGTTCATTCTCACGCACGGTATCATACGTCATTGGTCACGGCAAGGTACGCGACGATTGACACGATGATTGCTTAGTTTGCAAAGTAAATGCACAAATCACACCTCATACTCGTCACGCCGAATGGAACATTTCGAGCGCCATACTCTCTCTCTCTCTCACACACTGAGTCACACACACACACACACGCACGCACACACACACACACACACACACACACACACACACTCTTCAGTTTTAGAGTAGGTTTTTCAAAAAAAAACTTTAAATGTTCCACATCTTTTATACTTTAGTGATGTTAATCAACTTTGTTTTATGAAATTCATGTTAATTAAAACCATTCATACTTTTCCAACTATTCTCACTACTTTAACTTGTTGTTGATACATGTAAAGTCATTTTTATCATAGTGAGTCCAATTTTAATATTGCTTACATTTTAAGCATAACATTGGCTATAAAATAGAAGTTAAGGTCTTTTGCCTTGGTATGACCAATTGTCATTTTGTGGGCAATGCTAAGGCAGAATACAGTAACTTCCGAAAAAGGGTCAAAGGTCAAATTTGAGTTCAACATTTTTTTTGTAGATGGGTTAATAAAGGTATACACTACAACATGTGAAAATTACAATATTATACCTATAACTCAATTGCCAGGACATTAAGATAACTTTAAAGTCATTTTTCTCAGTTTCACACTCTGGTGAGTTAAGGTCTTTTGCCTTAGTAGGGCAGCACTGCATGTGACACATTGTAATGGATGTTTGATGAATATTATGTTCACAAGCATAAAACATTAATTACTTGCACTGATTGCAGTGTGTTGTTTTCATTCTCAACCAAATTGACTAGTGGTGGAACGGATCACAACATTCACGGTTCACGATAAAAAAAATAAATAAATAAATAAAATCACGGTTTGGATCATTTACGGTTTTTGAGCCTCGGATCGGATAATTTTTCGGATCAGCAAAAAAATTAAATAATAATAATAATAAAAAAAAGACATTTTATATATATATATATATATATATATATATATATATATATATATATATATATATATATATTAGGGGTGCACCGAAATTTCGGCCACCGAAAATTTTCGGCCGAAATGGCATTATCGGTTTCGGGCCGAAATAAAAAAAACTGCCGAAAATGAATGTCACCCGCCCCTCCCATCCGTGCGCAAGCGCTTAGGTTTCACTCACGGTCGAGCTGTTATCACGCGTCTGCCTATCAAAGATTAAGCATGTCAAATGGCTGTCACTTATTGCACAATCGATCGGACCAACCAACACAAGTTTCGAAAACGAAAATAGGGAATCGATTTTAACGGCCTTCTCTCGGAGCGCGTCCAGCTCGTCACTATACGCTCGCAGCGAATGCGCGTCACACAGCAACTGCAGGTTCTGACACACACACACACACACACACACACACACACACACACACACACACACACACACACACACACACACACACATAGCCTATTTCTGCATAATATAGTGCATAATATGTAGCCTTCAGTAATGTTTTTCATTGATGTTATGGCAGTCCACATTGCTGACTTGTGCTCGTCTCAAGCGCCCTCTTTACGTTCGCCCTAATGCCTGTTTAGTTGTCCGTGGATTTGCCTATATTTGCTGTTGAAAACAGATCAACGCCAAATATAGGCAATTTACTAACGATTCAATGAACACTTTGCCTATGTCTCAAAAATCGAACAGGATTTTTTTTTTCACAAAAATGACAGCCCTATACGAGAGGACACCAAAGTATGTAACATTTGTTCTGCAAAAATCTCCAAAATTTTTGATTTTTTTGCACAATTTTTAAAAAACTATATTATTTGATGGAACATAAAACTTGAATAATTATTATTTATATTTATTGTTAAAAATATTTTATGTTTTGTTATGTAACTGTTAATAAAAGTTTGATTATTATATTTTGATTTTTCATTTCAGATCCATTAAATTCAAGCAATATCTATATAAGTTTTTAAAAGAAGCCATTTTCGGCCTCAGTTTCGGTTTTCGGCCAAGTGCATCCTAAATTTTCGGTTTCGGTTTCGGCCCAGAATTTTCATTTCGGTGCATCACTAATATATATATAATATATATACTGTTTATATATGGGAGCGGGATGTTTGCTTTGCTTTTAAATTATTACTTAAAGCTCACTTTAAGTTATTCGAGATACCACATCAAAAACTACTAGCCTAACTGATAAAGTGAACAGTCAGTAATAAAATAACAAATACACAAATTACAAGGAGAGATGAATACAAAATAACAAATTTACAAAGTCTAACAGTAGTATTCAGGTACAGAAATGAATAATGAAGCCTAATTAAAAATAACACTATTTGTTCACTGTAGAAATTAAATATAGTTTCATCTTTGTTAAAGCTGTATTTTGTTGTTTTATTAACATTAATGACAGACAACTGTAGGAATATTAGGTGTGTGCTATTCCTTTAACACCGAATGCACGGACCGACAAAACTGAAAAACAGCCGGTTTCTTTCTAGACTGTTAACTTGCCGAGACGGGTATTTAGACTGGTATTTTGACATAATTTTGTGTCCGTTCAAGGGCAAGGAAACGCGTAAGAGGAATCAATTTGGTGTTTGAGCACTACCTGAAACGCGCCTCCCTCTCTCTCTGCATGCGCACACTCAAAAAACGTTTTGTATAAACGAGAAGAAACATGATTGTTGATTTTAAATCACATATTTATTTTATTTGCTGGATATTCCTGCTGAAAAGACAACCAGCGTGATGTTATATGTTGAAGTTGGTCTTGACACCAGCATGCCTTTTAAAAGAGAACTCGGCAACTCTAGCGAACTCTAGTCACTTCTTCACTGATTTTCCGTTTTGTTGTCACATTTTTCCCCACGAGCTCCCCCTACAGCTGTGGGGGGGGGGGGGCGTATATGTCACAACACGGTTGTAAAAAGCTCACTTGCGGCGGCCTCCTCCCCCTCTCTACCGCTGCTCATGTGCGTTTGTTTTGATCGGAGCAAGCCAACTGTATCGTTTGGAGCTATGTCTACCGAGGTGGGTAATCTGGTAATACATCATACATGCGTGTGTGTTTATGTTGAATTGCCGTAAAGCAATTCGTGTTTCGCGCTCGTTCTCATTCTCGCTTCTCACAAGACTTCCCATTTCTATCTTGCCGGTACGGTAGTCCCCAAGTTGCAAGGTTGGTTTTCCGCCTGGGAACGCTGGGGGAAGCGGGGAAAGTCACCAATATCACCAGAACAGGTTGTTTAACCATCCAAATGATTTCTAGACAGTTTTATTAAGTTAAAAAAGTTACCAAGTTCTCCTTTAATTAGTTCTCCTTTTTTTAAGTTTGGCAGACTGTAATCTCACAGATCAGCACTGTGAAATTGTGTCTTCAGCTCTACAATCATCAAACTCCCTCCTGAGAGAGCTGGATCTGAGTAACAATGACCTTCATAATTCAGGAGTGAAGCTGCTCTGTGCTGGACTGAAGAGTTCACACTGTCAACTTAATGTACTGAGGTTTGTGTTTCACATTTATTAATTACAGTTTCTAAATTGTTGATATATTTAATTGGAACTTGAAATGCAATCACCAATACTTAAAAACTGTAATGTACCAAGTCCTTAAACCAAGGCTGCAAAATTGGCACTACATTTCCTGCTTTACACTCAGTTTTCAGTTGTATATCATATAAAAAAAAAAAAAAAACACTACACACAATTCTCTACATGAAGTACAACATTTAAAATGATATATTTAGAACTATACCTTAGAAAGCTGCTTAAGATATACCTTCTTACGTGCGACGTTACCGGGTGCTGTCCGTGGCGATGGTGCTGAATTGGTTGATATCGATGGCTCGAGAATCAATTATTCTCTCGTGCAGGGGCTGTTTATGTGAGAAAGTGGTGTTCTTTATTAAAGAAGCACTTCAGAAATAGTTGAAATTACATTTATTAGGACTATTGGATATTATAAAAAATAATCCAAACTATAATAGCCTATAATAGTCTAGCTTACATATTTTAAAATTGTAACATATATTGCTGCCACAATAACCTTTTCAAAAAATTTACGTGCTTTCTTCTCTTTCCCATTTTTGTTCGCTGAGGTGGAGCTGCGATGAAATATTGTTCTTGTAAATACTTTCCAGCATTTCAGTAATAAAAGTTTACAGTGCCCTCCACAATTATTGAACCCCCTGGTAAATATGATCAAAATTGGCTGTAAAAAATAAATCTGCATCGATTATCCTTGTGATCTTTCATTCAAAAAATGTGCAAAATTCTAACCTTTCATTGAAGTAAAAGAATTGAAAGTGGGGGGAAATCACATTATGAAATAAATGTTTTTCTCCAAAACATGTTGGCCACAATTATTGAACCCCTAGAATTTTTTACGAGTAAAATATCTCTGAAGTATATTCCCATTAATATTTACCTTTTTTAGTACACCAGGGTGACTAGGAACATGAAACTGTCCAGCTATGACTTCGTGTTTCACAGAAGTTTAAATATGAGTAAACACAAAGGCCAAATCCCCTTAATCATCCATCACAATGAGTAAAACCACAGAATACAGTTCTGATGCGTAGCAAAAGATTGTTGAGCATCACAAACTAGAAAGTGGCTGTAAGACAATAGCTAAAGAATTGAAAATCCCCATTTTGACCATCAGGGCAATAATTAAGAAGTTATAACCAACTAAAGATGTTATGAATCTGCCAGGAAAAGGACGTGTGTCTATACTGTCTTAATGCACGGCGAGTATGAAAGTTTGAGTGGCCAAAGACTCTCCAAGGATCACAGATGGAGAATTGCAGAGATTAGTTGAGTCTTAGGGTCAGAAAGCCTAAAAAAAAAATTATCAAACAACCCCTACATCCCCACATGTTGTTTGGGAGGGTTTAAAAAAAAACCTCCTCGCTCATCCAAAAACAAATTCCAGCAAATGTAATTGTCAGACACGACTGGAACTTCAAACGGCACAGGGTTCTGTGGTCAGATGAGACTAAAACAGAGCTTTTTGGCAGCAAACACACTAGATGGGTTTGGTGAACACAAGGATAAAAAGTACCCCATGTGTACAATTTAATATACCATTGGATCTTTAATGTTGTGGGCATATTTTTCTGCTGGAGGTTCTGGACTTCTTATTCAGATTCATGGCATTGTGGATTCTATCAAATATCAACAGATAAAAAATCAAAACCTGACGCCTTCTGCTTGAAATCTTATTATATGCCGTGGTTGGATCTTCCATCAGGACAACGATCCAAAACAAACATCAAAATCAAAACAAAAATTTGTTGTGGAGCACAAAATTAAGCTTCTGCCATGACCGTCTCAGTCCCCTGACCTGATGAGTGGGCTGAACTGAAGAGGAGAAGCACCAACATGGATCTGGGAATCTGAAGGATCTGGAGAGATTCTGTATGGAGGAATGGTCTCTGATCTCTTGTCAGTTATTCTCCAAACTCATCAGGCATTATAGAAGAAGACTCAGAGCTGTTATCTTGGCAAAAGGAGATTGCAAAAAGTATTTAATAAAAGGGGTTCAATAATTGTGGCCAACGTGTTTTGGAGAAAAACATTTATTTCATAATGTGATTTCCCCCCACTTTCAATTCTTTTACTTCAATGAAAGGTTAGAATTTTGCACATTTTTTGAATGAAAGATCACAAGGATAATCGATGCAGATTTATTTTTTACAGCCAATTTTGATCATATTTACCAGGGGGTTCAATAATTGTGGAGGGCACTGTACATCTTACGTACGGTGCAGTGATCGAAAAGGATTTAAACCGTGAATTTTGAATCTCTTCTTGTAAACTCAGAGATGTGGATTCAGACGGCAATTAAATTACCACACGACCTGTTTGTCAAAAAACAGTAGTTACTAATTTGGACAGGGATTTTTAAGTGGGTTGGGTGAGAAAAACACTGATATTATGGATTCGGACGGCACTAAAATCACAGACTTACCCCTATAAATGTTTAAAATACCATACAAGCCCATGAGAAACAATATTAGCGTCCAAATAGGACTTAACTGACAGTAGTCTATGCTTTCACTGGCCTTTAAACGCGCTTTTTAATTAAATTAATAATACTGTATAATAATATAATTAAAAATCTAACAACAATCAGTGTAATGACAATTTTTATTCTTTGCATGAAAACACTTGAATTAGCCTAATTGAATACTGTCTGGGTGTATTAAAACTTCAGAATTATATTCGTATAGACCTGCAACAGTGATAAGGTAAAGCTAAGAGTGGTCCAGACCAACCTTACGAAATTGTGACTTACAGAAGATATACTTAGCGTACGAACGTGTCCAGAATCGTGCCATAACGTTAAGAGAGAGGTTAACCCTCTGAGGTCTGAGCTGTTTTCTGGCCCTGGAGGTGTTCTGACATGCTCTGACATTTGTGCTTATTTCTGTTACTTGTGACATTTTCATGGCTAAAGTCTAATTACACTGTATTCAGCACAAACTCTGCTACAATAATATATCAGCAGCATGTGTGTATAAGTTTGTTGTTTTGAGATAATGACATTTATGCGTGGTTTGTGAAAATACAAAAAAAAAAATTTCACTGAAATAAGGTCATGAAACCCATACTGATTATTTCTTCACAAGACTTTTGAAAATTGTATGACGTAGCCTAGAATATTTGCTGCAAAACTATGTGAAAATCGCCCTGACTGCTCATTCAGATAAGACAATATATTGATTTAAAAATGTTACGACGTGTTTTGTGTGAAAAAGCCTTATGCCTTCCGAAACTTCCGGTGGCGCTGCTCTGTTGCGACCCGGGATACCTCGTGCTGCTGTCTTGTGTTTTTATTTGGGAACATTTTAATATGTACTGTTTATATTCCACCTAGTGGGAATGCTGCAAACGCAGCTAAATTTACAGCAGACTGTGTTCATAGACAATTAAGTCGTACCCCTGAAGCACCTTGTTTTATTTTAGGGGATTTTAACCATTGTAAACTTGATGCTGTGTTGCCTGGATTCTATCAATATGTGGACTGTAATACGAGAGGCAAAAATATTTTAGACAAATGTTATGGGAATGTTAAGAATGCCTATATAGCTAAGGTTAAATCGCCATTAGGCTCCTCTGATCATAATGCTGTCCATTTAATTCCGACATATAAGTCTATGCTTAAGAGCAGTAAACCACAAACTAAAACTGTATATGTTTGGAATGATGATGGAATTGAAACGTTAAAAGGATGCTTCTCTTGCACTGACTGGAACGTCTTTCAAAGTTTGGATCTAGAGGAGGCCGTAGAGACCATGACAGATTATATACTTTTCTGTAAAGATAATGTGTTAGATCAAAAAATAATTACTATATATCCAAACAATAAATCTTATATCTCTAAGGAAATTAAGGAGTGCATAGTACAGAAAAAAAAGGCTTTTAGGAGAGGAGACCTTGCAGCTATGAAAGACGTACAGAAGGACCTGAATCGTAAATTAAGGAAAGCTAGGAGAAAGGAGAGGGAGAAATTTGAGGCTCATTGTTTGACTATGAATACCAAAAAAATATGGGATTCTATGAAATATATGACAAACATGGCTCCAGCAAAAAGATCTATCAATGTGACAGATGAGGGGGCAAAGGCAAATGAGTTGAACGTATTTTATTGTAGATTTGATGTAAGAGACTTCTCACAGGAGCAGGTAAATGCACTGGATGCCTTGTCTAGATTGGACAGTCCTAAAACAATTATTGATCAGAACATGGTGGAGAGACTGTTCTCACAGGTTTGTCCTAACAAGGCTTCTGGGCCGGACGGCATCTCTGGGCGGCTACTAAAATTTTGTAGTAGAGAGCTGGCCGAAGCCTGGTGCCCTATCTATCAGAAATCTATAGACACGCACACAGTTCCCTCTATGTGGAAGAGCTCCACCATTATCCCTGTCCCAAAAAAGGCTAGCTGTAAGGAGAATAATGATTATCGTCCAGTAGCACTTACTTCAATAATAATGAAGTGTCTGGAGAAAATTATGATTAATTTTGTAAGAACAGACGTGAGTCTGTTCAGACCTGTTATCAGACCAATTTCAGTTTGCCTATAGGAGCAATAGAAGTACAGATGATGCTGTTATAGCTATAACACATTACATAAATAGGCATTTAGAGGATCCTGGCGCGTATGCACGTCTTTTATTTGTAGATTTTAGCTCAGCTTTTAATATGTTGCAACTACATCTTTTAATTGCAAGACTGAATGATTTTAAAGTTAATCCACTTATTATAAAATGGTATTATTCTTTTTTGACCAATCGCAGGCAGCAGGTTAGCGTTAATGGCACACTATCTGAATTCAGAACGTTAAGCACAGGAGCCCCTCAGGGCTGTGTTAGCTCACCGGTTTTGTTTACTTTGTATACAGACGATTGCAGAAGTTATTCTAATAACCACATCATTAAGTTCTCAGATGATACTGCAATTTTAGGTTTATCGAAGAAGACAGAGGACTTGTCTGAATATTTGTCAGAGATTGAACAGTTTGTGAATTGGTGCAAGGATAACCACCTAGCTCTGAATGTCAATAAGACAAATGAAATGGTGTTCGACCCCAGAGGAGTTGGTGATCACAGGCCTGTGATTATCCACAGTGAAACCATTATACAGGTCCCCTCACATAAATATCTCGGTGTCTCTTTTGATAATTTACTGACATGGAATATCCATGTAGATATTCTTTGCAGTAGATTACAACAACGGTTGCACTTTTTACGGCGTCTTAGACTTTATGGTGTGGATCAAAGGTTTATGATAATTTTTTATCAGGCAGTCTTCGAGAGTTTAATCAGATATAACATTATAGCCTGGTTTGGTAATCTGTCCGTAGCACGTAGAACTAAACTATTACGGATGATCCATACTGCTTGGAAAATTATTGGAGTGAAAGAACAGACATCATTGCAGACTCTCTATGAACAGGCTACTCTAACGCAAGCTAAAAAGATTGTGTGCGATTCGTCGCATATTCTGCACACAGAGTACGAGTTGCTGCCTTCTGGGAGGAGGTTTAGAGTTCCTCGCTGCAGATTGAACAGATTCCAAAACTCATTTATTCCAGCGTCTATAAAGATGTTAAATAGTGGTGGTATGGAGCTGTAATTTACGCAATTTCTATTACTAATATTGTCTGGTTTGTTATTTGCGAGTTGTTGTATGTTAAGTGTATACTGATGGCAGCATGGGTGATGGCCCAAGACAAATTTCCCTTCGTGGGACAATAAAGTTTTACTTGACTTGACTTGACTTGATGCGGAAGCTCATTAATATGCAAGCTTTTCTCACCTGAGAAAGACAAAGAACCTCCCCTAACGGCCCTATTAGGAGCTATCAGGGCCCTATCATTCTGAGCAACCTTGCACAATACTGTAAATGAGGAGATTTAAAAAAGAATGGCTTTTAGATTGTTTGATTTATTTACAACACAACATAATCCAAAGATACAAAACAAATGACAAAAAAGCATGTATTGAACACACTGATCCAAAGACAGAGACCTTTGTGCCATTCCTAAAAACATTGTACATACCTTTCATTTCCAAGGTGTTTGATTTTCACTTTACCATGTTCATGTACAGAGACTCATGTGAATGTTGAAGTCAGCAGGAATGGCATCTGGGCCCTGAAAGAAAAAAAAAGTGAACATACTGGTATCAAGAGAAAGGCCTGCTCGATTTTGGGAATACATTTTAGATTTTTCTGGTTAAAATTGCTTTTTAAAATTCACAGAATACACACACACACATAAATGTTTCCAACAATATATAATATAATGAACATTAGGTTTGTTGTGCCTTGTAGGTATAGGCTATGAGCAGTGCTGCATAAAATAATAATAACAATAACCATAGCAGCCTACAAACACAGTAACAGTAAACACGGGTCTAAATATTATAATATTCACCATATAGGCTAGCAACAGTTCAACTGCAATGTGAAATTTATGCAACAATAACAAACTAATATGTAAGAATTTCTTACCTCTTTCTTGTCTTCAAATCGCGTTCTTCTTCTTCTGAGGTAATTCCAATGTAAGCTCAAGGCGCTCGACGAAAAGCGGAGACTTGTGAAGTGTTTTGGTGTTTTGTTTCTGAGGTAATGAGCGCGATCGCGTTCCACGTGGAGATTTGCATGTCAATCTCTTTTGCGCGAGTGGGCGTGTTCAAATTAAAAATAATTAGGTAGCTTTTGAGAAGCTGCACATCTTGTTGGTTTTATACAAATTACTTAAAAAGAGAATATTTGTTTTCAGTTTGAATCCGATCATTTAAAAGTACACACTTAAATGTTTATAAAGGTATATGGCTCATACATGTGTGACAAGTATTCGCTGAGTTTTGTTTCAGTTAATAGACGTGCTCAAGAAAAAAAAGGTTCACCGCGACGGAGAGGCAGAACGCACACCCAGTTTATTTTTTTTATTTTACAAAAGCACAATGTTTTGATTTGATTGTAAGTGGACACATACAAAAGTAAAAATATCACAGATTCTTTTTTTATATTTCTTTTTTCTGTATGACCATAAATGACGGAGTAATTTAAGTTTATAGTGCGACAATGTGAAGAAAACGCGCCGGCGCGTTTGCCGACCTCAGAGGGTTAAGGAATAGGTTAAGAACTACTTAGCGATAAGAACGTTTTGGGGAACCGGGCCCAGAGCTTTAGCACAGTTAACCCTCTGGGGACCAAGCTGTTTTTGGGGTCCTTGAGATGTTCTGACATGCCTTGACATTTGTGCTTTTTTCAGTTATTTATAAACATGTTAATGGCTAAGATGTAAATTCACTCTATATAGCACAAACAGGGCTACCATAATATGCGAGCAACGTGTATGTAGATGTTTGTATTTTTAAGAGAATAATGTTTATGTGTGGTTATTGGAAAAATATTAATGAAAGTTGCTGAATTAAGACCACAAAACATATATTAAATATGTGTCCACAAGACTTTTGACTAATGGATGTTCTCCCTTTGAGTTCTAGCTTCAAAATAATGTGAAAATAGTCTTGCTTTATCGTTCACAAAAAAATACATTGATTTAAATGGTGTAAAACAGGTTTTGCTTGGAAAGCCAATATGCGAGAAGGAGGAGTAGTTTACACCTTAGATTACAGTGTCCCACCCACTCTGCATAATGACTCTGCCTAATGAGCCATTCATTCAGGTGTGACACTGACTGAGCCACAATGCAAGGACAAAAGATGTATTTAGACTTATATTGACCATTTAAGATTTCGCTTACATCTCTCTTGTAAATATGTTTTGCTATTTTATTAAAAATGTTACAATTACAACAATAATTACAATTTCAACAATATTTCAAGTGTACTCTTTCTTTGTAAAAAAAAAAAGATTATAGGCCTACATTTTATCATATGTATTCATGAGTTTGAATATAGCCAACATTGGAACATCTAACATCTTAGTCTATGACTTTATTTTTGACAAAAATAGTATTATATATATATATATATATATATATATATATATATATATATATATATATATATATATATATATATATAAATATATAAATATATAAAACGTTAGATATTTTATTTCAACATATTTCAGTCGATTTTTACTCATCTCAGATATATATATATAACGTTAGATATTTTATTTCAACATATTTCAGTCGATTTTTACTCATCTCAGTAGGCTATAGCAAAGCAGTTTATTCTTTCACACACAGACGCGCGATTCATATTTAGGCTAAACAGTCTTTACAAATATGTACCCTTCATTCATCTCACAGAAAGGCGAGTCATATTATAGAAATGCGATTCGTCTTTTTGCGGTTTACATAGGCCTACACTAACGTTATTACGTTATTCCACAAAAAACACTTGAGAAACGAAAACAGCCTACCTCAGTCCTCAAGCGAGATCTGCTCCTCATATCAGGAGATATTGCTCCTCATATCAGCACTGTTCTGAGGAATATTTTCTCCATAAGGTAGGCTATTATGTCTCACTCGCGACGCACTTTGTTTACAGGTGATGTGGGCGTTTCACAGATCTGAAATGGTTCTCAGAATTTGCGTTTGAATAGCACGCGCTCTCCGGGGCGTGGCCACATTACTGTGAATCATCTCGTAATGAGGTCGACTGGAGTCGCTCTCTTTTTATACAGATTACAGAAGCTGAGAATATTTGTTTTTATATAAATTACTTCATTTAAAAGATGCGATCTCAAGCTTTATGCCCGTGGGTCTGTTTGCCTGTTTGACTGAATTTTTGCGGAGTTATAGATCATTTTCGAACGCGTTTCAAATGGGAGTTTACTGACAGAGAGAAGGCAGAAATCGCATCATGTTAATTTTTCTTTATTTGTCAAAAAGCAAAACACTTTATTTTTATTGTGAGTATACAGAAAAAAATAGAAACTGAACAGGATCGATTGATGTATTACACGAAAATGAAAGATCAAAATTAACAGAGCATTTTGTGTTTATTTTTCATTGCTAAAAAAAAAAACTAACAAAACGCGCAGGTGCGTTTTTGGTCCCCAGAGGGTTAAAGGACATAGATGACCTTTTGCCATTTTGAATGAAAAAAGTGAAGCAAGAGTTAAAAGTGAAGGAATGAGGGTAAGAGGAGGATGAGGACAAGAATAATAATAATATATATGTACATATTCTACTCATATAATTATAAAAAGCAGACTATTGTATGTTTTGTCCTGTGTATAGATATTTTCCTTCACCTGTAATTAGTTACAGTATGCTGATTTATGATTGATTTATGATCATAAGGTAATGAAAATGAATGAATAAGATGAAAACAGTGTGATAATGTGGCCATTATCGATGATCCATCATTATTTCATCCACAAGTTGTAATCATTACCTTTATTCAAGATAGCTGTGAGCATCAAAACGTGATCTAATCCTTTAAGCCCCTGAAATACTCACGAGTCACAGCAAAGTTATTTTCCGTTCTTCATTTAGGGGTAAAAAGTTCTAAATCAATGTCCAGCGATATACTGTTAGCGAACATCCTGGCGCTGCCCACACTGCTGAGAGTGGTGTTTAGATGAATATGTTAATAAGTACTGCTTGCTTAAAAAGACAGCGGTGTAACTGTAGTTAAGAAGCATCTGATCACAGTGATGTGGATGTTTGCATAAGCTTTGCAATTCGGCACTCCAGTAAAGTCATGTCATGTCACGTCACGTTTATTTATATATCTCTTTAGAATCAGAATCACAGAGCTTTATTGCCAAGTATTTTTACACACACAAGGAATTTGTCTTGGTGACAGGAGCTTCCAGTGCAGAAGGGAATACAGACATAGTGCAGACATACATAGGAATTACAAAAAAAATAAAAATAACAGATAGATAAAAAAAATAAAAATGAGAGATCCTACACTTATCCTATGGCACACTTATCCTACAAGCTGTCATCATAACTTTCCTCCTGACTGCTCTCCTCACTATCTTATTTTCTCCTGAACATGGAAGATGATGATGTAGGCCTGCTTCTTTCTCCCTGGTTAAGCCTACGGTTTGCTGTTTGCATCCACAAGTGACCCAAAAACAGCTTGCTTTGGGTCAAATGTCTCTGATGTTATCTTAGACAAGTGAATGTAATATATTTCTGTCAAGTTAAACCAAACTTTTATTTTGACTGGTTGCCAAGAAGACCTTTGAGTGTTCTGTGTGTTTATGATATGATGATAGTTTTTTCTCAAATGAAACGGTAAAATGCTCATGAAGTGACTCTGAGCGGCTCTGGAGATCAAATTCATGCATTCATGTCCTCGTATAGAGAGACACCGCAAACACCGTGTGTGTGTGTGTTGTAAATAAAACGTCATTCATTCACACAGACACGCAGAACATGCAGGATTCTGTGCAGGTCTTTTTGCGTTTAAATATTCACAGACACTTAGTCTATATCATGATTTGATTTAAGTGTACTGACCTGCTTTTTATTTATTCATCAAAAAATTGACAAATTCTGTGAAATTTCGCATTATACAGAAAATGTATTTTTTATGACTAGTTCTACCATTCTGTCCGCGTTTTCTTTATTGCAGAAATCATAGGGCCCTAGAAAAAAGCCAACTAAAAAGACATTTAACAACTAATAATTAATTAACACACGTATCATCATGATTAATATCTTTCCAGAGATGGAGAAAATCCTACTTCAGTAAGTAAACGTGTCCCGGTCCCCAAACATGCCAAAAATCTTGGTACTCAAAAGCACTTCCATCCACGTTTTCTGCTGCGCATCGTTTATTTTTACCACAAACAAATGCGATCAGCCTGTGGCACTGCTGAGGCATTATTGAAGCCCAGGTTGTTTTTTATAGCAGCTTTCAGCTCATCTGTATTGTTGGGTCAGTGTTTCTCATCTTCCTCTTGACAATACCCCATAGATTCTCTCTGGGGTTCAGGTCAGGAGAGTTGGCTGGCCAATCAAGCACAGTAATATCATAGCGAGCAAACCAGTCAGTAGCAGTTTTGTCACTGTGGGCAGGTGCTAAATCCTGCTGAAAAAGGAAATCTGCATCTCGATAAAGCTTGTCAGCAGATGGAAGCATGAAGTACTCTAAAATATCCTGGTAGATGACTCCATTGACTTTGGACTTGATGAAACACAGTGAACCAACACCAGCAGATGACATGAAACGCCAAATCATCACTGGCTGTGGAAACGTCACACTGGACTTCAAGCAAGTTGGATTCTCCAGTAAAGTGCCTCTCCACTCGTCCTCCAGACACTTCCAAATGAAATGCAAAATTAACTTTTATCTGAAAAGAGGACTTTGGACCACTGAGCTACAGTCCAGTTCTTTTTCTCTTTATCCCCCAGGTAAGACGCTTCTGATGTTGTCTCTGGTTCAGAAGTGGCTTGGTACTAGGAATATGACAGTTGTAGCCCATTTCATGAAGATGTCTGTGAGTGGTGGCTCTTGATGAACTGACTCCAGCTTCAGTCCACTCCTTGTGAAGCTCTCCCAAGTTCTTGAATCGGCTTTGCTTGACAATCTTCTCAAGGCTGTGGTCATCCCTGTTGCTTGTGCACCTTTTCCACACTTTTTCCTTCCAGTCACTTCCCATGAATATGCTTCGATACAGCACTCTGCGAACAACTAGCCTTTTCAGCGATGACCTTTAGTGACTTACCCTCCTTGTGTCAATGATCGTCTTCTGGACAACTGTCAAGTCAGCAGACTTCCTTAAATATTTTAATATTTTAAGATAAAAAGGTTTTTATTTTATTCTGAGCTGTAGTCTGTAGTTATCAACATTTGCATAAACAAAGGTTTGAAACATTTTAGTTTACATGTTATTAGTCTAAATATATATTACATTTTCACATTATTAAATAACTGATGAAAAATGTTGCACTTTTACACGATATTCACATTTTTTGAGATGCACCTTCACATATAAATTAGGGCTGCTTGATTTGTCAAAAATCATAATCACAAATATTTTGGTCAATATTGAAATCACAATTATTTAACAGGATTATTGGTGGGTGATATGATCAAAGTCTTATTTTATGATATGAGTAATTTTAACCCTCTGGGTCCTGATTTGTTTTCTGGGCCCTGGAGGTGTTTTGACATGCCCTGACATTTGTCCTTATTTTTGTTACTTATAACATTTTCATGGCTAAAGTCTGATTACGCTTTATTCAGCACAAACTCTGCTACAATAATATGTGAGCAGCATGTATGTAAAAGTGTGTAGTTTTGAGAAAATTACGTTTATGTGTGGTGTGTCAAAACAAAAAATGTAAGACCCTGAAATAAGGCCATAAAACCCATACAGAATATTGGTTCTCAAGACTTTTGAAAAATGTTTCTTGTAGCCTAGAATTTTAGCTTCAAATCGATGTGAAAATCATCCTGCCTAAACATTCCCATGAAACAATACAGGTATATTGATTTAAAATCTGTAAGACATGTTTTGTGTAAGTGAGGCTTGTGTGGGGAGGGTGTTAATCATCATGAATATTAATTTGTTTCTCTCCTGGGAAGACAAAGACTCCTCCCTTAATTGCCCTATCAGCTGAATGGGAGGAGATTAAAATAATAGCTTTTTGGTTGTATTTTTTTGTGACAACACAATCCAAATATACATAACGAAGGACAAAAATGCCCATTATTGAGCACACTGATCTCAAAAGAGAGACTTGAACAGTCACACATCTTTTTTTAATGATTTGTTTATTATTTCTCCCCTGTTTAGGTTGGCACAGTGTAGGCTCACCAATCAGTGCTGTGCAATTGTGTCTTCAGTTCTACAGTCATCAAACTCCTCCCTGAGAGAGCTGGATCTGAGTAACAATGACCTGCTGGATTCAGGAGTGAAGCTGCTCTGTGCTGGACTGAATAGTCTAAACTGTCAACTCAACATACTGAGGTACTTGAGGGTCTGTGAAAAATAACCACACAAGGACATATCGTGGCAAACTTATTCTGAAATGCTTTATTTTTTTCACACAAATCTATATTTCAAATTACATTATGCATATGTGATTAACCCTCAGAGGTCGGAGATCACGCCGGCGTGATCTGCTCGCTTTTTTCCTTATGAGTTGAATTGAGACCCGAAATACTCTTTTGACTTTGATTTTACAAAACAAGTTTCATACATCAATCTATTCTGTTAAATGTGTATTATTTTTGTGTATACTCACAATAAAAACAAAGTGTTGTGCTTTTTGCCAAATAAAGAAAAATAAACGTGATGCGAGTTCTGCCTTCTGTCTGTCAGTGTAGTCCATTCTGAAACGCATCCGAAAATGAACTGTAACTCAGCGAATACTCAGTCAAACAGACATACAGATACACAGACATGAAGCTTGAATTCTATGCTTTTAAATGAGGTAATTTATATAAAAAACAAATATTCTCATCTTGTGAAATCTGTGTTAAAAGAGAGCGATCCCAGTCGAGCTCATTAGAGCTAATTCAAAGGTAATGTGACTCCGCCTACGGAGAGCGCGTGCTATTCAAACGCAAACTACTGAGGCAATCCAAGCAAACCTGTGAACGCCCCCATCTCAGCTCGAGAAAACAAGTTTATTCAGATCATTGTAGCCTACGTGTTTACACCATCTGGCAGCGCTGTGAGAAATATTAATAATGGAAAATCTACCTCAGAGTGCGGGTATTGCAGGAGAGAGGATCCGAATATGTAGTAAGTTTTTTTTCCTTCTCAAGTTAATCGCGTTTCTGTGAATGAATGGCAGCCGCAGAGATGCGCGCTGTTTATCACAGCTCGGAAAAAGACAGTTTAAATTTAAATTGCGTCTCTGTGTGAATGAATGATGATGTTTTAGCAAACTGTATTGCTATACTGAGTTGAGTAAAAATCGACAGAAATATGTTGAAATAAAATGTAGGCTATTTGTATAAGCAACGTTTTAAACTGAAAATTAACATTTATATGCCCTAATATTTCATAAAAACAACGTTACAGTCAGGCGTTTCTGTTTGTGTATGAATGTTTCGGTTTTAGCAAACTGTATTGCTACACTCAGTAAATATCGACTAAAATATGTTGAAATAAAATGTATTTGTATAAGCAACGTATTAAACTGCAAATTAACATTTATATTTCTTATAATAAAAATGAAAGACCTATGTTACAGACATATGAAAGACAACATTTCGTTGATTAGTTTTGGATAGATTATACATTTTTACTGTAAAATATGTGCCACCTCAAATAAGCTTTTGTTTGCCAATATTTGCTTATGTTAAATATAATATGTTTTGTCAAAAATAAAGTTATGAAATAATCAATCAAATCCTTAACTTTGAAATATGTATGATAAAATGTATACTTTAGTTTTTACAAAGAAAGATTACACTTGAATTGTTGTTGTAATTGTAACCTTTTTAATAAAAAAATATATTTACAAGGTAGATGTAAACAAACTATTAAAAGGTAAATATATAAGGTAAAAATAGAAATAATTCTTTAAATAACTTTTATTGTGTTTTATTATTGACAAATTTGGGGAGAGGATAAATATTCCAAAACTGAAAATACAGTATGAGAATTAACTGCACAATTACTAGACATGTTTTCCTTGGATATTATAGGCCAAATTGCAAGCACAATATGTGGAAAAAAGAATTGAGATGCTTCCAACTGTTGCTCTTGCATTCTTGTGGCTCAGTGACTCACCTGAATGAATGGCTAATTAAGTATGCAGGCCCCATTGTCTCCTAAGGTGTGAACCACTACATATACATGACCGTTGACGCCCACTCCGCATATGGCCTTTCCAAATAGAAAGTGCTTTGCAAAATTCAAATCAATGTATTGTGTTATGTGAATGATAAGGCAGGGTGATTTTCACTTTATTTTGAAGAAAAAACACTAGGCGATGACATCTTTTAGACAAAAGTCTTATTGGCACATATTTAGAATGTGTTTTATGGCCTAATTTCAGTAACTTTAGTTTTTAGTTTTTTCAATAACCATGCATAAACATTATTCTCTCAAAATGGCAGACATGTACATTCTTGTTGCTCACATTTCATGGTAGCCCTGTTTGTGCTAAATAGTGTGTAATTTTTTTTTCCATTAACATGTTTATAAACAACTGAAAAAAGCAAAAATGTCAGGGCATGTCAGAACATCTCAAGGACCCCAAAAACACCTTAGACCCCAGAGGGTTAAATGCCTTTCTGTGTGGTTTGCATTTTCTCTCTGTGTTGGTGTGGGATTCCTCCTTGCACTCCGGGGTGTCCCCACAATCCAATAAGTGAATTGGAGACAGTAAATTGTCCATAGGTGTGAATATATATGTCTGTGTGTGAGCCCTGTGGTGGACTGACCATCTGTCCAGGGTGTCCCTTGTCTGTAGCCTGAGACGGTTCCCCCATCCAACCTCACAGAGCATGAGAGGACCTGCAAAGAAGAATGGGAGAAAATGTACAAATCCAGATGTGCAAATCTTGTGGCATCATACCCAAAAAGACTTTAATCTTTAATCTGCACCACATTAGTTGCTTTAAATAAGTACTGAGTTAAGGCTTTGTGTACTTAAGCAAAGTAAATATTTCAGTATCACAAATCTGTTTATTTTATTTTATTTATTTATTTATTTTTTTTTTTGGCTTTGTCATTATATAGTGTAGATTGATGTTGAAAAAAATAACATAAAACACTACAGGCAGCATAAGGTTGCAACATGAAAAATAAATAAGGGGCATGAATATTTTTCCAAATTGGCAGCAATGGCTATATAATCTATTTAGGCTTACGATGCTTTAAGTTAAATTGTGTTACTTTAGCTCATTTTAATTAATTAAACTGAACAAGAGGCAAAACAGATTTTTTTTTGAGTCTATGTTTGTTGAATGATGTCAATTGTGATTTTCACTTTGATGCAACATAATGAGTATAATAACCCCCAAATCAAAATTTCTCATCGAAGGAAAATCTGCCAATTACAAGGAGCAGGCAAACACAAACCTTGTCTCCTTCTTTGTTATTCAGAGCAGATTTCCTGTAGCGGAAACTAGTCATGTCTATATTGCCCTCTATAGGTCTGGTGCAGTCATAGTGCGCATGTGTCGAATGTGTCCATCCTGAGCTTTATTGGAAAGTGTATATTGGGTCAATGTAACTCAGTTAAGTTAAAACGGCATTCCCTTGTTTTATGTTAAATAAACCTGATTGAATTAGGTTACAACAAAATTAGAAAATATAGGCTGAATCAGTTAGAAATACCTCCTTAAAGCAACAACTGCACATTCGCTTTTTTATAGTGCATGTTTATGTGAAAAAAAAGCCTGTTTTCTAATGTAAAAATAAATAACTTGCTCATCATAAATTATATCCTTGGATGTTTTGAAGTCCCTCAAAATGAAACCGAAACCACAGTTTCGGTCTTTTTCTGAGGTAGATTCTTCCAGGATTATTTCTCACTGCATCCCAAATTTCCCAGTTACTGTAGAAAACCTTGTTACCACCAACTGACATATTTGCACAGGTTCACTGCTTATGTATTTTTTTGTATGTGTGAAAGAGAACCAAAAAAAAAAAAAAGTAGTGATCTCTGAAATTGTTATTGATTTAAATAAATAGATTTTTTTGGAGAGAATGATTTCCCTAGAAGTATATCAGGGCCTTTACATTCATGTTCTTTGCAGACCCTTTCTCAAAAACATGAGACAATGCATACAGTGCCCTAAAACACCAGTCTGTATTAATACTATTGTTTTTGTAATGATTTGTTTCTTAATTCTCCCCCCTATTTAGGTTGGCACACTGCAAACTCACCAATCAGTGCTGTGAAATTGTGTCTTCAGTTCTGCAGTCATCAAACTCCTCCCTGAGAGAGCTGGACCTGAGTAACAATGACCTGCTGGATTCAGGAGTGAAGCTGCTCTGTGCTGGACTGAATAGTCTAAACTGTCAACTCAACATACTGAGGTACTTGAGGGTCTGTGAAAAATAACCACACAAGGACATATACTGGCAAACTTATCTGAAAAGCTTTATTTTTTCACATCAATCTATACTCCAAACGTCATTATGCATATGTACTTAAATGCCTTTCTGTGTGGAGTTTGCATTTTCTCTCTGTGCTGGTGTGGGTTTCCTCCTTGCTCTCCGGTTTTCCACACAATCCAATAAGTGAATCGGAGACAGTAAATTGTCCATAGATGTGAATATATGTGTCTGTGTGTGAGCCCTGTGGTGGACTGGCCATCTGTCCAGGGTGTCCCTTGTCTGTGGCCTGAGACGCCCCCCCCCCCCCCCCCCAAAAAAAAAAAACTATTTAAATCAATAATTAAATACCTTGTTTTAAATCAAATCGTTCGGGTGCCAGACAGGAGTAGGCCAGTTAAAATAAACCCAGGATAGCACAAGTAAACCACCTGTTACATACAACAAAACATAATGTTCACAAATTCTGACTTTTTCTTTCTTTCAACACAACATTGGACACAAATGAAAGTAAACTTTTTACAGTTTCGAATGATGTGTTGCTGTATAACCGTATTACCATAAATTACATAAATTTGTCTTTTAATTTGTTTACTGCTATGTGAAAAAATTAGTGGTGGGCATAGATTCATTTTTTAAATCTAGATTAATCTTACTGTAATCTTGGATTTAATCTAGATTAATCTAGATTGAAATGGCTCATTTGAATTCTGACGAAGGCATTCAGAATAGGCTATGTGTGCTACCCAAATAATGACTAAAGGACATGTGTTTCTTGTGAAGAAATGCCAGAGATTTTGTTTTATTTTATTAAAAATAACACAATAATGTAATTTGTTTTTGTTTTTTACTTTGAGCAATGAGGGAGCTATAATAGACTCTTCTTTTGAGCATATAAAACAAAACAGCTCCTTGGAAAAAATGAAATGTAGCCTAATATTGTAGTAGTTATAAACAAAGGTCTATTTTTATTTCAGATTAACATTAGAGGGCAGCAATTTTATTCATAATGTCAAAATAAAACCAATGTAATGTTACTTGAAAGCATTATAGCCTACTATTCCTGCCAAACTTCCATTGTTGCAGTTAGTGTTACTACAGTAAATCATATGGTAAATGTTGCAGATCTGTGGACACTGGATAGTTCATTCATGGCATAATGTTTCTTCCTGGCTTCCACGCACTGATTGATCCGTTAATAACGGAGAA
This sequence comes from Rutilus rutilus, assembly GCF_951802725.1. Taxonomy (NCBI): domain Eukaryota; kingdom Metazoa; phylum Chordata; class Actinopteri; order Cypriniformes; family Leuciscidae; genus Rutilus; species Rutilus rutilus. Next base: position 64,024,571 of record NC_140209.1, read on the forward strand.
ATGTGAATGTTTCTCACTAGATCTCGCAGCAATGTTATTACTTAAGTAGCGAATTCAAATGATTTCTTTACTGGATCTCTTAGCGCTGTGTAGTAATATAGTCGCTTGATCAAGATCGGCCCGCGCTACTTTGGTCCAAACCGATAAACAACCGTCCGTCAACCACACAATAACGAGTAGCGCAGTTTCGTTCCGCTTACATTACGTTTGCCATTTGATGTCGAGAATGTTGTGGTCGCGCCAGCAGCTCTTACATTATGAGCGCACTTACCACGTGCAACCCGCCTACATTTGAAATAACGAAATTTTGGTCAGCAGGAAAAATGGTCCAACGAACCGTTCGGTTTGAAAATGCGTACCGAACACCGAACCGAATTCGGCTACGTATACATCCGTGCTAAACTATCAAGGTGAAAGTCATCATAGCTTGCGTAGTATAGACCCAGCTCCCAACCCAATTTTGAGAATAGATTAACGGCGATATTTATTTTTATCGCCCGATAAGAGTACGCAGCACGTTAACGCCGATGACGGCCCACCACTAGAAAAAATCCACCAAAAGGCACCGGTATGTCTGTAACCCTAGAGGGTTAATTCTTTTAGATTTTATGGGTAAAAATTTAGTTTTTTATTTAGAAATTATACCTTACAATTAAATCTTTAAGATAATTTGTGGCTGAGTTTTGCACATTTTACAACTCTGTTATTTCATTTAAATAAATCAGAGGCCACCAGTAGATGAAGCACACTAACATGATCACTTACTGTTATAGATTATCTCAGTGTTTGGTGACAGAGAAAGGATGTGCTGCTCTGGCATCAGCTCTGAGTTCAAACCCTTCACACCTGAGAGAGCTGGATCTGAGCTACAATCACCCAGGAGAATCAGGACTGAAGCTGCTCTCTGATACTCTCAACCATCTGGAAAAACTCAAGTATGTTAAGTAATATAACAATAATCCTGTCTAGTGTGATTGGTTTTATTTTTTTTTAAGGGTTAGTTTACCAAAAAATTTAAATTCTGTCATTATTTACTCACCCTCATATCATTCCAAACCTGTAAGACTTTCATTCATTTTTATAACAGAATTGCAGACATTTTTAATAAAATCTGAGATATTTCTGTCCCTCCATTGACAGTGCTACCACTTCAACGCTTCAAAAAGTTCATAAAGAGATTGTGAAAACCGATCTATTTGAATTTAGTTTAATCCAAATTTTCTGTAGAGACATGATCACTTTATATGATGAACAGATTTAATTGACTCTTTTATTCACATATAAAATTCATCAACGCACACATCAGGTATGTTAAAAGGAAGCTTAGACATGCTTGCTTGATGTGTGAGAATGTGTGAGAGTTATTCTCGGGTTACGCACACTGTTAACCCTTGCTGTAAAAAAAGGCCAAATTCTGACAATTTCATACCATTTTACATTAAAACAGTAATATACCGTAGAAAACAAAAATAGCCTACAGGAATATACTGTGAATTAACAGTGTTCAAAATCGACACTCCGAGGCTGTTTTCCCAATCACACCCTATACCTTCAATCACTTCCCTACATTATTTCACTAATATATGACAGAGTGAATAAAAAGAACTGAGTGAATTGAGACACTGATGAACACCTGATAAGCAGAATCACTGAAGGACAGAGAAACAAGAACAGAAAAAAGAGAAACACAAGAACTACAACTGACTTCCAGCCACAGAGTGTGAAAACAGTTTACAAACCAGTTTACGATTATTTCTTTCAGACATGTACAAAAGTTCTTGTTGAGAATTAAAGGAGTCATAACCTAGTATTACCTTGGATACCTCTGCTGTATTATAGTATTTCAGGCCCTTCTAAAAAAGAAAAGTGGAAAAAAAATAAACTCAGAGCTCCTCAGACCCTTATTTCTGAAGGCATTATTTTCTCGCGAGATCTGATGCGATATTTTGGTCGTGGACGGTCATTTTAATAATGCAAATGAGGGGCACGTTGATTGGTTGCAGGAAGGAGGGGGGTTGACACCGCAGGTAACGCTTTAGCATATTATTCTAAAATGACATCATGGCGCAAGTTGTGAATGAACCCGACCTGGCCGCGACCGGCTTCCCCAGCCAGTGTATAAGCGTTAGGCAATCAATATACAATAGCCGAGTTCATGATGATCTCAGTCATTTGTTTTTTGCAAAGTATCAGCCATTACCCATGTTTACCTCGAAGCTAATACTCCCGCCAGTGTTGTGCCTGAACGCGTTCATTGAACGATAGTTCATGAACTCGTTCATATTTTGGGCGAACGTGAACTGAACGCATTACTGCCTTTATTTAAAGCAGTGGTTCTCAAACTTGTCCCGAAGTGCCACCAGCCCTGCACATGTTGTATGTCTATATCTGACACACCCATTTCAGGTCTTGCAGTCTCTACTAATGAGCTCATGAGTTGATTCAGGTGTGATAGATGAGGGAGACATACAAAATGTCTCAAAATGTCTCAAAATACTAAAATAGTGTTACTCCAGGACAGGTTTGAGAACCACTGCAGGGCTCCTGACTGCGGCCAAAATGGTCGACAAATGCCTGTGATGACGGAGAGCAGACTAGAGTGCGGATCGGGACGAATTTTTCTGTCTGAGCCCGGCCCGCGTCCGACAGAGCAGTAACCGAACCCAACCCGAGCCCGACAGACATAAAGATATTTATGTCCGAGACCGACAGTTAAAATCCCATTTTTTTCTCATACTAATGACACATGTACGTTTGTTTGTGTGGAAAGCTCGCTTTTATTAAGCAACTGTAGGAAGGCATTCGGAAATGTCAGAAACATCAGAAACATCAGAAACATTCGGAAACATCAGCGCGCACAGAGCAACAAGCGCACTTAACACAAACGTGCATGCACGTGTTTCGTTGTCACGGCTGGGCTACATAAACAAATTTCCGCACACAAAAAAGACAGATGTTATGGTAATATTTTACATGTAACGTTATTTTTATCACAAAAACGAACGTCTGCATCAAGTGAAAGCATCAGGCACATTGGCTACCTACATAATAAGCTGTTTTAAATTTAAAATGTTCAATGCCTTATCGCGCTGACGTGACCGAACCCGACCTGAACCCGAAAATAATTTCTTAATATCTGTCCGAACCCGGCCTGGCCCGTTGGGTCCCGTCGGGCTCGGGTCGGGTAGCCATCCTCTAATGTAGACCCCAAAGACCAGCAATGTAAACAGTAAACGAGGGTCTTATGAGGGTTAAACGTTGTTGTTTTTTGGGATTCATGCCTTAAAATAGCTAAAATAAGTTCTTAACCCTCTGGAGTCTGAGGTGTTTTTGGGGCCCTTGAGATGTTTTGACATGACCTGACATTTGTGCTTATTTCAGCTACTTACAACATACTATTGGCCAACATGTAATTTTGTTGTATTCAGCACAAACTCTGCTACAATAATATGTGAGCAAAATGGATGTACATGTTTGCATTTTATAGAAAAAAAATATTATGCGTGGTTAGTATGTTTTGGGAAAAACATTGTCACTGCAATAAGGCCATTTAACACATACTGAATAGTTTTCCATAAGACTTTGGAATTACTATTCTTGTAGGCTAGAATTTTTTCTACAAAATGAGGTGAAAATCATTCTGACCACTCTTTCACAAACAACAATATAACGATTTTAATTTTGCATGTCCGTTTTTGTGTCAGCACTGCTGTATGCGTGGGCCATGAATATTAATGTGATTCACACCAGGGGTGTGACTAAAGACACTCCCCCCATGGCTAATGGGCCATCAAGGTGCTGTGAGGCAGCCTGAACAAAGAATGATGACCTAAGAATGATTCACTGATGAATAAAAAGTTAAAAAGAACAGCATTTATTCAAAATAGAAATCTTTTCTAACAATGGAAAGACTTAAAGTTATTACTATCACTTACATCCTTTCCAAAAAAGAAAGAAAAAAAGACCAAACTTTTGTTTTTTTATAAAAAAATATTTTTATTCAAAGAATCCTGAAAAAACTATTACAGGTTATAAAAAATATATATTAAGCAGCACAACGGTTTCCAACACTGATTTAAAACTCATTGCCGTTTTCTGTGACACACCACAGAGCTCTGTTATAAGTTGCTCCATAAACTCTTTATGGGACAAGTTACCATGTAGCTCTTTGTGCACAATGAAAGAGTTGGTGGAAGCAATGTCCAAGAAGTGTAGAAAAATCTTACTGTACCACTTCATGGTTATGTGCTGTGTTGTGTAGTACTGTATCAGCTGATCAGACAGGTCAACACCCCCCATGAGTTTGTTGTAGGCTATGCAGTCACAGGTGCAGGACATGGAAATGTCTTTGTCCTCCATGTATCTTGTGTTTTCACCCTCATCTGCGCAGTGTCTCCTGTATAAGCAGAATGGATGGTTTTTGTCATTTCACACAAGAATAGGTAGGCTACTTTTATACTATGACGATGTAAACACAATTAGGCTACATTTCATCTGTAAAATATTACGTCTATGCACTTGGTATGATTTCTCGATCGCACTGAGAACTGAAGGTTCACATTCCTAAAAAACAACATCAAAATAAAACTTTTAGCATACATTATACAAAGTAAACTGCTGAGCAAGTGATGGTTATGGACAAACAATGTATAGTTGATGGGCCATAGAACGGAGAAATATCTATTTATGGGCCATAGACTGCGTCACCGCGAGTATCTGTTGATGGGTATCCGCACGCATTTAGTGACACACGCAATGAACGGATCGTTCGCGAACGACACACATCACTACATTTCAAACATTTACACCTGTATTCACAAACATCTGTGCATAAGGCAGTATTGAAGCGTGTCTTAGGCTAACCAAAATCGAGCATTTATATAAAAATATAATGTAGACAGTAGGCTATATCACATATTTTACCGGAGGCTGAAACATATTTGCACTAAATCACATTAGTAGATATTCGCAAACAAGCTACATTACGCATAAAGTAGTATTTTAGCATTATTTCAGTGTCATAAGCTAATCAAAACTGAGTGAAATATATATGAAATATATAAATTTAGCACTGAAAGGTTGCCTACCAGTCTAGTTCACATTTTAACATGTTTCTGTCTATTTATAGATGCATATACATGTACGATATTAGGCTTAGTTCATGTTTTTACTCTAAACTCATTTCATAACATACATTTTAATCTGGCACGACCAGTTTAACATGTCTTACCTTAAAAATCGCGTTCTTCTGAGGTAAATCCCAAGGTAAACAGCACAGCACAGCACAAGGTAAACAGCACAGCACAGCACATCTTCAAACTCGATGAAAAGCAGAGAGGAGTAAGTTACCGAAGTCTCTTATTCTTTGTTTTGAGGTGATGAGGGCGTTTACAGGTCTGCGTTCTGCCGCGTGGATCATTTGCATGTCAATCGCTCGTGCGCGCGTGGGTGTGGTCACATTATAGTTAATTAGGATGTGTTTGAGAAACTGTACATGTCGCTGCTTTCTTACGGATTACTTAAACAGAGAATATTTGTTTTTTATATAATTTACATATTTTAAAAATAGAGACTCCAAGCGTTGTATAGACATGTGTTTTAAGTCTGTGTGACAAACATTCGCTGAGTTACAGGTCATTTTCTGTCGCGTTTCAGAATGAGTTTCACATTGAGAGAGACGGCAGAACGCGCATCATGTTTATTTTTCTTTATTTGGCGAAAAGCACAACACTTTGTTTTTATTATGAGTATGCACAAAAAAAATACACACTTAACAGGATCGATTGATGTACAACACAAGCATATAAGATAAAAATTAATATTAGAATTTTGATTTTGTTTGCACTGATAAGGAAAAAAAACGAGCCTATCGCGCCGGCGCGACAGCCGACCTCAGGGGGTTAAACAAGAGCAGTACGACAACTGTTTCTCCACAGCAGGGGACGAGTCTGAGGAAAGAACAGGAGACAATGGTAAGGAGAATGCCAAAGACAAAAGGTATAGTTAAAATAAAAAGTGAATCCCCAGAAACAGTCCCACGGACCCAGCCCCAAACCCAATCTCTTAAAAATGAATAAAGGCTGGTTTCTAAAGTACTTCTTCCTGCCTCTATGTATTTATGCTCATGGGTAGCCTAAATAGGTTCCATTCAGACCTTAACATTAAATATTTTACTGTTATGTGTCAACAAGATTCAACAAGACATTTTCACCTGGCGATACCCAATGTTTAGATCTGTTGTGGTATTTATGCAAATTAGCACATACGTGATTAGATTATGCACCGTTTGTAATATTCAAGTTTGAATAAAGACTTGTAATTCCATATATGTTAGGGAGTTCCTGAATATATGCTCTAGGGGGCAGTGGGTGAACGGAGGGTATGTGAAGCTGTGGGTTTGGGGGTTGTGGAAGAATAAAAAGTGGAGACCCGCGTGTGTTAAACAGATCTGAGACTCTGGTCATTTTTTCTAAATAATACATGGTGTCAGAGTGAATCGCGAAGATGGATGCTGCCGGAGTGCCTGCACCGCGAATGGATTGGGAGTCACAGAATCTTCCCGATGCATGGAGAAAGTTTAAACAGCACGTTGAACTGATGTTTTCGGGGCCGTTTCGCCGCAAGGAGGAGACGGAGAAATGCAGCTACCTGCTCTTATGGATTGGAGAGAAAGGACGGGATATCTATAACACATGGACTCTCACTGAGGATGAAGCTAAGTTGCTCAAAACTTACTACGACAATTTTTAAGCTTACGTAGTACCAAAGGCGAACCCAATTTTTGCCAGATACAAGTTTAATGAGAAAACGCAGTGCGCCACGGAAACATTTGATCAGTTTGTCACTGAACTCAGACTGCTTGTTAAAGACTGTGGCTACACTAATCCAGATGAGATGGTGAGAGACCGTGTCGTTTTCGGCATACATTCCCCAAATGTTCGGGAGAAATTACTTAATCAGGGTGCCGAACTAACATTAGAAAAAGCAATCGACATTCCCAGATCGCATGAGATTGCGCAGGCACAGATGAAAAGTATGGCCACCGGCAGCACAAATGCAGAGCATGCGCAACAAGTGCACACACTATTGGAAAGCATGCAAAAACGTGTCAGAGCTTTCAGAAAAACTCAAAAACAAACAATGTGCACATAGAACGCCTCCAAATATGTGGATACTGCGGGAAAGAACACAAAAGGAGAGAGACATGTCCAGCAAAGGGAAAGCAGTGTGCGAAATGTGGAAAGTGGAACCATTTCGCAAAGGTTTGCAAGTCAAAATCGAAATCTGTGCACTGTGTAAGTGAAAACAAACATGAAGATGGATACCCAGACGTGAGTAGTGAATTCTTTATTGACTGTGTCACAAATGCAAACACATTTACTTCATCAGAGCAAGCTTTTGTTGAGATTGAAATAAGAGAATACGGTTTGCCGTTGAAATTCAAACTGGACACGGGTGCTCAGGTTAATGTAATACCTCAAAGAGACTTCAAAAAATTTGCACCAAAAACAAGGATGCAGCAAACTCACAAAAAGCTCACAGGATACGGTGGACAGCCATTGTCAGTTAAAGGCACCTGCCAACTGCACTGCAAATATAAAGAGAATGCCATGCCACTAGAATTTTTCATTGTGGACACCCAGTCACCACCCGTGCTTGGATTAAAAGCATGTTTGGACTTAGACATGATTAAGCTGGTACTGTCTGTATCCTCCCCAGAGAAAGATTCTGAGTCGATTGTAGATGAATTTACTGATGTGTTTACAGGCATTGGTCTATTTCCTGGAGAATGCAACATTCAGCTGGACCCAACAGCCACGCCAGTCATTCACCCACCGAGGAGAGTTCCTTTCGCCCTGCGAGATCGGCTGAAAGAGGAGCTGGACTCCATGGAGGAGCAAAATATAATTGTGAAAGAGACAGAGCCGACAGATTGGGTAAATGCCCTGTGCGTGGTCGAAAAGCCCAAAACTGGTAAGCTGAGAGTCTGCCTGGATCCACGTGATCTTAATAGGGCTATAAAGCGTCCACACTATCCTATGCCTACGCGAGATGACATCACACCAAAGTTGTCAGGAGCCCGTTACTTCAGTGTAATGGATGCTAGATCCGGCTACTGGGCAATCAAGCTTTCTGAAAAAGCCTCAAAACTGACCACTTTCAATACGATATTCGGTAGATACCGATTCCGTCGTCTACCCTTTGGCATTGTCTCAGCCCAGGACATCTTTCAACAGAAAATAGATGAGATTTACGAAGGTCTGCCTGGAGTTGTGGCCATTGTGGACGATATCTTAGTCTACGGAAAAACAAAAGAGGAACATGACCATAATCTCAGGAGGATGCTGGAAAGGTCCAGAGAAAAAGGGGTACGCCTTAACCCTGAGAAAAGAACTGTTTGTGTCCCGGAAGTCAGCTACTTTGGCCACCGTCTTTCCAAAGATGGAATCAAACCGGACCCTCACAAGGTGGAGGCCGTGAAAGAGATGTCTCCACCTAAGAATCGTGCTGAATTAGAAACAATTCTGGGAATGGTCAATTATCTTTCAAAATTTGCACCAGACCTTTCAGACATAAATGCACCTCTTAGACAGCTACTGCGGCAGGACAATGAGTTCGTATGGGACAAGCAACATGACGCAGCGTTCCAAAGGATGAAGGATATCATTATCAGGGAACCAGGACCTTTGTTGTCATTCTTCGACACAAGCAAAGACCTCACACTGCAAGTGGATGCCTCCAAATATGGATTAGGTGCAGTGTTGCTGCAGGAAGGTAAACCACTCGCATATGCCTCAAAGTCACTCACAGACTCAGAAATAAGATACGCTCAGATCGAGAAAGAGCTCCTGGCCATCGTCTGGGGTTGCAAAAGATTTCATCAATATGTTTATGGACGGCACGTAACAGTGGAGTCCGATCATAAACCCCTGGAATCGATCATCAGAAAGCCACTAGCTGCAGCACAACCAAGACTGCAAAGGATGATCTGGCAATTGCAAAAGTACAATTTCACCATTGTACACATTCCTGGGAAAAATATTCCAGTGGCCGACACGCTGTCAAGGAAATCATTGCCTTGCGCCGATCACAGCCTTAGTGAGGAGATGGATGTGCAAGTGCATACCGTACTCAGCGCTCTCCCTGTTAGTGATGCGAAGCTCAGCAATATTCAAGAACAAACTGAAAGAGATGTCCAAATGTCCACGCTAAAGAAAGTGATCAAAGAAGGATGGCCTGCTGAAAGAAAGCAATGCCCTACAGCCATTCTAGAATACTGGAATCATAGGGACGAGTTATCTGAGATGGGCGGCATGGTCTTCAAGGGAGAAAAGATTGTAATTCCCATGCAGCTGAGAGAAGAGATGCTTAAACGCATTCATGCAGGCCATATGGGAATCGAGAAATCCAAACAACGCGCTAGGGACATTCTTTTCTGGCCAGGCATGTCCAAACAGATCGCCTGCATGGTCGAACAGTGCTCCATTTGTCTTGAGCGTCGTATGTCAAATGCAAAAGAGCCTCTCATTTCCCATCCTATACCAAACCGGCCATGGCAGATTGTCGGTACTGATTTACTCACTTGGAATAGTGACGACTACATCGTGGTGGTAGATTACTATAGCCGATACTTTGATTTGGAAAAGCTCAAGAGCACCACAGCTGCTGCAGTAATCCTGAAACTAAAAAAAGTATTTGCAACACATGGGATTCCTGAAAAGGTCATCTCAGACAATGGGCCTCAATTCAGCTCAAAAGAGTTTGAGAACTTTGCTCGGACATGGGACTTTGTGCATGTCACAAGTAGTCCGCATTACCCACAGAGCAATAGGCTCAGTGAGAAGGCAGTGCAGATTGCTAAATCACTAATGGACAAAGCAAAAGCGGACAAGAAAGACCCATATATCAGCCTGTTGGAGTACAGGAACACGCCAGTGGATGGTTTCAGATCACCTGCCCAACTATTGATGAGCAGAAGACTTCGTTCCATTTTACCAACTACCAGCCAACAGTTGCAGCCTGTAACTGTCAGTGGAAATGATGTTCATGCAAGGCGTGAGCAAAAGCAACAACATCAAGCAAAGTACTACAACAGGTCAGCAAAACCACTCACACCACTAAGGGCTGGGGACCAAGTCCGAATTCAGGAGTCGGGTAAATGGAAGCCTGCTGTAGTCATTAAACCTGCTGATACCTTCAGGTCTTATCATGTGAGTACTGCAGGAGGCCAAGTCTTCCGCAGGAATCGTCGTCACCTTCTGCCAGATAGAGCACAACCTACTACTGCCGAGCCTGGAATGTCTTCAAGCATTCAGCACACAGTGCCTATGGATCAACCTAAGCTGACAGACACAAAGAACACTGACTCTGTTGCTCCACGTTACGTTACCAGATCCGGACGTGAAGTGAAACCAAGAGTCGTCCTTGATCTATAACTGTAAAGGGTGTAGGCGGATCGCTGCCATATATATATATATATATATATATATATATATATATATATATATATATATATATATAATGATAATAATTTGTCATTATCGTTGATATAATTATGTTGTTTACTTTTCGTTCTTTATGCTGGTTGTGGCACTGATATGTTATATCTTAAAGAGTTGCACTGTTGCCATATCTTGTTCATTGACATAGTATGCCAAGCTCTCAAAGAAAGGGGATGTAATATTCAAGTTTGAATAAAGACTTGTAATTCCATATATGTTAGGGAGTTCCTGAATATATGCTCTAGGGGGCAGTGGGTGAACGGAGGGTATGTGAAGCTGTGGGTTTGGGGGTTGTGGAAGAATAAAAAGTGGAGACCCGCGTGTGTTAAACAGATCTGAGACTCTGGTCATTTTTTCTAAATAATACACCGTTTGTCCATGTTATCAAACAATTTCAAAAAAACTTGTAATACATTTTTTGTTTGTCTTGATGTAAGTAATCAACTCAGTAATTTTCATGGTGATATTTAAAGGTTAAAATTTTGACCCTATTCATGTAAGAAAAAGAATGAATAGGCGTACGAATAGGCTATATTTGGGTCTTTTTCAAAACTTTCCCCTAATGTGATTCTTCTGGGCTTTTTTTTTCCTTACTCAGGACATATTGAGGATACAAAATCAGTTGAGTTTGCTTCTGTTGCAATTTGTTCGACCTTTTTTCATAAAATGACTGGACTATTAAAGAAATCCCTTTCCTCAGGGACTTTTCCTCCTCAGTGAAACCCTACTAGATGCTTCATGTAAACCACACACACTCATTCTCTGAACTGGCACAAACTAACATGGCGGCATCGTGCATATAACGTTAACGCTATAGCTCAAACTAACGCGATTGTTGTACACATTTTTTGCTAACAAATTTGTGAATATTTTGATTAAAAAAGGGAAAAGGAAATAGAAGCAGATCATCAGTCATTCAGCGCTATCAGAGTCCGTCTACATTCTCTGGCGCTATTGTGGTTGCGGACGCGGTGTCACGTGACTAGCAATGACGCGTCACCATGGAAACAATAAAGTGATACGTTCTAAATAGTCTCAGCCTCAGACGTCACGCCCACGGAACGTTGGCTAAACGTCTGATGCATATGGTACACTTAACTGGAAACACTTCAGGAATGTCGAAGTCGTCATCTGATTGGTTGAATTTTATCGGATTTCCGGGGGGCGCGAGTGTCGCGTTTATTTTCGGTCAGCCGGGAAACAAAGCGCAGACGTGTGATTGCGGAAGAAAAACTGTTGTGTTTACATGAGTGACAATGAGCATTTATCAAGATCAGCTAATAGGATTCTCAAAAGTACACGTGCACGAACAGATCAATGACTTACTGCTTGTTTTCTTCTCCTTCTTTGATTTTCCATGCTGACTGACTTGTTGCACGCCGGTCTGTTGTTGTGGGGACATTTCCACGCCGCGAAACGTGACGCTGAACGAAACTAACTGTAATTGGTTGTTTGACATGTCGGTCAAACGGCCTTATGGGCGGGCCTTGGCCAAAGAAAGCTGCTATGAATTCCAGACCTTCAGCCGTCAGTCTGAAGGTCTGGCTACGCGAGACTACGTTCTAAATAACGGTCGCCTTTGAAAAAAAATAGTAAATAAGTGTAAATAGTAAACAATGTTGTTTGTTCTTTATGCATGCAGTTGAACAAAGTGACAGAATGAAGCAAGCACAACTAGTCCACACTTATTTATTTTATTTTAATTTGATGTTATCATAGGCAAAACACAATTTCATTATTATTATCATTTACTTTTGAACAAAGTCTTATTTCATGCAAAGTGATAATATTTTTTTATTTAAAAAAATAGTTTACATTTTATCACTTTTATTTTCTCTATTTGAAAGTTTGTAGTGCTGTTATTTGATGTTATGTTTTTAAAATGTGATGTTAAACAAATACATTTTATTAACCCTTCCTTCCTTACCTCCAAAGTGGAGAATGCCAGGAAAAGTTTGAGAAACACCGCTCTAAACTGTGTGTGTGTGTGTGTGTGTGAGAGAGAGAGAGAGAGAGAGAGAGAGAGAGAGAGAGAGAGAGAGAGAGAGAGAGAGAGAGGGGTGACCCTTCCCAGTTTAGTCTAACACAATATACGTAATTTATTTCATTGTCATTTTTTATATAGATATAGAATAGAAGAGAAAAGAAAGTGTTAGTATGTATGGATCAAGTGTTGCTGAAAAACATGCCTCTTCAGTGGTTTCTTGAAGTTATAGGACAGCAGCTCGGGTGGAGATATCAGTTATTTCTCCAGCGGGAACAGTCCAGGTGAAGGGGTGTATGTGTGTGTGTGTCAGAGGGAGAGAGAGAGAGAGAGAGAGAGAGAGAGTGTGTGTGTGTGTGTGAGAGAGAGAGAGAGAGAGAGAGAGAGAGAGAGAGAGAGAGAGAGAGAGAGTGTGTGTGTGTGTGAGAGAGAGAAAGAGAGAGAGAGAGAAAGAGGGTGTGTGCATGAGAGAGAGAGAGAGAGAGAGAGAGAGAGAGAGAGAGAGAGAGTGTGTGTGTGTGTGTGTGTGTGTGAGTGAGTGTGTGTGTGAGGGATGGAGTGTGTGTGAGGGAGAGAGAGAGAGAAAGAGAGTGTGTGTGTGCGTGTGAGAGAGAATGAGTGTGAAAGAGAGAGAGCGCGAGTGAGAGAGTGAGGTTGTGTGTGTGTTAGTGTTTGAATTTTAATTAGTTTATTTTCCTTTGATTTTGATTCCTTTACATTATATATTTTTTTGATCAACAAGAAATCTCTAATTTATTAATATTGAATATACATACACAGGTTTAATTAAACTTTAATTTAAGTTATGTTGAATTATATGTTTTGTTTGTGTCTTTATTATTTATATCTGTGTTAATTATTGTGTGTGTGTGTGTGCGTGCGTGCGTGCGTGCGTGTGTGTGTGTGCGTTTTCTAGTGTGGATCACGGTTCAGAAGTTAAAGAGTTCATGATGACATCAAGACTACACAGATGTAAGTCCTCAAACACAGTTTTAGTGTGTGTTGTTGTAAATGTTGCTGTTAGTGATGGGCAATCCGGCTCTTTTTCGTGAGCCGGCTCGTTTGACTCAGCTCACTGAAAAGAGCCGGCTCTTTTGACTCACAAACGGCTCTTTAAAAATATATGTTTTAACTCGCTGAAAGTCCATCACACAACGTGAATATTCATATTTTTAATTGTCCATAACAACCCAAAAACGTGTCTGCTTGCCTTGCACATCTAATTAATGGGCAAAGTTATGACTGACTATTTTTCTTACCTTCTTTTTTTAAATTGTATGGATGTTATTGAGCTTGTAGAAGTTTAGCTCTTGTGTTCTTCTGAACATCTTGCGCTGCAATTGCACGATGTCATTTCTGAGTCATATCAGACCATAAACTATCTCTCTTTTAAATGCCTATTCCACAAGTGGTAGGCTACGATTGGCTGTTTTAAAATATAATAATTAATATCGAAACAAAATAACCCAGGCAGTCTCATCTACGAGAAATATTATTTTTCGTCACATCATCCGCCCGATCCGCGGTTTATCCGCATCTCGAGTGTGTGTGTGTTGGCTCGGCCCTCCCTCATGCAGTTTAATTGGTTGACATCGCGTGTATGATTGACAGGAACAGAATGTGAGGCTGACCAGACAGTCGAAACAAATGTGTGTGCGCCTTTAGGCCTATTAATAATTTTTTTGTTGGTCTTTGAATTAGTCAATCATTTTAAATACAATTAAAATCATTCGTTATTTCATTATTAGCCTACATAATGATTTAATTTCTATAGACTATATTTTTAAAAATAGAGTCAGCTCTTCAGATATGCGAGCCGGCTCCCGTCGTTCACCTACAAGAGCCGGCTCTTAGATCCGGCTCATTCGCGAACGACCCATCACTAGTTGCTGTTGTAATGTGTGTGTTCTTGTGTTCAGATGCCGTTGATCTCACACTGGATCCAAACACAGCACACACTGATCTCGTTCTGTCTGAGGAGAACAGAAAGGTGACGCGTGTGAGAGAGAGTCAGTCGTATCCTGATCATCCAGAGAGATTTGATGAGTATCCTCAGGTTCTGTCTAGAGAGAGTCTGACTGGACGCTGTTACTGGGAGGCTGAATGCAGTGGATATAATACTGATATATCAGTGTCATATAAAGGAATCAAGAGGAAAGGATTTATTGATGACTGTGCGTTTGGATATAATGAGAAGTCCTGGAGTCTGAACTACTATAATCACACATTCACTGTCCATCACAATCGTAACTCCACTGCTGTTTCTGCTGATCCAGGATCCTGTAAGAGAGCAGGAGTGTTTGTGGACGTGTCGGCCGGCACTCTGTCCTTCTACAGCGTCTCTGACACACACACACTCACACACTTACACACATTCACACACACATTCACTGAACCCCTCTATGCTGGATTTAGAGTTTGGAATGTTAACGATTCAGTGTCTTTGTGTCACATTAAACAACAAACACACTCTGACTGACACACACACACACACATACACACTTTAAAAATTTTGCAAAGAAAATGTGGAACCATTTAACACATTTTAACTTTTATCAGAAGTGTGAAATTACATAAACACACACAAACACACACTCACTAAATTGCCATTTCTCCAGTTGTGTAACTGATTGTGTGTGTTACTGCATTATCACCGTTATTGATATTCACACACTTTATTTGTGCACAATGTGTTATTAAAATCCTTCAGATGATCTGATTAAAACTGCTGGATCTCACAGGATTATTATAATCAATAATGTGAGATGAATAACACATCATCTATATAATCATAGAGATAACTGTAAAATGAACATTAATCTACTGTCACCTCCAGTATTTCACTGTTAATTCACATGTTTTATTACAGTTTAATCATGTTATTGTAGTTTATGGTCAATAAACGCTTGTTCCTGTTTCAGTCTGAACATGTTTCTTCAGTTGTTGATCTTTGACTGTTATTTTCATTCATGATAAACGTTTGTCACCCTGAGTTTCACAGTTTTTACACGTTTGCTTTTTAATGTCCAGTTTTGACTGAATCACTTTATGAATCTTCATCAAAAGAGAGTTTGGACTGAATCTAATACAGAAGAACTGTTGAACAGGAAAGTAAATGAGTCTGGGACAAATAATCAAAGTCAAAGTAAAAAAAACACTTTATTTTAATGTGTAATTATATATTTAAATACTGAGTAATATTAAGTACATGTATCTACTGTAGAGTTATGGTTAATCATAAGTTTCCTATAGACTTACTATGGCGAAGGACGGCCCATAAAACGCACGTTTCTCCTACTATGGTAAATTGCATTGGGATTTTGTAAACATAACTCTGGATCACAGTGTCACAGAGACAAGGGGGCGGGCTCATTTTACTCAGACCACCAATCAGTCTCTCAGGATCATTGTGAAGCTATCAAGCCACGCCCTAGCAACCATTTAGAGCACCTTAGCAACAAGTTCCATTGAAAGAGATCAAAGGGATATCCGGATAGAAGTGTCATACAAACATGAGGGTGGGCTTGTTTGACTAGGGGCAGCAAACAGCCAATCATGAATCACCTCAACACTTCCTAGCCCCGCCCTAGCAACCATTGTCGAGCACCCTAGCAACCAACATCCAAAGAGGGATATCTTCCATTCTGAATGTCATAGAGGTGTGGGAGTTGGTTTCATTCACACGGACAAGCAGCCTTTGGAGTTTCATCATTGGCAGCTGCTAAGCCACTCCCTAGCAACCAAATAGAGCACCCTAGCAACCGTTTTGCAAGACCTATATCTCTGCATCAGAACATTGTATAGAGATGGTGGTTGGCTATTTTGACTCATGCTAGCAAACAGGACTTCCAACATGCTACACATGCTAGCTGTGAATAGCTACATGCTAACTGCAATTAGCTTAATATGATAAAAACAACTCAAAATGTTCTAACATCATGCTAATCAGGCTAACATCATGCTAGTAACATGTTAATCATGCTAGCATCATGCTAACATCTTTTGCTAAAAACATGCTTACAAAATACTAATAATGCTAGCATCTTGTTAAAAACATGCTTACAAAATACTAATAATGCTAGCATCTTGATAAAAACATATTTGCAAATGCTAAGCATGCTAGCATCATGCTAATTGTATTAGCAATATGTTAATCATGCTAGCATGATTCTAGCAACATGCTAATCATAGTAAATCATGCTAGAACGTGGTATATCATGGTATCACAACATTGTTAATTGTGTTAGCATCTGCCCAGGGCCGAGTTTTGCCACTGCAAGCACCACTTACATTTTCTTCAGGAAATGTACATTCGAGTTTATAGTTATTATTACAGTAAATACATATAATGTGTAACAATGACACTGTACAATAAAGTGTTTCCAAAAAACCTGAAAAAAAAAAAAACATTTATCAAGTTTTTAGAAATGTACACACGCTCTCTCTCTCTCTCTCTCTCTCTCTCTCTCTCTCTCTCTCTCTCTCTCTCTCTCTCTCTCTCTCTCTCTCACACACACACACACACACACTGTATCTGCCCGTCTCTACAGTCAGAGTGTGATTGCTCAGTCTTGTCCTGAATGTGTCCTCAGGTTGGCACTGTATGAGCCACAAACATAAACAAAGGCTAGTGATGCAAACAAAATCCCACATAGCAAAATTGGTTTGGCCCACTGATGGGCCACACAATCCACTTTCATTTGGCCCAAATACAGCAATGAATTACGGTACATGACTGGACCAGGTCTGGTTGCCAGAACTCGGGTCACATATGGCCCATGGCATAGCCATATCTCAGCCAAATGTATGACTATACCCTATTCTGGTCCTTTTTAGGACCAAACAATTGATTCTACATGTCAGCCTCAACTAAACCTTGATCTAGCCACTTTATACACACCCATGGCCCAAATGAAAAATGCCAGAAAAACAACAGTATTCTTAACAAATATTTATTGTTTCACATTTAAATGAAACAATTAGCAAAAAAACTTGAATGATATGAGGCACTGTGCACACAACTCATCAACATCTGATTCAGTTCATGAACAAGAGTCACTGTGAACACTTCAACATCTGATTCAGTTCATGAACAAGAGTCACTGTACACACTTCAACATCTGATTCAGTTCATGAACAAGAGTCACTGTACACACTTCAACATCTGATTCAGTTCATGAACAAGAGTCACTGTACACACTTCAACATCTGATTCAGTTCATGAACAAGAGTCACTGTACACACTTCATCATCTGATTCAGTTCATGAACAAGAGTCACTGTGAACACTTCAACATCTGATTCAATTCATGAACAAGAGTCACTGTACACACTTCAACATCTGATTCAGTTCATGAACAAGAGTCACTGTACACACTTCAACATCTGATTCAGTTCATGAACAAGAGTCACTGTACACACTTCATCATCTGATTCAGTTCATGAACAAGAGTCACTGTACACACTTCAACATCTGATTCAGTTCATGAACAAGAGTCACTGTACACACTTCAACATCTGATTCAGTTCATGAACAAGAGTCACTGTACACACTTCATCATCTGATTCAGTTCATGAACAAGAGTCACTGTGAACACTTCAACATCTGATTCAGTTCATGAACAAGAGTCACTGTACACACTTCAACATCTGATTCAGTTCATGAACAAGAGTCACTGTACACACTTCAACATCTGATTCAGTTCATGAACAAGAGTCACTGTACACACTTCAACATCTGATTCAGTTCATGAACAAGAGTCACTGTACACACTTCAACATCTGATTCAGTTCATGAACAAGAGTCACTGTACACACTTCATCATCTGATTCAGTTCATGAACAAGAGTCACTGTGAACACTTCAACATCTGATTCAGTTCATGAACAAGAGTCACTGTACACACTTCAACATCTGATTCAGTTCATGAACAAGAGTCACTGTACACACTTCAACATCTGATTCAGTTCATGAACAAGAGTCACTGTACACACTTCATCATCTGATTCAGTTCATGAACAAGAGTCACTGTACACACTTCAACATCTGATTCAGTTCATGAACAAGAGTCACTGTACACACTTCAACATCTGATTCAGTTCATGAACAAGAGTCACTGTACACACTTCAACATCTGATTCAGTTCATGAACAAGAGTCACTGTGAACACTTCAACATCTGATTCAGTTCATGAACAAGAGTCACTGTGCACACTTCAACGATTCAGTTCATGAACATGAGGCACTGTGCACTAAGTCGCAAGTCGGTTAACCTGTTGTACTCTTCTGACGCTCTTTTCTCTTCATCCTTTCTCTTCTGCCACCATCCCTATCCGGGGCCAGATATAGCCATCTCTTGGTGGAATCGATTTCCTTTTCTGTGGCCGCAGACGTCAGGTGGTTGCGCCTCACAGCCGCTGAAACATACATGCTCTGAAATTAGTTTCTGTATCAAAAGAAAATATGGCTATTGGATTTTAAAGGGATAGTTCACTTTAAAATGAAAATTCTGTCATCATATACTCACCCTCAAGTTGTTTCAACCCTGTATGCTGGCATTCTTCAAAATATCTTCCATTGTGTTCAGCAGAAGAAAGACATTCATACAGGGTTGAAATAACTTGAGGGTGACTATATGATGACAGAATTTTCATTTTAAAGTGCACTATCCCTTTAAAGGACAATTACATTAAAACTGAACACAGAACCTATTGACAGACATTATGTAACATCTACACAGAGACTGTAAATTGATGCAGATCAGTAGTGAGTCTGGCACCGTCCTCCTACCGGGTTTCAATATGACTCCAGGAGAAATCCAGTCTAAGCAGTTGCTTTTTACGGAGTCATGTGCAATTCAATAAGGACAGATATATGTGCAAAATATATGTGCTTAGTGCAATGCTATGATTGGTTCAACACAATAAGGACATTATGAATCATGTGAACCAGTCATATCATGTACGTCTACACTTTCAATTTAAACTGGTTTATGTATGTATAGATCACACCAGAATGTCCGGGGTTCGGTTTTAGTGGAATTGTCGGTTACACTATGTTTTACAGTGTCCTTTTTACACAGTTGTAATTGTTATTTAAGAACAGAGTAAAATTATGTATCATGTACTTACTATAGTGTTAGTATTAAGGTTTGGTTTAAAGTTACTGCATGTAACTATTCATAATTCACTGTTATTATTACAGTAAGTACATGTAACATGTAGCAAGGACACTGTAAAATAAAGAATAACAGAATTGTTTTTCTTCTCTCCCCCATCTACCTCCTCTACATATACCTTCTTCATGTCCCCTCCTCTCCTCTTTTTCTTTCCTCATCCCTCAATTTCTCCACCCTCTCCTCTTCCTCTGCTTTTTTTTCTCCCTCCCCCTTTCCATCCCTCACATTTCCATCATCTCGTTCTCCTCTGCTTTTTTCCTCTACTCCCCTTGTAACCTGAATTTAAATACATTTTAATTATTCTTAAAACTTAAACCACTCTTATGGCATTAAGTAAAACTTACCAATCACAACATCCCATAAGCGCAAGCGCTGGAAACCAATTTTTCCATTTATTCCTCTCATATTGACTTTTTTGCCCAAATCATTAGTAACCAGTCCATGCATAATCCTCCAAATGCACTCATGAACATCCACCCCACCTTTGAGAGCCAGTGCGTGTACCTGAAATCATAATGATTTTTTTTTTAAAAGCAATGGTTTAATACATCATGAAATGCTACGAATGCTATAGGTGACACTGGTAACATAGAGTTCTCTCTCTCTCTCTCTCTCTCTCTCTCTCTCTCACACACACACAAAATACATTACAAATGACATCCGTCTGTTAGAAAAGATTACCATTTTGATGTAATTTTGTCTGTATTTGTTCATCCAAGCACAAAAAGAAGCAGAAGAGAACTCAATTCAGTATTTGCGTGCATCTGAGATGTGGCTGTCTGTGTGTGAGTGCTTTGAATGTGTGCAAAACTACCAAGGACGCAAGTCAGAAGTTTGCGTACTTGGTATTGAGAAACGGCCGACGTTCTGACAATTACATTTTTAATAACAACCTTAACGGCCCTGAACAGTAGTTCAATGTCAACATTGTGACAGCGCCGTAACAACCTTCACCACACAATGTAGTTATAGCGACCTTCTGGCCATGTTGTTAAAACGTTGTTAGAAGGTTGGGTACGTTGTGCCAACGTTCTGTGTTTGCTGGGAATTGCTGCTACACATTTTTGTATGTTAATCCATCAGTGTAAGTCACTTAAATTAAAATAAATAAATGGCTGAGCCTGTGATATAAAATAAAGATGTCTGATGTCATCTAACGATAAATGTTATCGAAGCACATTTAGTGAATTACAACATTTTAAATAACATCTATGATTATACATTGTGGCAGACGGAAGCGTCAGCCAATCAGGATCGCTCTATGCAAATACAGTAGCCAGGCGGCAGCCAATAATGTTCATCTTGTTCAAGAGCAGCAAACTGAGGATAAATTTGAGTTCCTGTCTAATTTCATTGGCTGACGCTGCTATGACCATGGCGTCAGTGCCAAACTTCAGCCACGCCTTCCGTCAAGCGTTGACGCTGACGCCCAGTGTGAACGTACCGTTAGTGAAGTCAGAGCACGTCTATGGAGAGCCTGCCCACTCCCTATTAAGTCCTATTGTACTGAATTGTGGTTGTAGTTCCACCAGAGTTCCACTGGGGGCGATCGCCCATGAGTACAGACTGAATGGGAGTCTATGGGGCTAGACGGCTAAATTTGTCTCTTTCACCCGACTACCGTTGAGAAATCTCAGATTTTATTGTAGGTTTTGCAAATTCAGCATGGGTTATAGGTCGAAAGTTGAATGAACAAGTACTTATGTCCTTTTCAATTTCTTACAGGTTGAGTTGTTGTTGCCCATAACGCTAGCATTCTGCTAATGAACGCTGATTGGTCAGTGAAGGACTGATTACGACCAGACATACGCTTGAATAAACAAAACAAAAACTCTTCTAGCGCGTGTATTTACCTCTGTCAGCTGTGTTGTCGATGCCTCGAGAGAAAAGTGCAGAGCGCGAAAGCACCAGAGTGACTGAAGGATTGCCGTAAAGCAGTATCTCTGGTCGTACATGTATATGACGTCATTGACACTTTAAAAGACTTTTTAAAGCAAATAAGTGACTCTAAAAAAATCTAACACCCAGCAATGTGTAATTTCTTTGCATCT
The DNA here is from genome assembly GCF_951802725.1 of Rutilus rutilus. Classification (NCBI taxonomy): domain Eukaryota; kingdom Metazoa; phylum Chordata; class Actinopteri; order Cypriniformes; family Leuciscidae; genus Rutilus; species Rutilus rutilus. The sequence continues at coordinate 64,046,283 of NC_140209.1, forward strand.
CCTTTCGAATACAACATTCAAATTACTAGACAAAAAATTATATCATGAGAAAAGTGGATTTTGATTGGTATAGCGCCATAGACCTCCATTCATTCTGCACTCGCCTGCGAGCGCCCCCGCATGGACAGAGACGTGTTACTGCAGCCAATCCAGAAACCGGAAGTAACCAGAGAGTGCCAATTCTCTTCCAGACATTCTCTGGTGAAGTGCAGCCTCAAGTGCATCAGTGCCACTGCCTGCCCGCCCACTTCTTAAACTGCGGCGGCGCTGGATCCGGAAGTATCAATATATATTTTTTTTAATTTGGGTTGAAGTGTTCTAAAACATTAACTAAATCGGCTAAATCGCAAGATTACACTGTTTCAATTGAAGATAAAATATTTTTTTTTAAAAAAGAAAAAAAGGAAAAAGTACAAGATTGAGTATAAAGACTACAATGATGTACAACTACAAACCCATGAAGCATTGCGTTTTAGGCGCACTATCTGGGCGCGCTTTTCTAGATGCGACCTGATTGGTGTATTTTTAAAAAAAAAATTGTGCCATATTAGGACATTTTAAGACCGAAGAAATGTGTGCAAATTGGTCTTATCTTGTGCATGAAATGAGACTCTCAAACAATTAAAGTTCTATTCTATCTTGCTTTGACCTTTCACACTAACACACAATATTGCTTACTTATGTTGTCCTCTATTGTAAACCTCTTTGGATAAAAGTGTTTGCTAAATGATTAAATGTAGCCTAATGTAAATTTAAAGTTTATGTTGTTTCATAATTATTCATTAAACCCTGTTGATAGATAGAATAAACCCACGCTGCAAACAGGAATAGGGGAAACAGCTGTGTGTATGAAAATATTATTAATTATGAAATATCTGAAATTACATTTTAACTATGGGATAAGTCTGGCCACACATATGTGGGCCACATTTCTATATTTTATATGTGGGCCAAATAATACACTTAACCACTGGCCCATATCCTGTTTGCCACCTTAAAGACGGTTCACATGCCTCATGCCAGCTGTGCCGGCTTCATGCCAAATCTGGGCCAGAATTCTTTGCTACCTGGGATCCAGCAAGTGTTTTTAATATCTTATTATTTTAATAACTTAATATTAAAATTCCTGGAGTGTCAGATGACAAAACACGTAAAAAATTAAAGGCTGAAAATTAGACTGATTATTTTTGACACATTTAGAGTAAATATTGTTTATTGCATATTGCAACCAAAAGTGAAGAATCCAAAATGGACACAAAGCTCTTCGTTCATCAGTATCTTCATGTTTCATTCATCAGAACAACTCATCAATATTGTGTCACTCAGAATTCAGTTGTTTTCACATGGACTTACTCTTGTTTGAATGCCTGTCTTCATCTCGTCATTTATCAGGTGAATTCAAACTCTCACACTTTCTCAACACACAAACTCAAACACTACATGTACAACATTTACAGCATGTACTGAACATTGATGAGTGTATGTACATGGAATAATACGATCTGTCTGATGTCCTGCAAGATTGCTCTGAATGTCCGCCCTCTGCTGGCTTAAGTGTGCATCACCAAGATTGCTGAAATATTCATATTATTATTAATAATAATAAATGTATGATAAAAAAAACGAATCCGAAATCCTATTCATCAGCCCTGTTGCTTAAAAATACTTTTTAGTGTATTTCCCCACTGGCATATCAACATGAAATATGAATTATGCAGTAAACTGGTTGAATCTTCATCAGAGTCCTGATAGACCGAGCTCATGGTCACTTACACATCAGAGATTCAGGCCTGTGATACAGATGTGTTATCCAGATCTTTTATGCTCTGAACATGTTTCAACACTAGAAAACATCCGGCTGGTATGTTTGAAAAATCTATAAACTAATATTACCAAGGAACATAAATAGCCTAAATCACTCACTGCTCTTAGTTGAATATGTAATTGAGGAGCATTAACCTGATAAATCGGAATCTGAACATTTTAACAATGTGGCAGAAAATAAAGTAACAACATGAAAACTCCAGCTGATTATGAGGAGGATTGTGATGATGATGATGATGATGATGATGATGATGATGATGATGATGATGATGATGATGGTGATGATGATGATGACGATGACGATGATGATAAAAGATAGGCTATGAGATATTATGGCTAGATTCCTGAGAGTTTCCTAAATGGACTATAAAGAAGATTTTTAGACTGAAACCAAACTGACATTTAATATTCTATAAAAACTATCACAGAAAGATATTGTAAAATTAAACAAAAGGAAAAACAGCAGAGCACTCATTAAACAGAAAGAGAGAGATTTCCTATAAACTCCTGTGACTGAGAACAATGGACAACTATAAGCTCATGGTAATATGGTTTATCTGGCAGGTTTAAAAGTGATATATCCATGTACATGTTTTACTTTTTAATTAATACATTGACAAATGTTTCCTTCATGTCATGTTTAAGTGTCACTCAGACCCGCAGTAGATGATGATGTAGGCTTATGGCAAGCCGTTTTAGCATATAAAACTATGGTTTGACTATTCATCAATATATTTTGAATAGATATGTTTGCATTTTGATGAGTCATAATTATAATTTGACTAGTCAGGATGATAATTAGAGATATCTGCAAATATAATTTCACTATTAAGAAATCTGATTTGAGATATCTTTAAATACATTTTGACTAGTAAAATCTCCATTGAAGATATCTGTAATGACATCATAAATATCTTCAATTGATGCGTCACACATACACAAAGGTAATTAGACGTATCTCTAATTCAGTTTCGACTAGTCACAATTATATTTTAAGATATCTGAAATGTATTTTCTCCTAGTTGAATCTGCTGTTGTGTGACGTGAGACTACATTTACTTAACTCCTCCCCCTCACCTGAGCCCCTCCCTGCCCAATGCTAGGCTAACTGCTAACAACAGTAACGTTAGTGAGAGAAAAGCTTCTGGGTGAATTACTTCATGGGGATTATTAAATAATATCTGGATGCCTTCAAAACAGGGGCGTAGAATTTAGTAGGGACGCTATAGGGACATCCTACCAATAATATCCAGTGACACTGATATATCCCTAGCAATAATTTCGATCAAAACTTAAAATATATTTAGGCCTATATATTGATGTCCCCGTCCCCACCAATTTCAAAATCAAACCTACGCCACTGCTTCAAAAGGTCTATGATTTTAATAGAATAATGTTGCAAAACAGACCAACTGGAGTGTGATGTTCAATAAAGACAGATGTCTGCAAACTGCTCGTCTGAATTTATTTATTATATATTTTGAAAAGACAAGAGTGAAAAACAATGGAACACAATTGAATCCACAGCATCTCAACATGATCCTACTTTATGATATAGAATTGGACCAAAACCTTCTTGAGTCTTCTCTGCATACTTCACTTTTACACGTGCCCCAGCTACATCTTTGTTTTCATTTTGATTTACTTCTGTATATAAAGCAGTTTAAAATGACCCAAAGACGCAGGACCTTTATCATACAATTCCTAGACAAAACAGCAAATGACAGCAATTTCCAAGGTAGGATTGGTTAAATGAAATGTTTGAGGTGGGGCTTAGCAAATGTGTATTTGCATGCATGTTTAAGATATCTATAAAGTAATTTTGACTGGAATGAATGTTAATTCCAGATATTGATTTTGAGTAGTCAAAACTAAATTTTGACTCGTACAGTCGGGTATTTAATGCAAACGCGGCTTGCCATAGTAGCCTTCAGTTCAGAGTCATCACGTTCAGCTCAGTTTGGGGCGGAGCTTTTTAGACTAACGCATGAAACCGAAAGCACAGCAGTCGTGGCAGATGATGGCTGTAGGAGTCATTTCAGAAGATTCAGAAACAGAAATGTCTCCATAGGTTACGGTAAGTTCGTTAAAACGTTTCAAAGCTGTAGTGTCAATAAGGAGCAAATTTAACTTTAAACACGTGTTCAAACTCAAACACGTGATTGTAATGTCAATGTCATGAGATGTTTTATTATAAGTTGAACTGTTTTATTAATTGACAAAACTGGTAAAATGAAATGTACATTTTTATTTTTTTTTATTTTTTGCATTAGTGACTGCATTGATTTATCCTAGTGAAGTTTATTCTAGTCTTGAGATAAAGGACAAAACATGTCCAGCACACAAACGCCCTCTTTATGTTAAAAATAAAGAAATTCATCAGAATACAAATACTTAAAAAGTTGCATCTAAAGGAAACCTGGATACTAGGGTCATTCATTGCTTTTATTTTTAAACAATTTCTTTAGTATTATTTTAAATACATGCTATACTTGGAAAATATACATGTCTTCGGCATGAGGTCACACATTAAAAATGCTAAACAAAGTGTTTAAAAATGCAACAAGCAACAAATTAAAAAAATATACATTTAAATCGAAAAACAGAGATCTGTCATATATCAAACAATACAATATTGAATTATATTTTCTAAGTTGTGTCCTCAATGTGAATCAATTCATCGATTTTTTTCTCTCTCCATATAATTCTGCATAAATCAGGCAATGTCATCATGGTCATCTTCCTCTGAAGATCTCATAGTAGGACACATAGTCCTGAAAGTTTTATATTTTTATATTTACAAACAATGTTGAAGTCTCTGCAGTCACAGCTTTAACATGACAACTCTGTCTTCATGATGGTAACACTTTACAATTGACTTGCCTTATATAGCATCATTACATCCACTGTCACTTTGAAATCTAAATTGATAATTCTAATTTTAAGGGATATTGCAGTTCTTATTATAAATAATTAATTTGTGCACATCATTTTTTTACAACATGTGACTCACATGAGATCACAGCAATAGCAAACCCTTAGTTGTCTTAATTTGTTATCTTGTCAATCAGTTGTAACCTCAGTTGGACCTTTGTCAACTCAGTCAGTATTTAACACTATCAGATGAAGGTTTCTGTTAATTTTGAAAGAAATATTTTATTATTTTTTCCATTTATTGTGTTAAAACATCAACTGAACTACATGATATTATGTCTGATTTGCCTAAGGACATTGATAATATAAATGTTTAATATTAAAGAAGAAAAAGTATTAAGGAATTTAGGAACTGGAATTTTCATTATAACCCAAACCCAGGGAATTTTTTATAAATTTTATAAAACTTTTTTAGAGAATGTAGTTTATCACTTAGCTCCTTTACTGAAAACCCTTACTAGATAATTGAAGACTTTAGACTGTTGTTGGGTGAATCAAATTAAAATAACTTGCTTTTTATTGCATCTGATGGAGTTGACAAATTAAGTTATGAAGTGAATAAATGTACATTTTTAGAAAAACCTGTTCCCTTACACGGTTCATTAGCTGAGACCTTTGTCTACAAATATATAAATTATTAATAATGTATTATTAAATAATAAAAACTAACTTCTAAAACATGTTTGCCCCTTATCTCAAGAATCAGTGAAAGGTAAAGTTTTGACTGGGTGTCACACATTACTCACATCAGCGCACACAAATGTTTTTTTTCACATTCATTTTTGAATTCTCAAATTTAATTTAATAAAAAACTTTTTTTTTTAATTTACTTCAGTTGTGAATTATGTTCCCTTTCGAAAGGGAACTCTACACTACGTCAGAATGACGCTATGGGGAACGCCTCAGGCGTGACAGGTGTCTGAAATCAAGTATCAACTCACAGCAATCATGTTGACCGGCGACAGCCCGTGCATCATCAGCCTAAATGATGAGCGCGCAACCCGGATGTATAAAAAGGGCGCCTTGAAACCATGACAACATCCTTTCGTCTTCAGGGACTGTTTTGTTTGTCTGAGAGTGTTTTCTCTAGTGCAATTGGAAATGAAGCGTACAGATAAGAAGAAAAATACCTTCCGCAAGTGTGCCGACCCGTGTCCCAGATATCTGACACCGGAGGATTCACACGATCTGTGCGTGTTCTGTCTGGGCGAAGAGCACGCGTGGGGAGCTCTCGAGGGAGCTGCCTGCGCGAGCTGCGAGCGTTTTTCTTTGAGGACGCTCCGCTCTCGTCTGTGGTTTCGGTCCCGCTCGGGCTGAGGCTCAGCGGCGCTTGAGTTCGTGGGGCTCTCAGATGGAGCTGGCAGATCAGCTGGAGAGGGGCGTTAACCTCGCGGATGATCTGTCAGCTGACGAGGGTGAGTTACAGGTCAATGTAGAAGATGTTCTATCTCTTTCTGACGGATCTGTAACTGGTTCTCTTCGGGCCGGGCAGGAGTCGGCTGCTGATGAGGTCAGTCTGGTTGAGACTGAACCACTTCAGCCCTCCTGCCCAGTGTACACTGAGCTGGTGGACGTTATGGGGCGCGCCACCAACAGACTGCAGCTGCAGTGGAGGCGCGTCCGGGAGGAACCTGTTCGTGGTATTTTGGACGATCGGTTCCTCCCCACCCATAGGCCACCGGCTCGGATGAGCCTTCCATTCCTTCCCGATCTCCACTCTGAGATCGAGAAGGCATGGAAGAACCCGTTCTCTGCGCGCCTTCATTTGCACCAGCGGGCTAGTTTCGCTGCTGTGGAGGGGGCCGCAGAGCACGGGTATGTGTCGATGCCACCAGTGGACGAGACGTTGGCTAACTATCTCGCCTCTGGTCGGCCATCGTCACTGGGAGCTCCGACCCTGCCATCCAAGCCGCTGAAAACAACATCACGCTTGAATGGCAGAGCGTACACGGCAGCAGGTCAGGCAGGTGCGGTTCTGCACACCCTCGCGGTCCTTCAGGCCTACCAAGCCGACCTGCTGCGGGACCTCGATCAGGGGGCCGGCCTGCCCCCTGATGCGGTCGCAGAGCTGCGCCGCACCACGGATCTGGCTCTCCGGGCCACCAAACAGTCTGCTGTTTCCATCGGTCGTGCGATGGCAGCTATGGTGGCCACGGAGAGACATCTGTGGCTCAACCAGGCTGACATCGGGGAGAAAGAAAAAACTTTTCTCCTCGATTCGCCGGTTTCGCCTTCCGAGCTTTTCGGACCTTCCGTCGAGACGGTGGTCGATAAGTTCAGGGAGGCGAGGGCGCGCTCTGCGGCATTTAAGAGCTGTATACCGCTGAGGTCCTCGGCCCAGCCCAGGCAGGCGGGAGGGCCTGGTCCGTCGTGGTCTGAGGATCACAGACAGACCCAGAAGGCCAGTGTCGCTTCCCGTGCACCCCCTCCTCCTAGAAGAGGGAGCAGGGTGCGCAGGAGGCGTAACTCCCGCGGGAGGCAGGATCTCAGGGAGGTGATCCAGAGTAAACGTTCTCAGTCTGAACGTTAGGTATCACCTCCCTGGATCATTGCCTCCTAACCACCATCACTCCCAGGCTCCTCCTACATCAGGCCTGGGGCAGGGCCTATGATGACTTCAAGAATTCTCTGATGGCCCGCTTCAGCTTGGTTGATAGGAGCGCCTTCCTACTAGGCTTAAAAAAAAAAAAAAAAAGCAGTAGTACTTAGGTTTTGTTTTGAGTTTCTGAGCCCTGGCGTGCTTCATTCTGTATGCCGCAGGTTTTATGTTGAGTGAAAATGTTTTGTGCGCAAATAACATGTTCTTTCTCTTCTTTTTCAGAACTCATCTCCTGTACGGAGCCTGGGACATGTTTTTGTGGGCAGGTAACGTATTGTAAGTGAGCTGAGCTCCCGCATACTGTGGTTATCAGGTTACAGGCCTCATCCGGCCTTCCTGAATGTGAGCTCCCACATACTGTGGTCATCAGGTTACAGGCCTCATCCGGCCTTTCTGGTTATGAGCTCCCACATACTGTGGTCGCCAGGTTACAGGCCTCTCCGGCCTTCCTGAATACGAGCTCCCACATGCTGTGGTCACCAGGTTACAGGCCTCACCGGCCTTCCTGAATGTGAGCTCCCACATATTGTGGTCGCCAGGTTACAGGCTTCACCCGGCCTTCCTGAGTATGAGCTCCCACACACCGTGGTCGCAGGTCTTCTTAGTTATGAGCTTCCTCTTGTCAGGTTATAGGCCTTATCCGGCCTTCCTGAATGTGAGGCCTTCCTGAGAATGAACTCCCACATGCTGTGGTCTTCAGGTTCAGGTCTCTCCGCCTTCCTGAGTGTTAAGCTCCCACATTCAGTGGTCACCAGGCTTCAGGCCTCCTAGGCCTTCCTGGTTATGAGTTTCCACATGTCAGGTTACAGGCCTCACCAGGCCTTCCTGGATGTGAACTCCCACTTACTGTGGTCGCTAGGGTATAGGCCTCACTGTGAGCGTCCACATGTCAGGATGCAGGCCTCATCAGGCCTTCCTGAATGTGAGCTCCCATGCATTGTGACTATCAGGTTACAGGCCTCGTCTGGCCTCCTGATCATTGGTTCCCACATGCTGTGGTTCCCAGGTTACAGGCCTCACCGGCCTTCCTGGATACAAGCTCCCACATTCTGTGGTCGTCAGGTCACAGGCCTCAGCGGCCTTCCTGAGTATGAGCTCCCACATGCTGTGGTCGCCAGGTTAGAGGCCTCACCAGGCCTTCCTGGATTCAAAATGGATAAGTACATGCACTTTCGTTTCATGCACTTTCTAAAATCCATATTTATGGTAAGGGTTATGCGCTGTACGCTCCGTTCCCTTTTTTATGTGGCTCAGACTCCGGTTCTTCACCTTGGGTCCCACTCTAGATGCGTCTTCTGTCGCAATGTTTTACGACAGGCGCTTCACTTTCAGGCTATCTCCCACATTCTGTGGTTACAGGCCTCATTAGACCTTTCTGAAGGTAGCCCCACATTGTGTGGCTGTCAGGTTACAGGCCTCTCCGGCCTTCCTGAATACGAACTCCCACTTACTGTGGTCGCCAGGTTAGAGGCCTCACCAGGCCTTCCTGGATTCAGAATGGCTAAGTACACGCACTTTCGTTTCGTGTACTTTCTAAAAATCCATATTTATGGTAAGGGTTATGCGCTGTCCGCTTCATTCCCTTTTTTACGTGGCTCAGACTCCGGTTCTTCACCTTGGGTCCCACTCTAGATGCGTCTTCTGTCGCAATGTTTTACGACAGGCGCTTCCCTTTCAGGCTATCTCCCACATTCTGTGGTTACAGGCCTCATTAGGCCTTTCTGAAGGTAGCCCCACATTGTGTGGCTGTCAGGTTACAGGCCTCTCCGGCCTTCCTGAATACGAGCTCCCACTTACTGTGGTCGCCAGGTCTCAGGCCTCACAGGCCTTCCTGAGTATGAGCTCCCACATACTGTGGTCGCCAGGTTAGAGGCCTCACCAGGCCTTCCTGGATTCAGAATGGCTAAGTACACGCACTTTCGTTTCGTGTACTTTCTAAAATCCATATTTATGGTAAGGGTTATGCGCTGTCCACTTCATTCCCTTTTTTACGTGGCTCAGACTCCGGTTCTTCACCTTGGGTCCCACTCTAGATGCGTCTTCTGTCGCAATGTCTTACGACAGGCGCTTCCCTTTCAGGCTATCTCCCACATTCTGTGGTTACAGGCCTCATTAGGCCTTTCTGAAGGTAGCCCCACATTGTGTGGCTGTCAGGTTACAGGCCTCTCCGGCCTTCCTGAATACAAGCTCCCACTTACTGTGGTCGCCAGGTTACAGGCCTCTCCGGCCTTCCTGAATACGAGCTCCCACATGCTGTGGTCACCAGGTTTCAGGCCTCACCGGCCTTCCTGATATGAGCCCTCATGTACTGGAGCTCCCCACATGAGGGGGTCATCAGGTCTTAGGTCTCAGTAGACCTTCCTGGGTTTGAACCCTCTCTTACTTCCCCAGTGTTCGGATCGAGCACTGGGTAGACCCGTGGATTGAGTGGACGACTTCCGTCGTTTCTTGAGGTTAAGTCACACTCTCCGGGAGATCCCGTCTCTGTGATCCGGAACTGAATGGTTTCTGCCAGCTTTACAGGCCTTCAGTTTCTGGATGCCTTATCCAAGGCAACTTCCAGAGGCTCTGTCTTGGACAGACAGGCAATGGCCAGACTGTGAGTCTTAGTATAGATCACCAGGCCAGCCTGGTGGCATTTCAGGAGGCATGCTCCCCTGAATAGTGACTGGCTTGGAGTCCCTTGGGTCCCCTAGCCACACTCCCTAGAAGGGACCCCTTCTATTGGAAGCTGTGGTCCTAAGCCTTTGAGCTGGCCCAGATATACCCCCAACTAACTATGTTCTGGCGGTTTCTTGGTTCATTAGCTTGGGCTATGACCGGTAGGGAGTGCTGTCACTGACAGCCCGATGTGACCTAAGGGTGAGTGGTTCCAGTGTTTCTGATTACTGGTTCGGACAGTTGTCACTGCCTTTGGGCATGCACTCCCCTCAGCATGGTGGCGTTGGTATATCGTTCCCCATAGCGTCATTCTGACGTAGTGTAGAGTTCCCTTTCGAAAGGGAACGTCTCGGGTTACGACTGTAACCTACAGATGGTGGCCAACCAGAATGAGACTTTTACCGCCGCCGTTCCCGCGGCGGCAAAATTGGGATGTGTATTTGCTGCCTTTTACCGCTGAGTGGCGCTGTAATCACAGACTTCAAAAGTGTCAGTTTATTCTCTTTATGACGTAATCTGCCGCGGCAGTAATCTGAGCTGAGGTCGCAGATAAATTCAAGATAAATATTGTGGTTAAACGAATTCAAATTCATTAAATTTAAACAAAGTAGACACACGTTAACATTGTGTGCCCAGTTTTTCTATAATTTAGAAAGGCTATGTCAATAGGTTACTTACTTCGTGTTATTTTAATGTGTTTGTAGATTTATTAACTGAAACATAACAGTGAAATAAATTAAAATAATTTACCGTAAAATTAAGACATTTTCAGGACTTGCAGTTACCCGATGTTAGTCAGTTTAAGCATTCTTTGTTATATTCAGAATTAAAAAGGCTTACATGTTGTTATGATTATCATTTGAATTCTTTAATAAATAATCAACCACAATGGCTATTAGCCTACTGCCGAATTTCAAAGTCGTTCGCGCACAGCAGCAACTGCGGCATTTTAAAAGGTAAGTTTCCTATCTGTTTATTAAAAAAAAAAAAAAAAAAAAAACATGGCGCAAGATCTTGTAAAAAAAAAAAAAAAAAAAAAAAAAAAACTTTTTTCATTATTTGAACAAAAATGAGACTAATTGAATATGTAAAAATATAAACAAACAAAGCAGAGAATAAAACAAACTTTTAGGGAAAAAATATAGGCCTATTATGCTACAACAGAATTGGTTAACATTAACGAAAGCAAAATATGTAAAAATACATTTCAAACAATATAAAACAAAACAAATTCGTGGCCGAGTGGTAGGCTATAACGTTCAAAACCCGAACAAACATGGGCTACTTTTTTATTATTAATGCAGAAAGATTTGATAGTTCTAAAATATTGCTACACCATAGCCTATTGTTTTTTTCTCATAGCCTATTTTAAATATTTTATATTTATAAAATAAATTTACCATTAATTTCCATTTTACATTAGGGACAATTTTTATCCAACAGAATGGCTGAATTAACATCTGCATAATAATAATAATAAATAAATAAATAAATAAACAAACAAACAGCACATATCTGGTAAAAACACTTTTTAAAAATTTTTCGACACATAATTTCGAGACAGTAAATTGCCAATGTTAAAAAAATAAACAAATAAAAAAGAATATGACAAACTTTTAAAACAGAGAAAATAGTTTACTTAGGCTATTCAGACGATAGCTCTGTGGTCAATGCAATAACAATAGCCTCTCGAAGCTTCAAACAATCTGAGATCGAATCTCAGTGTAGCCGACAGGGTTTATGTTTTTCCGGTCTTGATGCTTAAATATGCATCTGTTTATTAAAGTCAATCATCTTGTTTAATTATCAATTGTACATTACAACATCAATTTGCTACATTCCAGTTGAGCCGCTGCAAAGACGACACATCAGATGAAGGAAGACTGTCAGCCGATTGCACCAGAAAATGAAGATGATGAAGCTCGTCTTTAATCTGCTAAATTATTTTTGTGTGTGTGTGAATCATTCACGAGTTTGAGATGACTGACAGTTATACCCGGCCATAGCAACGGAAGACATTTTTCAAAACAGATCGAACAAATCAGAAAAATACTTTCAGTACAGTATTGCTTTCAATTAAAAAATAAACAATGAAAATGTAAAAGAAAAAGAAAATTAATTAAGTTTGAAAACCCATTGCACATTTCAAGGTATGAATAAAGTGTCGGGAAAGTTTATTTATTTAAACAGGGTTGCATCGATGCGATTTTATTCCCTTTGTGATGCAAAATAAGAAACACAGAATCTTATTCTTGCAACATTTTAAATTTCTATTGTCAAAGAAATTGCAGCTAAATTAAAAAATTAAAACGGTACAAAACGAAAAAAGTTCAAAGCAACATAAATTAAGAACAGGCGTTTATCTTCGCCTCTCTGTATTTTTTTAGTAAGTTTGGTCTCCCTCACTGCGCGCGGCGGGTCTTTATCGAAATTAAGCATTTCAGCGTAAAAAAAAACACCATACAGCTGATAATACTGTATATGTCGCTGTGTGTCATCCACACAAATCACGAAAGAAAAAACTGTAACAAATAGCTTTTGTTCCTTCAAAGATACAACATGCCTTGCTGAATTCACCTTACAATAAAACGAGGTGGGTTGCGAATTAAAGAGCTCTGTATCTGCTAAATTGAAATTGTGTGTGGAAAACCTTTAAATACAATCAATAAAACTACAATATATAATTTAATAAGATATAGGGCCTACTGCACATAGGCTATGGACTTTTGGAGATTTTGAGATTAATCCTTAAAAGAATTTTGCCTTTGCTTGCTCAACAGGCTGGCTCCGACACTCTCCATATGAAAGAAGGAACATTAACACCTCTGTCCTGCACCCCCACGATAAAGCAACTATTGCCTTCTCCAAACCTACCCACAGGCTAGCTGAGTTTGCAAAACAAAACAAAGAGTTTGCCACTCGTCGTGGTGTGCCCAAACACTTAATTATAAACTTCAATATTTCATTCAAAACAATCTCAAGACGCTTTGTGACATTTTGAAAAGCCGTGGATGCATTACTGCCACTATGAACGCAACAGAATACTGGTTCTGATTTTATTGTTTGTCGTTTAAACGTCACACATATATATATATATATATATATATATATATATATATATATATATATATATATATATATATATATATATATATATAATTTTTTTTTTAACAGAACTGCTTTTGAAATTACCATTGGAATTATTATAGGCTACAGAAGTAAAGTCATTGTATAATATTTGCTCCTTAGTGTAAAATGGAAATGCATGGTGATTTTATTTTGTAAATAGACTATAAGCAAAAAAAAAACTATGTTTTAGAACTAGACAAATCTCTCTGCGTCAACAATAGACTATAAAATGCATTAATAGGCTAAAAATCAGTAGTCCTAGTAAGTTCGGGATTCGAACCCGTGTCATCTAAATGATCGTAACAGGCACGTGCACAGGTAGGGCTCAACCTGTGCAGAGCGCATGCCCTTATTGCCCTCACACTCCGAAGTGCCCTTTTTTTTTTTTTTTTTTTTTAAATCAATGCTATTGGTCATCCTTTACGTCTGTCTGTCTGTTTTACAAATATTTAGCCAATCAAAGTTCTTAAACCGAGCTTGTGTAAATCTTATTCGATCCTCAAGCTGTCATAAGCTGATAACTCCGCCTCCTCTATATTCACTGAATCAACTGAAGTTCCACAAGCAGCCGCACAGTAGACAGCAGCTGAACGAAGTTTTGCGAAGGGTAAATAAATATCTTGTTGTTTGAATAAGTACTACTAAACACTATGTCTATAAAGGCTCATATTTTATTTATTTGATGACTCACTGACTGAGACATGTGGGACGCCTGAGAGAGAGGTCTAGGCTAGCATTTGCCATCTAGTCATAGCCAATACATAGCCTAACGCAAATAACTTAAATATCCTGTGCATACAGTAGTATTTCATCTTTTATAAAATGCGATTTTGGCCAAATGTACTTTACAACAGGAAAAACAAACTAGTTTGTAACCTGTTGATGAAAATGTAATGTGATACCGTCTGCGCCGTTTTAATGACGGACAAAAAATGCACATTTGCACACATTCGCTGGTCAAAAACTATATATTGATAAGTAATACAACAACATATAATTTGTTTTTACCATCGGAAAATCATAACAGGTGCGCCCCCGCGCTGTTTCGTACTGGAACTTACACAAAGCGATCCTCATCACCTAGATAACATATTTCTAAGAAATTTCTTCTTTGATTTATTATTGCTGATACACTTAATTTATTAACATTTAGGATAATCATGTTATGGTAATAATATTCAATTATGGTTAATTCAAGGCTGTTAATATGCATGTATTCGCTATCTAGCTAATTTTTAATCTATATTATTCTATACTCTCCGCTCATCCTCACATGTATAAAATGTAGTAAAACATGGTTTTACTACAGTAATGTTGTAGTAGTAACTAAAAAAAAAAAAAAAACATTACAGAAGATCACTGTGAAATCTTTATATTGTATCATGCAGAATGTAATTCATGATGTAATTCATTCCAAGGCTTCATTTATTTGATCCAAAATACAGCAAAAACAGTAATATTGTGAAATTTTTAGTGAATAAGAGACCTTCAAGAGACCAACATCCCTTGTCCTCCACAGCACAGTATCAAATTTTTGCCAGGTAGGCGGATACATGTTGGATATAGTAATGGTATGGCTATAGTTTCTTATAATCTGGAATTGATTTGGACATAATTACTCAAATTATATTTCAAAATAGTTTGTCAAAAATACTTGACTCATTGCTCTACCTTCCCCTCTTCTCAATGTCATACATAATCATGGTAATAATACAAATTAGCTTATAAAACCAAACAGAATAGCTAAAAAAGAGAATATGAAGAGTTCAGATGCAAAAGCCTCTAAGTGCCATCTAAAAATTTCTTCTAGAATGATAATTTTTATCAAGCTCATATATTTAAGTTCAGTAATTTCACTTAAATGGCAATGAAAATTAGTTATTAATTGTCATTTAAGTGAAATTACTGAACTTAAATATACGAGCTTGATAAAAATGATCATTCTAGAAGAAATTTTCAGATGGCACTTATAGGCTTTTGCATCTGAACTCTCTCTCTCTCTCTCTCTCTCTCTATATATATATATATTTCTCTGCAAAGTTCATAAAAAAGTGCATAAAGTTCAATAAAAAAAAACAGAATTTTTTAGCTATTCTGTTTGGTTTTGTAAGCTAATTTGTATTATTTGGTTAACATGTTTATGTATGAGTCAAGTATTTTTGACATATATTTCTATAAATGCAATTTAAAAAAGAGGGAGTAGGCTACACAAGAGCAACAGAAGGTTGCTGTTGTATTTAGGTTAAGAGGCCCTTAAAACCCTGTTTATCTATATTATCTATATTATTATTATGGTTGTTATTAATCGTGAATAAATCTAAAGCTTTTGAGACTATTATTTTGTGTTATTGAATTTGTCATGAAGACGTGACCATTTCTTCCTTTTATGTAGGCTTACTAAATAATTTTGATATAAAAAAAGGGAGGGGGGTGCCCTTTTTCAGTTTCAGCACATGCCCCTCAAAAGGTCTGTGCACGGCCCTGGATCGTAACGTAAGTTCAACCACTCGGCCACGATTCACTCGATGCGACATGGCCTAACGTTCCAGTGTGTGTTTGCTCGCAAAGCGAGAAGCGCTCTTCATTCAAATGAACGCGCCGCCGCGTTTGTCGAACACTAATTCATCATGCCAGAATAAAACCTGGCTTTAGAACAATGCATAGCGCCACTCGTCGTGGTGTGCCAAAAAATTTACAATCATTTAGTTTAATTTATTTCAGTGTTAATGTTTGAGTTAAAAAAATCCTCTACAAATTAAAGTAACACAAAGTCGGCTATAAGAGTCCTTTATAGGCTACTAAAAAGCAAAGGGCTTACAGTCTTATATGAAGGTAAAATTATGCCATAAAGTATTGCATGCGCAGGGTAAGATTTGTGAAAGTGTACATAAGATTGCAAGCGTAAATTAAATTTGCATGCGCAAGAGAAGATTTGTAAAGGTGTAAATCGCCTTTCAAGTGTAAGAAAAAAATATTTGCAGCATTTCACTGTTATTCGTAAGTGTAATTCATATATTGTGAAGCTGCAGCTTCATGCTAACCCAAAATAAATATGATCTGTATTCCTCTGACTTCCATTTTTCCGCGCTTACACTTTTGGCACGGTTTTACGCTCAAATACGGCCAAAAGTATTGCAGGCCCGTGAACAGCAATTTGCGACCGAAAACAACAGAGTTAGGAACTGCAAAACAGATTCACTGCATAAAATCAAACTTTGTGTAAAAACTAAACTGTTGCAAATGTCTAAATGTGTGCATAGGGCAACAAAGTTCCCGAAATAACCCGATTTGTACAGTTACGTCTTTCTTTTACCTGCGCTTCCAGTTTTGGCACGATTCTCTCACTCATTGAGTTTTGCAAGCGCGAAGAGGAGGGCGGGACCGCCTTCATCATTTAGCCAATCAGATGAGCTTCTCGCTGACTCTAGGTTTACTCGTATCTGATTGGTTCAATAAACACGCCAGTCACCAGAACACATCTTTATCTTCATTTGGCTCAGAAACCTTCTGGTTGCCGAAATGGTACTTTTAATGCACACATACATGTTAAATAAATAGATAAACAAATAAATAAACAAATAAGTCATGATTGCTTAATAAGCTGTGCACCATTAGGCTGATTAAAGCTGACTAACATTCATACTGAATTTCAAGCTGGTGTTAACGTTACTGGATTGAAATTTGATATATTATATAATCTGTTACACCACTGAGCAGATGTTAAACTTTACAATCAAAACATTTAATACCCATTCTTTATGTAATAATACAATTCTGATGCAGTGTTTTTCACATCATGTCTGTTCGTGGCATTTAACACTCAATTACATATTTTGAAATATTGTCTTGGTAGCACTGTCAATATTGATTCTGATTTAGTGATTACTTTCGTGTGACTGATCAAGCTAGTATAGCTAGTATAAATAACAAAATGCTTTCTCTGTGTCCAGATTTGACTGTAATGAAAAACTGATACTAAATCAACATAAACTCAACTTTGACAAAAAGTAACTAATTATGTCTGAATAAAAACCCAGCAACAGGGAATATACAGCATCTTGATATGTTCATATATAGGGCTATACAGCCATCTAGTGGTTACACGATGGCATTGCAGGTGATAAATGGTGCATAATTTAGAGATGCTCTTAAATACACGAAAAAAATATAATTGTAACATGATAATAGTGGAATCCTCCCAATCAGTAGACAGGTGAAATTATGCATGCAGTAGTTCAGATACATTTTTTTTCTTAACACACCAGCTCGAAATTCAGTATGGACTCATATAGTCATCCTAATGGTGCACAGCTTATTAAGCAATCATGACTTATTTGTTTATTTATTTGTTTATCTATTTATTTAACATGTATGTGTGCATTAAAAGTACCATTTCGGCAACCAGAAGGTTTCTGAGCCAAATGAAGATAAAGATGTGTTCTGGTGACTGGCGTGTTTATTGAACCAATCAGATACGAGTAAACCTAGAGTCAGCGAGAAGCTCATCTGATTGGCTAAATGATGAAGGCGGTCCCGCCCTCCTCTTCGCGCTTGCAAAACTCAATGAGTGAGAGAATCGTGCCAAAACTGGAAGCGCAGGTAAAAGAAAGACGTAACTGTACAAATCGGGTTATTTCGGGAACTTTGTTGCCCTATGCACACATTTAGACATTTGCAACAGTTTAGTTTTTACACAAAGTTTGATTTTATGCAGTGAATCTGTTTTGCAGTTCCTAACTCTGTTGTTTTCGGTCGCAAATTGCTGTTCACGGGCCTGCAATACTTTTGGCCGTATTTGAGCGTAAAACCGTGCCAAAAGTGTAAGCGCGGAAAAATGGAAGTCAGAGGAATACAGATCATATTTATTTTGCGTTAGCATGAAGCTGCAGCTTCACAATATATGAATTACACTTACGAATAACAGTGAAATGCTGCAAATATTTTTTTCTTACACTTGAAAGGCGATTTACACCTTTACAAATCTTCTCTTGCGCATGCAAATTTAATTTACGCTTGCAATCTTATGTACACTTTCACAAATCTTACCCTGCGCATGCAATACTTTATGGCATCATTTTATCTTCTTAACATTTAGGCTACTTTGCTTAAATTCGATACATTTATTTTCAGTAGGGCCTAATAAATTTGTAGGGATGTAATTTCAGTATGCTTTACCAACGCTATGTATTCAATTAAAGTTCCAAGAGGTCTGGTATATTTCCTTCAGCTGACAAGTGCACAGCAAAAATCACAACTTGTGTTTGCTGAACGCAAGTTATTTAAGGTGTCTCAACTGTACACAGTCTACCCTACAGTGTGAATTCGTTACAAGGTTTCATTTAATTAAATTAATGTGCAGCAATTTGTACAAATACAGTCTGTAGGCATATACTGTTGTAGCCATTAAATAATCTCATTTAGTATCATATTTGTTAAAATATTCTAATGTTATTTTTTTCCATCTATGTTGAATATGAAAAGTGAACAGCACGAGTAAGATAGGATGCATTATATCGAGAGATGGATATGGAGTGGGTCAGACATGATTTTGACCACTTCATTAAGTTTTGTTTAGTAGAAAACCTTTCTTTAAAGTGAATTTCGTTTTCTATAAATTGTATCTTAATTTTAATAATTTTTTCATCAACCCTTGCCTGGATTTAATAAGTAAGAGAAGCAAATATAACAGACACTAATCATGGAGGCACCCGCGCGGTCACTTGCATTGCACGTCAACTGGAGCGCATCTCACCCTCCTAACTTAACGAAACTCAGCGTATGCCTCACACAGACATGAGAAATACATCAAATACACAAAGCTTAAAATGTCTTTAAACGAAATAATTCAAAACGAAAAGAAAAAGGCTACTCTCTGATTATGTCTTTATGTGCATTTCTCTCTAGGGTTCACTACAAATATGGCGATCGTCAACTTAATCTTTGCAGTCGACACTGTCAGAAAACACTAGTTTATTGATAAAAATCAATGCACGCATCACCGGATAAATACACATCTTGCTTGTTGCACGCACACATATTATGTCGAAAAAACGAAATATTATGTTGAAATAACATTATTATTATTAATAATACATCTTTTAGAATATTTGATTAAATGCTGATTGTTGCGCTTGTTCAATTTAATTAAATTAAAACTTTAATTGTGATAATTAAAATAATTGAAAATTAAATATTTAGTGGCCAAGTTTTGCTAATTTATTATATAGGCTATTATATGCCTATTGCCTATATTAAGTAGGTCATATTAAGACAAGGCATATATTAAGTTATTTTAGCTGTTATGAGAAAAATAAATCTAAGGAAATCTAAAATCTGAATCTAAAAAAAAAATCTAACGCCAATTCAACATGCCAGAATAAAACCTGATTTTTGAACAATGCGTAACGCCACTCGGCCTGGTGTGCCAAAACACTACATTTTAAACTTCAATGTTTAATTCAAAACAATCACAAAACGCGTTGTGACATTTTTTTTAAGCAGCCTAGCCTACATACATTAAGGGCATCCGCGTAATCTCTCAAAAATGATGCCACACTACTCCATGTTTTTTTTTTTTAAGGACTGCTTTTGAAATCACTATAAATTACTATGCAATTGTATCGCTCACGAGAGCTCTTCATTTATCTATGCCTCAATAGAATAGTAAAAATATTCAGCGTCATTGCTCCTAATGTCGTCTCTATTTTTTACTTTTGATTCTATTTTTTCAGTTCTAAAATTTATTCTATCTTTGGTTCTATTCTGTTGTAGCCTAATAGGCCTATTTATATATATGAAAAATATGCCTATTAGGCTTAGGGTTTTATATTTAACCCACTTACATTTTAAAATACGGCAATTGCTGCTGTTTTGCACAATGTCCCTTTGCGCCACCTGGCGGTCATTTCGGGAACGACTTTGAAATGCGGCTGGTTTATTTTTGCCGCGGTGATCGGTAATAGGCATTCTGGTTGTCCACCATCTGTATGTTCCCTGAGAACAGGGAACGAGACACTACGTCTTCCTGCCATGCCTCGGGGCCTGCCTGCAACAGTCCCTTCAGACGATAGGGTGTTGTCATGGTTTCAAGGCGCCCTTTTTATACATCCGGGTTGCGCGCTCATCATTTAGGCTGATGATGCACGGGCTGTCGCCGGTCAACATGATTGCTGTGAGTTGATACTTGATTTCAGACACCTGTCACGCCTGAGGCGTTCCCCATAGCGTCATTCTGACGTAGTGTCTCGTTCCCTGTTCTCAGGGAACATAGGTTACAGTCGTAACCCGATACGTTTGTCCTCTGTGTCCACACACAGGTCTGAAATCAAGTCTCACATCATGGAGGAAGAGAAGAAGCAGACTTCCTGTAAAATAAGTGTGTGTGAGGAGACAGAGGAGGAGAACCGGACCTGTAAAATGAGTGTGTGTGAGGAGAGAGAGAAGGAGGTGGATCTCCTCCCTGATCTCAGTGATGGACCTGCTGTGACCTCTGACCCTGTGTGAGTATCATGAAACTGCTGAACTATCTACTATAGTGAAACTTGGATGTGAAATTACTTAACGTGGTGAATCACTTATAGAAGTAACTTTCTCTGAAATGTGGACAATAGTAAATGAAAAAAGAAAAAAAAATGAAGAAAATGTTAAGGTCTGTAAAAATTTGAAACACCCCCCAAACATGCAATTTTTATAGTATAGTTAGTAAATGAAATGTAGCCTGGTTTATTTTGTTGCCAGTTTTAAGCAATATTCTGTATTTGAAAAGATACTGTATGCAACAACAAAAAATATTAAATAAAAGTATTTAGGAATCCTCTAGAGTAACAATGACATTGAATGATCTCTCTGTAATTATAATCCAGAAATATTATGTTATTGTCAAGTGGGTTTGTAAGGAACAGCACCATTGATCCATATTGTTCTTAATAAACCCATTAAGCTCAGAACCCTTTGAACCTCATACACAGATATGTTTTTACTTCACACACTTATATTATACTAAAGGGCCCAATAGAAAAGGATGTCTCACAAGGAGTTAATATGGACAGTAACAACACTAGATAAAGAGATATAATGCTCAGTAATGAGAGGTGCTCAAAGGGATTTTAAGGTATAAGAACATGTTAATGGGCAGGTGTAACCCTTACAAAAGCTTTAAACCTGCTAAAGTATCACAATGACATTAAATCACATTATAACCCATGTTTCGTTTTATTCTGCAACTTCCAGCCGCAACTGAATTCAGCTCTTGCATTACATGTGAGAATATTTACTTCCATATGGTAAATACTGTGGTATAGCTGGTATTTTGAGGCTTGGGTATCTGCGACAGCACCCTAGCGCTGGTCAAGTCAACTCACCCTTATTTATGTAGAGCTTTATTCAACACAGATTGTTTCAAAGCAGATTTACAGGGATAAACAGGAAAGAAAGGATTCAGAGATGTAAACAGAGTTCAATTCTGCTGTAAAGCAGCTGAAGTCAGTGACGATTCACTCATGCAGCACTAAATGGGACCATGATAAGACTCAATTTATATTTTTATTATCTTCAAAAAAAGGAGGAAATACATTTGAGCTTTTCCCTTAACTCTTAGATGCCTGAGATTTCCAAACTTTACAGTAAGTACCCAAGTATCAACAACAAAGACAACATGCTCATAATGGCATATTTTGTCTGTATTAATAAACTGTTCGGTTTTACAGTGAAGACAGATCATTTGCATCCATCTGAAATATTTCTGTCTTTTTCTCAGTATCATCAAAAGGAAGAGAAAGAGAGCAGCTTCTCAAGTATCCGATTGCGTGTCCATGAAGAGTAACAGATCCACGATTGATCCCCGTAATCTCATTGATAGTGCAGTGAACATTGACCCTGTGTGAGTATCATCATGTAGATAATAATGTCGGCTTATGTGTGAAAGTGTAAGTAAGTGAGTGATAAGGATAAAGAGGGATCATCTGTGATTGATCATAACTCATGTGTTAGGTGAGCGTGCGACGAGTAGGTGGTGTTTCACTGCGAAACATACTGGATATCGTTTCCAATAGAAATGTGACGTGGTCACATGTTTTAATGATGGACTGCATTTATATAGCGCTTTCACAGACCTATGGCCACCAAAGCGCTTTACATAGCCTCACATTCACCCATTCATACACCGACGGCGGTGTCAGCCATGCAAGGCGCCATCCAGCTCGTCGGGAGCAGCTGGGGTTAGGTGTCTTGCTCATGGACACCTCGACACTTGGTCAGGTGGAACCGGGGATTGAACCACCAACCTTCCGGTTTGTAGACAATCTACAATGAACCACCGAGCTGTAAGGCTGTACACTAACTTTTTTTGCACCTAGCACTGGTGCTACAGAGGTTAAAAGTTTTGTAGCACAAGCCACACAATTGTAGCACAAGTATAAAATGTTTGCTTCAATCTCTGAAAACAGACACGATAATTATTATTATTTTTAACCCAAAATAGGATCTTTTGAGCATTAGTGAGTTCATGATATAACGTATGCTTCCTTCATACTCGTAGCCGGAGGGCGCCCTAATGCAGAAAGTCCACAAGTGAGATTCATAGAAGTCGGAAAGTTCCAGGAAATCCCTTATATGGACAAAATCATCCAGCTATCACTGTAGCAGAATAAAACGCAGAGACGCTTTGACTAATGAAACATGAAGACAATACACATACAATTGCAAAAAATATATGGTTTATCTGTGTTCTTGTAGACATCTCTTCATAAGAATAAAGTATATTTATATAATGAAATGCTAATCGGATTCGGCATAGCCTTTATCACTGAATAGTAGGGGTGTAACGGTACATGTATTCATCCTGAACTGCCATGGTACGGACGTCATAGAGTCTGACGACAACAACAGTCAGTCACAGGCCATCCACACTTTAATCCAGAAGGGGGTGTGCGGTAATGCAACGCTGTTTGCTAACCACCACAACAGGAAAAAGAGGCGATCTATGCACCAACCCAAAACAAGAGTTTAGATGGCACGCAAGAGCTTCGATTAATGTTTGTTTGTTGGTTGTTGGTCTTCTAGTCAACTGAACAGCTTCTTTACCACTGGGCGACAAACAGCAGATGGACCCAAGAGCAGAAGAATAACTTGCAGACTTAAATGACTGAACAAAAGGTGTTTTTACTGAAGAGTCCAAGTTTAAAAGTACAACAAAAAGGAAGCCAAGCTTCCACAGAAAAAAATCCAAGAAACAAAAGATGAGCAAAAGGCAAATCCTAAAATGCAACAGACTTAGCTTTCTTGACAAGGAAAAATTAAAATAGGCCAACACATACAAGCTAATGAATCCCACATGTGGGAGAAATCAAATAATAATGAGTGGCAACACAATGAATTTTACAGAAGCTGGGGCCACCTAGTGGCTAGGAGAGTCATTACAGGTCAGCGCCAACTACAGGCAGGGAAAGTCATTACAAGCTGGAGCCTTACAGTATGACCATTAATGATTAAGTATTTTAAGTTGTTTACGCTGACAAAATCACTTTGGCATTGTGCCGATTTGTGTCGTGACTCGGGAAATGGGAAGCCTCAGGTGCCGCTCCACTCACTGTCTCTTTGTGGAAAGGTGAAGTAGGCTCCTTTTCACCGTCTCGCTCATCCGCATGTTAATTAACTCTCACACGTAAAGAAAATGACAGCGTAGGCTATGCACAACACGTTAATCAAACCAATAAGTTTGAAAAAGCCATTGCATTTTACCCCACAGCATTAGTCAATCTATCAGTTAGAGTAACAAATCAACAACTCCTTGATTTTTTATTTGAAGGAAGCAGGAATCTGGGGGGCCGGACATGTAAAAGTAATGAAGTCGCATCGAACCGTGACACCAAAACCGAGGTATGTACTGAACCGTGACTTCTGTGTACTTTTACACCCCTATTGTATAGAATACTATAAAATAATAGTATTCTGCCTCATTCTGTAATATGAAGCATCGTCAGACCACAAAAGGAATGTCAAACACTCGGTTTGTAAAGCTACTCACAAGTTTGGGAAGATGTTTGGCGCGTGTTGCTTTTTCAAATGCATGTTAAAAGTGACTTAAATTCACAGCACTTGTAGAGATAGAACAACATTTACTGATTGATCCACTTTGATCACAGTGCTGCGATGCACCATGAAATTGTATTTAATTTAATAAGTTATTAATTAATTAATTCCATAATCGCACTAAGCCAAATCACGATTTTTGTTTAATTTCGGTTAATAGTACAGACCTAGATTAACCTCACATACAGACAAACACACAACCAACTCTCACTTCACACAAACAAGGGGTTCTGTCTCACACACATGCAAAACTTTATCGCACAGCCCTGCCCTGTTTTACATTTTTATTGCTGAGTACTCGGTGAATCATTAAAAACAAGACCTATGTGGACTGTGCAGTGCACTGTGCCAAAGTCCCCGGCTTCAACACATTTCGGCCTCAAGAAATATTCACCCAATACTATCCTCAGAAGAGATCCAGTCATTTGATAATCAGTACTGAGAGCTGATGAGGAAGTTATTCTTAGATGTGAAAAATTATTTATAGGGTTGTAAAAGTTAAACTGTTTACTCGTCTGATTAAATTAATTTGAGTAAATTTTGTTTACACATTTAATGTTTTATATTTTTTAAATATAAAATCTTCAAAAAAATCTTCACAGGTGATTAGAACTGATCAGAACCACAGAGAGTCCTTGTTCACACACACTGACAAGAGTTTCTAGCAGAGCACTGGTTGAACATTACCGTAAAGGATAGAGGAAGACCTTTATGAGGCAGAAAGCGCCATCCTGTTTGTCTTTTTTTTATTTTACAAAAGAATTCTTACTCTTATCAGTATGACCTTAAATGACAGAGTATTTTAAGTAGTTTCTGCTGTTATAATGACACACAATCATTTGGCATTGTGCCGATTTGTGTCGTGACTCGTGGAAGTCTCACTACAGTCCTGTGATGAAACATGCATGTTCTTGAAATGGGAAGCCTCAGTTGTCACTTCATTTGCTGCCTCCTTGTGGAAAGGTGAAGTAGGCTCAGATGTAGATGGCACATATTCTCCCTCTCACTCATCTTTCCATGGCTGCGTTCGAAACCGCATACTTCCCTACTATATAGTATGGTAAAAAGAGTAGGCGAGCGAAAAAGTATGTACGAGTCCTCTGTGTTCATAAAAGAGTAGGCGAGAATTACCTGGGTGACGTACTAATTATCGCGAGATTCGGACGTACGTATACTTATAGTGCTTTCGAATATGCCTACTTTCCTACTATATAGTAGGCAAAAACAGTATGTGAAGGAAGCAGTACGTTCGAAACGTCAGTATTCATAAAAGAGTAGGCGAGAAGTTCCCGGATGGCTTACTACTTCCGCCCGGATTTTTGAGTGCTCCACCATGGATACTTTTCTATCCCAGGAGGCCACGCGAGAGGATACGTCATAAAAGAAGAAGAAGAAGAAGAAGAAGAAGAAGAAAAAGATACGTCATACTCAAACATGGCTGAACAAATGGAGAGTGTTTTCAAATGTGAGTATTAGCCTACAAACCAAATCGCATGTGTTGAATACTGTACAGTAAACTGTTGAATTGTTGAAGGTGTAAAGACGCTATATAATATGGTTCATTTGTGATTTTGCTGTAAATTACATTTTATTATCTATAGCTAACAGAGGAGCTCTAGTAAGGACACATACGTCTCCAAAGTGGATTTGCATACATTTTAAACTATACATCTTAAATAAATTACTAAATGTCTATTAAATATCTGGCAAGAAAATATTCTATAAGAATTGCAGATAACTACTACGTCTAATAAATATGAAATAGACGTCTGAGTGATGTATGTGTACTATTGTTTAGGAGAATATTTTTTTTTCATTAGACGAATGTTTAATACATTTAGATTAAGTAACTAAACATAAGTAATCTATTTCATTTGTCCATTAGTAGCCTACTGTTGAACAATTGTGGAACGTTTATGATGGGTAAAAAGCTAGGTTACTTATCAGCAACAACCTCAACATGTAAATGTAGTATTGAGCTCATAAATCACAGAGGTAACGTGAATCTTGTCTGGATGTTACAGGGACAGATGAACACACACGCAAACTTATCCGGTGGAGAGTGGCTCATGAAGCACTCTTCACCGGAAAGCGTAATGCTGCCATCAAAGGCTTTGAGTGAGTATACAGAAATGATTAAAAATCTATTTAATTGTTCATTTGTAGTATATTTCAGTTATTGTATTTTCAAACAGAGATATTGCAGCACTATTTTCATTCTTGATTTCTCTGCATTTGCTGCAGATCCTTTGTGGTTGAGCAGGACCTACATGGTAAGGCGACAGCGGCATTTGTAAAAAAAAAATGGGAAAACCTTAAACAGAAATACAAAGTAAGATCATTTTGTCACTTCTAATACAGAATTTAAATATTGTGATGTTAAAATGAATGCTTTTGTATCATGCTTGTGCATTTTTGCAGGATCTGAAATGTCCGCAGACAGGAAGGGGCACTGAGGATGGAGAGACCACAGCAGCATCCTGGAAGTGGTACACTGCCATGGATGAGGCAATTGGGGGCAGACCCTCCATCACTCCTCCTGCCCTCGTTGCCTCATGTGGGCAGGATGTTGCTGTGGCATCTTCGTCCTCGGTGAGCCCAGAGCCCTCAAGAGCCCGGAAAAGGCCTAATGACGTGATGGCATTATTTCGGGAGATGGAGGAGAGAGAAGAGGAGAGAGAGCGGAAAGCTGCTGAGAGGGAGGAGAGGCTTTGGAGGGAAATGGAGGAGAAGGAGGAACGACGAGAACAAGAGAGAAGAGAGAGAGAAGAAAGACAAGAAAGAGAAGTAAGAGAAAGAGAGGAGAGATGGCACCGGGAGGCAATTGAGAAGGAGGAAAGGAGAGCACGAGAAGTTGCAGAAAGGGATGAACGATTTTTATTTGTCCTTGAAATCCTTGCTAAAAAATAAATTCTGTGAAAAAAAAAAACTTCTTATGGTCATTTACACATTTGGGTTAATGTGAATACAATTTATATATATATGTATATACACACAGTACTGTGCAACAACAACAAATGGTGGCCTAAGACTTTTGTACAATGTTATGTAAAACAAACTATTTCTAGGCAGTCACAGTACATTATAGACTTCTATAAATTTAGTCATACTTTTAGTTTGATAAAATTCATAAATTAAATATTTATGAAGTGATGAATCATTAGTGAATGTGTGGTGTAATGTAAAAAAAAACAAAACACACTTTAAAACAACAGTTTTATTGGAATTTATTAAATGACTTCTAAATGCATTCAGAGCTCATGCAGGGATTTTCAAGGCAGGTCATGGAGGGTTCAGTTCCAACACACCTGTCTGTAATTTGTTATTAATTGTTTAAATTGATTCAGGTGTGTATAATTAGGGTTGAAAGCTCTGAACTTGAGACGGTTTACACAAACTACCTTAAGTTTTGCATTAACTACCCACTGTAAAATAGTGACTAAAGGGGTTTGTGAACCCAAGCAAATAATGGCTGTATTTATATGTTGAGGTGAACTAACCCTTTTTCCCACTAAGTAGAAATTGTAGTAAATGTATGTATTTTGTAGTAATACCTTGAAGAAAATAAGCAGCTTTGAGCGTTTATGCCCGAGACGGTTTCTTTACAAAGATCCATCAAATTTATGCATTTGGCAGATGTTTTTATCCAAAGTGACTAAATGCATTTATTACAGGGACAATGACCCTCGACAAACCTGGAGTAAAGAGCCTTGCTGATCGACCAGCAATCTTCTGCTAACCAGTTCAGTGGTTTAGCCCACTCCACCACAAAGGTAGTAAAGCTCTAACAAATATTTGCATGTAATTGTTAACCTACACTGTAAAAAATTTGCTGTAGTTTTGCAGCTGTTTGCCAGTAACTTACTGTAGATTTAAATCAATGTTATTTACTGGCAACAGTTTGCTCAAAGTTAAATGAACATTAAACATTAACAAGTCTTTGTCTTTACAGAATAAAACTATAAAATAACAACCTAATGCAAAGGATTCTGGGAACCAGAAATCTTCATCAACCTTTTTCTGTTATTTTCCTTCAGATTTTGGTTCCCAGAATGCTTTGCATGAGGCTGTTATTTTAGTTTTATTCTGTAAAGATAAAGACTTGTTAATGTTTAATGTTCATTTAACTTTGAACAAACTGTTGCCAGTAAATAACATCAATTTAAATCTACAGTAAGTTACTGGCAAGTAGCTGCCAATAATACTGTAATTTCTACAGATTTTTTTAACAGTGTATAAAATGACATTTGACAAGAAACGGAATGCTGACAACATGAATTGAAAAAAAAAATTACATTTTAATCTTCCTAAATATTTTAAAGGTAGTCATGCTCATGGAGAGCAGGCACAGGGATGTTTGGAGCAGACACCGCAGCAGCCAGATTGTTCCGCACATCATCTCCCACTCTTGCTGCAAGGTTGCGGGGCTCAGGGGGGCCGTCATCATGGTCATCCTCATCCTCTGGCTCAACAATATCTCCATTGACCAGAGCGAGATTGTGAAGCACAGCGCAGCACGCAACAACCTCAGGCACGAAGGCAGGGCTCACCTCCAAGGCCTTGAAGAAGATACAGCGCCAGCGTGTCTTCAGCATCCCAAAAGCTCTCTCCACGATGTTACGGGCACGGGAGTGCTTGCTGTTGAAGCGAGCCTGCACAGGGTTCTGTACAGGCTCTCTGTATGGTGTGATGAGGCAGATGGGTGCACTCAGGCAAGGATAGCCTCCATCTCCGAGGATGCATTTGCCTGCAGGTGGATAAAGGCCTTCAGCATACACAGGGCTGTTCCTCAGCACCCTGGCATCGTGCACAGACCCAGGATATCCCACAAAGACATCTAGGAATTTCCCCCGGTGATCAGTGATGGCCTGGAGTTGGATGGAGTGAAACAGCTTCCGGTTGAAATAACAGTGGGAGTTATTTGCTGGCGGTTTAATACGGATATGACAGCCGTCTATCGCACCAACTGCTCTGCTAAAAGCTGGTGATCCAGACAGCTGTGCAAATCCTGCTCCCACTGCCTCCAGGTCATCACCGGTTGGAAAGCAAATCACCCTCCTCAAAATTCCTATGATGGCCTTGCTTACTCTGTGCACAATGTCATGCACAGAGGTCTTGGGGATATCAAAGGCCTGCGACACCACCCTGTAAGATGCTGCATGGGCCAGCCAGTGCAGGAACACAAGCACCTCGATGTCCCTTTCCCATCCATGGTCAGATTCCTGTCTGACTGCACCAATCAGGGACCTGATGGATGGAAGAGACAGGCGAAGGTGGGCACGGTGGTCAGCTGCTTCATCAAAATAAAACTGCAGAATTGGAACAGCTCCATTGAGATGGCAGTATGATGTGGGGTTCACTGCCTGTAAAAACATGATAGTTTGTTAGAACAAAAAGCTTGAATAAAGCGATGTTTCATGTAGTATTGTTTCATGTAGTATTGAATCGTATATGTATTTATTTATTGTGATTATTTATTTTAGTCATTTACTTATTTTTATTCATGTTTCATATTGTTTTCAGTAAATAAAACAATTAATTTCATGCATTAATCATTGCTTGAATAAAAATGTATTATTCACATCAGCTGCATTTGTCTAGTGTGTATTCATGCATAGCTATGTCATATGACAATACAACAGTTTGCTTGTTTTACCAAAATAGATCATTTTTTATTAAGAAAATGGGTAACACTTTACAATAAGGTACATTAGTTAACATTAACTAATAGTGAACTGCACTCATACAGCATTCATTCATCTTTGTTAATGTTAATTTCAACATTTACTAATAATTTATTAAAATCTTGTTAACATGAGTTAATGCACTGTGAACTAAGATGAACAAACAATGAACAGCTTTATTTCTATTAACTAACATTAACAAATATTCATAAATACTGTAACAAATGTATTGCTATTTGTTCGTTCATGTTAGTTAATACATTAACTAGCCTAATGTTTAATAAATTAACCTTATTGTAAAGTGTTACCAGAAAATGTTATATAAATAAGTGTTGGTCAGCATTTGTCATTAGTATTGTGCATAAGTGTTGGGGTGGGCTAGTAATGCAATTCATTCTGGGGTAGTCTTCATTTTTTAAGTAGTAATACTTGCCTTGTTTGAATATAAAATCATCAACCTTCTCCAAAGGCGAGATCTTCGAGCAGCTGCCCGATGTCTCCTTTGTGCACAAATTATTCTTCTAACTATTGATGACATGCCAACCATTTCAGACCCTGAACCGTTCTGGACTGGTTAGGTGGTACTGATGCAATCAGATGTCGGTGGTGCACACCTGTCGCTCATAACTTTTAAATTGTTGCGCTTGTGATAACGTCATTGGTCACATGATAACGTCAACACGGCGGATGACGTCCGAACCGCATTCATACTCAACGAGATTTGGCTATTAAGTACCTACTCTTTTAGCGCTCGTTAAGTAAGTACTTATTGAAATTAAGTACCTACTCATTGAGTATGCGGTTTCGAACGCAGCCCATGATTTCTTGAAAAAGCATAATTTTGAACTTTGTGCATCTGCCATTGTCACTGCATGTTAATGAACTCTCATACGCAAAGCAAACTAATCTCTGCAAAAGTTATTTTTTCTCCATTATTCTATTTATGTTGTACTTAACACAAGAAGTGCTTTTCAGTTTTTGTAGCTGATTATGACCAATTACCTTTTGTTTGTTTTTATCAGTCCTACAAAAAATATGACCTAAGCAAGAGTGCGTTCTGTTTACTGTTTAGTGCTTCATACACTAAAGGAGGCTGTACTGTACCAGCTACATCAGGGGAGACTAAATGCTGCTAGGTAGAACAAACTGTAATTTGCACCACTGTCTGTTCAAAATATATGAAAAGAAACTAGCATTGGGGATTTATTGCTTTTTCCTGTTGTGCTGAACTCATATATTGAACCGTGACCCCAAAACCGAGATGTGTACCGAACCGTGACTTCTGTGCACCGTTACACCCCTGATAACTAATAATAATAATTATAGTTAGGAACTGATTCAGTATTAGATTAATCACAAATAAATATTGTCATTTATTGACAAACTAATTATACTGTTGTTGTTATGTGCATATGTGTGCTTTCTTAGGTCTGTTTGACACCAGAACGGTAAACAGTGCATATTATTTTCAACATCCATGTTAACAGATTAGAACTTTCACACGGCACGGTGAGGCACACAACAATGCGTAGCAAAAGCAGTGGTGCTGTGTACGATTCTGTGTCGAGTCTATTTTTTTTTTTTTTTTGCTGTGCTGTTCACGCTCACTTAAAGCAACAGTGCATTTTTCATGATCAAAATGAAAATGGATTACTGACACCATCAGCTGCAGTTGACTCTAGAAATGCTGCGATTAGTCCTGAAATCACAGTGTGAATGCACTAATTCATCTTTGCATACTCACAACTTTTGTGCTGCTTCTGCTCTGCTACGCTTCTAGTGTAAAATGGGCTCTATGCTTCTTTCTATAATTTCTCTGTTACATGTTTATTTACACTGAACTTATTTTTGTCACCTTAGATGCATCAATATCATATTCAAACAATCCTTTACATATGCTGGTCATTATCTACCCCAAATGGGGGCAACATGTATCTTACTAACTTACCATCGGTCCTAAAAATAACCTTGAGGAAACTCTATATGGGATGTCAAGAAATTATTTGGCTATAATAAATATAAATCATGTTATATTTAAAAGGAGACTCATTATTAATAAACACTTCTTTCTAGAATGTGGTATGATTTCAAATCAGAAATTTCATATTAAATATATAATACATGTCTCTATTATTTTCTGTTTGTTTTTGTCTCTCTGTTCGTCTTAATGTGTTTTCAGTGGTGTGAGAGCTGACCAGATCAGAGATGTGTCCTGTCAGACCAGCACATCCTCCTCCTGTCAGAAACACATCAGTCATCATGACACAGAAGCAGCCCTGCAGCTCGATTCTCACCAGCCAGTGCATGATGATCTGCAGAGAGTCAAAGACCAGCACAAAACCAGCATGAAGAACAAGTATGAGAGCTTATTTGAGGGATTCAAACTACAAGAGAATCAGACCCTCCTGAATAGGATTTACACACAGCTGTACATCATAGAGGGAGAGAGTGAAGGGGTGAATGAAGAACATGAGGTGCTACAGATGGAGAAAAGTTACAAGACACTCCAAGACACTCCAATCAACTGCAATGACATCTTTGATCCTTCACCTGAACTAGGATATGAGGAGAAGAGAAGAGAGAAGAAGGACAAAATCAAGACTGTTCTTACCAAAGGCATCGCTGGAATTGGAAAAACCGTCTCTGTGCAGAAGTTCATTCTGGACTGGGCCGAGGGAACAGCCAATCAGGGTGTAGATTTCATGTTTGTTCTTCCATTTAGAGAGCTGAACTTGATTAAAGATCATCAGTACAGTCTTCACAGACTTCTGCTGGACTTTCATCCTGAACTTCAAGATCTGGACCCAAAGATTTATGATGAATGTAAAGTTGTGTTCATCTTTGATGGTCTGGATGAAAGCAGAATTACACTGATGTTTTCAGACAGTGAGAAAGTTTCTGATGTGACTGAGACTTCATCAGTGGGTGTGTTGATGTCAAACCTCATGAAAGGAGATCTGCTTCCCTCTGCTCTCATCTGGATCACCACCAGACCAGCAGCAGCCAATCAGATCCCCTCCAAATACATCAACCTTGTGACAGAAATTCGGGGATTCAATGACCCTCAGAAGGAGGAATATTTCAGCAAGAGAATCAGTGATGAGCATCAAGCCAGCAGAATCATCTCACACATCAGAAGAGCAAGAAGCCTCCACATCATGTGTCGCATACCCGTCTTCTGCTGGATCTCAGCCACTGTGCTTCAAAACATCCTGAAACAAGATCTCAGTGCAGAAATCCCTCAGACTCTGACTGAAATGTACATACACTTCCTCCTCATTCAGACTAGTATGAGGAACCAGAAGTATGAAGAGAGAGATCCAGAGAAGCTCCTGCAGTCCAACAGAGAAGTGATTGTGAAACTTGCTGAACTGGCTTTCAATCAGCTGATGAAGGGCAATGTGATGTTCTATGAGGAGGACCTGATTGAGAGTGGCATAGACGTCATGGACGTCTCAGTGTATTCTGGGATTTGCACTGAGATCTTTAGGGAGGAATCTGTGATTTATCACAGGAAGGTTTACAGCTTTGTACATCTCAGCTTTCAGGAGTTTTTTGCTGCACTGTATGTGTTTTTCTGCTATTTACACAAAAACAATGAAGTTCTGAAAATATTCCTTACAGGAAAGTCCAGAACTCAGTCTGGGAATGTTCCACTGGATGTGTTTCTTAAAGGAGCAATCAATAAAGCCTTGACAAGTAAAAACGGACACCTGGATCTTTTCCTTCGATTCCTTCATGGCATCTCGCTGGAGTCCAATCAGAGACTCTTACAGGATCTCCTGATTCACACAGAGAACAACCCAGAGAGCATCAAGAAAATAATCCAAAACCTCAAACGAGGTCAAAAAAACAATATCAGTCCTGAAAGATGGATGAATCTGTCATACTGCTTGATTGAGATGAAGAAAAATTCTGTTGTTGAAAAAATGCAGTCGTTTTTCAAATCTGAAACAAAAAACAAAAACCTTTCTCTTGCACAATGTTCAACTTTGGTAAACATGATCCTGATGTCAGAGGAGGTGATGGATGAATTTGACCTTAAAAATTATGCATTCAAATCAAAAGAAGGTCAAAAGAGACTGTTACCTGCTGTGAGGAACTGCCGAAAAGCCCTGTGAGTGTGATGATCTAATGATATTACAATATGAACATAGTTACGTTTAACAAAATTTGTAATGAAGGTTTGATAAATGTTTTCTGGAATTTTGTTCACGGTCATAAAACACAAATGACTGTAGTTAAGTGTTGTTTTCATTTTCAAACCAATTATTGATTAATACATCACAAAAAAAATCACAGCCAATTACCAGTTTCTGATATTAAGTTTCTGATATTAAACGTCTATTAAAAACATGTAATAACAGAATTCATCTAAAAAGACCTTTTACAATAAAGTTTTAAATTAACGAAAGTTTTTTTGAAGCTTGCACATAATATGTGACATAATATTCATAAAATGTCACATACTGTAATTATTTTAATTGTTGGATCCTTCTGCTGTAAAGACCAGAGAGGGAAAAATCATCTTTATCTGTATGCTAAAAATTGGTTAATCAAGGAAATCTTGCAATTTGGTGGGGATATCAGCACACCAGTATACCTCTTTAACCAGAGTCCTCAATTTTTTCAGATTGGCACAATGTAATCTCACTGATCAGTACTGTGAAGTTGTGGCTTCAGTCCTACAGTCATCAAACTCCTCCCTGAGAGAGCTGGACCTGAGTAACAATGACCTTCGGGATTCTGGAGTGAACCTGCTCTCTACTGGACTGAAGAGTCCAAGCTGTCAACTCAACATACTGAGGTTTGAGTTTCACATTGTGTAGCAATTAGCTCAAAGGGAAATATATGTATTATTAATTAACCATTGCGTTTGTTGGTTCTAGTGCTGGTATAATCTTCAGTTTTACCTTTGTTTGAATTTGAACGATTCCAATTTCGATTCTGCTTATGCATTCCGATTCTTAATGATTCCTAATTTCAATTTCAATAAGGTAAAAAAAAAAAAAACTTAGATAAAACTTTAAAACAGTAGTCTTATTGCAAAACATTTAATTGTAGCTGAATATCATGAACAAAAATCAACAGGCTAAAGAACACTTACTCAAGGAACGTTTGCCTGTGGTTTTTGAAATACCATAGAAAAACAACTATCCTAACTAATATAAATTTCAAGCATTATTAAAGACAAGTAAACACTCATTAATTAAAAAAGAACAAATAAAAAATTAGCAATCGCAGCAAATAAATACAATTGAACAAAGATACGATTGAAATATACAGTTTAAAGATTTTCAAATATTCAAGTACAGAAACTGTAATCAAATGTAAAATAACACTGCACTTTATAAATAAAATATACATTACAAATATAGTTACAAAAGTTTTTCAGTCAAGAACAATTGAATTTTCTTTGTTTGATTAGTGTTATTGATGGTAGTTGCTGTCACTTTAAGAGTTGCCCAATATAGTTACACATACCTGAAGCACTGAGAACAGCTCTTGAATGTTTTAAAATCACATTAAAATATTTTTTTTCTGTGCGCATGTTTTGGATGTGTGTACAGTACATAAAATCACATTTTCTGTGAGTGCGCTTTATATATGTGCCCAGCACAGAAAACAGTGCGCGGGTCTTCTCGCGGTTTAATGGTTAAAAATCACTTTTTCTGTGAGTGCGCTTGGGATGTGTGTGCAGCACAGAAAACAGTTGTTTAAAGTCATATTGAAATGCTCACAAAAGAATCGATAAGAGGAATCAAAATTTTACTTTTATAACAAGTATCCGATTCCTGACCTCAAGTATTCGATTTTTGATTCCCAACCCTATTCATTTAGGACAAATGTTTGCATTGAGAAATGGGTTTTCGTGTATATGCCCTGGAGATGTTTTGAGACATTTGTGCAGTTTTTAAGTTGCTTATGAACATTTGAATGGATAAAGTCTGATTACACCATATTCAGCACTGCTACAATAATATGTGAGCAACATGTATGTGCATGTTTGTAATTTTGAGAAATTAACTAGGGATAGGTACCGAGACCTGGTATACAGGTCCAAGGGCTAAATTGTGAAAGACATCATAGAGCAGGACCGTCTCAGTTGAGTGTCCGCTTTTGAAACCAGACTGGTTGTTTTCCAGGAGGTTGTCCTGTGTAAGAAAGGAATAGATCTAGTTGAAAAGAACTCGTTCAAGTGTCTTAGCGACAAATGGAAGAAAGGATACCGGTCTGTAATTTTACAGATGTGCTAGATTTAGAGTGGGTTTCTTAATCAGTGGGGTTACCTGAGCCTGCTTTAATGCTGTGGGAAAAGTACCCGTGTGAAGAGAGGTGTTTATGATGTGCGTGAGTGCGGGCACAACTAAGAAAGAAATGGCTTGAAGCAGATTAGTGGGAATAGGATCAAGCGAACAGGTAGTAGGGTGATTGGAAAGGAGGAGGGTGGAGACTTCTTCCTCTGAAAGCAGAGAGAAGAAGGGTAGAATGTGTGTGTTAGCTGGTAAGTTAGCTGGTGTGTGTCTGTTTGTGGTTTGGTAAACTTGCCGCTGATGGTGGTTGTTTTATTTATGAAGAATGTGGCAAAATCGTCCCCTGTTAGGGTTGATGAAGGAGGAGGAGGAGGGTTGAGAAGAGAGGAGAATGTTTTGAAAAGCATGCGAGAGTCAGAAGAATTGTTAATTTTGTTGTGATAGTAAGTCATTTTAGCAGTAGAGATATTAGCAGAGAAGGAAGAGAGGAGGGATTGATAAAGAACAAGGTCAGTAGGATATTTCGATTTGCACCACTTCCTCTCTGCACCCCTGAGTTTCGAACGTTGTTCGCGGAGAACATCAGATAACCAGGGGGCAGAGGGGGTGGCGCGGGCTGGCCTGGAGGAAAGGGGGTAGAAGTTTTCCAAGCAGGATGTTAAGGTGGAGAAAAGAGTATCAGTTGCACTATAAGTATCTAATGTTGAGAGCTGATCAGGCGGAGGAAGTGTGGATGAGACCAATGAGGATAGGCGAGAGGGTGAGAGTGAAGGAGTTGTGTTCTGAGGCAGGTTGAGGTTGAGAGTGAGGAGGAAGTGATCAGAGGTGTGCAGTGGAGGGACCAGTGTATGGTCAGTGGAGCAGTAGTGCATGTAAATATGGTCTAGTTGGTTACCTGATTTGTGAGTAGCCGCAGTAGATACTCGTTTGAGGTCGAATGAGGCAAGCAGAGTGTGGAAATCAGCAGCCTGAGGCTTTTCTAGGTGGATGTTGAAGTCTGCAAGAACTACGAGAGGAGTACCATCCTCAAGGAAGGATGAGAGTAGCACATCAATCTCTTCCAAGAAACTGCCAAGTTGACCTGGTGGACGATAAACAACAACAACATAGATTTTAATAGGCCTAGTGATGGTAATTGAGTTGATAAAGGATAACATTTTCAATCGTTTGAGATGAGAAGACCAGTACCTCCACCCCATCCGGTCAGAGAGTGGAGAGGGCAACAGGTGTTGCAGTGTCCTCTGGAATTGCCAGTCCACTGTAAACAAAGCTGATTTCATTACATCTAATTCTAGTCATTCATATCTCAGCCTATTGTCCCTGACAGAGACTTGGATCAGACCAGAGGACACTGCATAATACTCATGATATATTTGCTGCTTTTGGTTAGCCTGGGCAATTATACTACCATTTTGAGTAAACTCCTCCCTTATTATTATTAAGTAATAAAATTATGGCTCATATTAGTCTATGATAATCTTTGAGATAAGATATAACAATATATGTGCCATGCAGGCTAATATTGTATATGTTACAAGGTGGTTGCAGCAGAGATGAAACAGAATCTAAGTGCAGCAGCTTTATTCAAAAACAAACTTCACAAAACAGAATCACAGGAACATGAACAGAACAACCAACTAAACGCAACGTAGAACTGACAAATAACTGAAAGAAACACAAGGATTAAATAGACAGCAAAAAGAGGAACTAATGAGACTAATTAAAGAGACACACCTGAACTGAAACTCAAATTAAACCAGTAACCATGTAAAAAAAAACAGGCAGGGGGCGGAGAAAAACAGAACTGAACTAATTAACAGATTACCCAAACACAGACATGAACAGAAATCAAAACAAACAGACACAGTGACAGAATGCCCCCTCAATGGAAGGCGTGTCCTCACACCGCAAAGACTTCACAGGGGTGGGTTAACGGGACAGGGAGCCTACAGGGCGGTACCGACAGTTTAGGGGGACAGGGCGGATCTGACAGTTCAGGAGGCCAGGGAGGATCAGCCTTTGTGGCCTTGCCATGGGAGCCAGGCTTGGCCACTATGGCCGGGGACGTATAGCCCCCTGGCCCCCCTACTCCCAAAATTTTCTTGAGAGTTTTCTGGGCTGGGGAGGACTCTGGAACAGGCTCATGGGTTGGAGCGAACTCAGCGGCTGGAGTGTGCACTGAGTGGAGCTCTGTGCTGAACTCTGGGGCTGGTCAGGGGCTGAAGCCATTACAGGACTCTGGTCTGGGGTAGGAGCCATCACAGGACTCTAGTCAGGGGCTGGAGCCTTCACTGGACTCTGGTCAGGAGGAGCTGGAGCCTTCACTGGACTCTGACTCGGCAAATTCTCTCTCAGGAACAGGCTTGGGAAACTTTCTCTCAGTAACAGGCTCAGGCGTGGTCAGCCATCTTGTCTGAGGGCTCAGGCGTGTCAGCCATCTTGGCTGTGTATAGTTATATAGCAGTATAGGTTATTCAAGTAACTTTTTTCATGGGCTACAGCAGGGGTTTTCAACCTGTGGGGCACCCTAGGGGGGTGTGAGCACCTGTTAATTCAGAACTGTATTTGAGCTAAAAACAAAATGAACGGATGGCTTGTAAAAATCAAGAGTACCAGAGATAATAAAATGGTTAAAGTGAATCAAAAACAGGCTTAGTCGTCACACAAAATTTGGTAATTTATAAATAAATATAAATTTGTTTATATTTTTAATGTTTCAGTTTAACTAATTATAAGTGTAAATGTTTCAGTCTACACTGGACGCGAATGGGCGATACAACACAAAATCCCTGACAGTAAACTGATGCCTTGTACTATTTCTACCAGGAGCAGCACAAATGAACGTCTGGTTTAACCCTTTAAAACCGGATGTGTCATCGACGACACAGCCAACCAAGCTGTATTCATGTCACTGTAACTCTTCAACCGTTTGCACTATCAAAATAATTCAAATAGTTCCTGAAAGTAGACAACATGCGCTTTTCACCAATATACGGCTTATTACGGTAATGTCATGCTTTCTGTCTGCAAATGACAGCAGCGCGGGAAGGAAGGATTTGAATAGAGAGATACGACGCACGGCAGGTTAGAGTGTTTTGGATTGCATAAAATAATAAAAGAAACGAACAAATGGTGAAAGAAGTGTTAGACAGCAGAAGAGGGGATTCGGATGATTTTTAATGAAATTTTGGAGGCGTATGGCCGTTACTCTTTCACGTATCTAAGCATGTAGTGCGTGCATGTGTATGTGTATGTGTGCGTGCCTATGAGTGCGTGCATTTGTATGTGTGCGTGTATGAAAAAAAGTGTCCTAAATGAAAACTGTGCAATTCAATGTTACAAAAAACTATATAATAGACTATAAAATAAAATATGATAAAACTATAATAAACTATATAATAAAATATAAAAGTAAAAAAAATACAATAAAAAAATTATTATAGTTCATTTTTCAACTTTAAAGTGTTAGCTTCTTTCGTCTTTCGTTCATGATTTTTTCTGTTTTTTTTTCTAAATAAAAATCAGTAAATTTATTCTCGTTTTTTTTTATTTTGTCTATTTAAATTCTATTTACAAACTCACCACACACAATAATGGTCAATAACTGTAATTTGTTGAAAGCTTATATTTTTCTGAAAAAGATGACACCTTGCACATGAAGATAGCACATTGTTTTAGAATTTTACAGTAAAAAAATCAAATTATGTGAAAAACACCTATTTTAGCTTCAGGTTCTAAAGGGTTAAGACGTGCTTTTTTGGGGCGGTAAATAATGCTGCAAAGACCAGTAAATTGAAAAGCGCAAACCTTAGTAAATCACCTTGAGTGATTCATTTAAATACTCTTCTCCCATACATTTTGCATCTGAAAGGGAAATTCCTACAAATGCATATGAAACAAGGTCAGCTGCAGAACAACTGTCCTCACCTTTTCAGCACTATTTTTTCACTGCGTGTATTTAGTAATTCCTGAAAGTAGTTTTTTAACACCCAAAGAGGGTTTGCGCTGACACAAGCTGTTAGTAAATCTGGCCCATATACTGGTGTTGTGCTCACTGTTTGAAGAGTTTTGGAAAAAGCGACCCAGGTATTGATAAATGTGTCCTAGCGATTGTGAAAGAAAACTGTAAAAACACATTAAAAACAGAATGATGGCAAATTTAGTATCTGCAGTATCTTTAGTATAATTAAATTGAATTATATAGAAAATGTTGTATATGGAAAATATATGTAAATACTAATATATAAAAAGCAGTAATCATGAAATAAAATAGAAGATATATTTTGGTCAAGAATTATGTTGTCAATGCAGACTGTATGAAGAGTTTAAAAAAAAAGTGGCTTCAGTATTGACCAATTCTTGTTAGCGATTAATTATTTTTTAAATTTAAGATAATTTATTAAAATTATGTAAAGCATATTATTACATATATGTATTTTGTCTTACACATTTAAATACATTAGATACATTTTCCTTAATCTGAAATTTGCTTATTTATTATTTAATCCATGTGATGTTGTTATTATTACATGATAACTGTGAGCATCACAGTGAGATGTAAGCCTTTCCATACTATGCTGACTATGAGTGCATACAGTTCCCGCAAACATTAGTTTGTATCTATATGGTGCATCTCTAATAGATTGTATCTCATTACCCTGTTTAGATTGGTCTTCTGTAATCTCACTGATCAGTGCTGTGAAAATGTGGCTTCAGCTCTACAATCATCAAACTCCTCCCTGAGAGAGCTGGACCTGAGTAGCAATGACCTACAGGATTCAGGAGTGAAGCTGCTCTGTGCTGGACTGAAGAGTCCAAACTGTGTACTCAATATACTGAGGTATGTATTTTGATAATAGACTAATGACTTTTAGAATGATTAATCAACTATTCAGCCAATAAATGCAGTGATTTATTAACTGACTTTTCTAACACATGTTAGGCTAACAGTTATTATATCCAGTTACAACCTTTTTTTTTTTTACAAAAGAAAAAATGTTTTTGTTTTTGTGTGTGATGCTTTTCTTTATTCTTAACTCTTTTCCTCCATTGATGGAAATTTCCAGATTTCCTTGTTTTCGCTTTTACACACGCTATTATGGATCTTCTGAAAGAGTACTGAATCTCCCGATCAAAACACATGCAAAGGAGATGCAAAAACAAGTGATATACAGTATGTAGGCATATGCATATGTAAAATAACACGATCATCAACATTAAACAGCATATAAATCAAAACTGCCTAACGTTATTAAATGAAATGAAACTTTTTTTTCTGCTGGAAATACAATACCAAATACCAAAATGTTAGATGCAAGTGAAATTTAACAATTCTCTGTACCAATTTTAATACCACAGAAAAAACTAATACTAACCTACCTTACACAAGTAAAAAGTTCTCAAGTAATTAATTATTGATAACAGGTTAGTAATAAAATAAGAACAAAAGCAGATCCATCTAACTTGAGCATTCAGTTTAGAAATACAAATATTAAATAATGAAATGTTAAACAAAACACTGCATAGTCCTCACTGTAATAATAAATGTTACTCTTTATTTCAATGTTCCACTTTAGATATTCTACTAAATATAGGTTACTTTGCAACTACATGTCAACTAACATCTTGGTTACTATTGTAACCTCCGTTTCCTGATGAAGGGAACGAGACGGTGTGTTTATTTAGTGGCATTAGGGGATGCCTTTGAGAGCTCTAAACACCTCTGAAACTTCAGAAAAGGCCAATGAAAATGAACGAGTGGAATTTGCATTGAATTGCCTAATGACAAGTGCACCCAGGCCACGTCGTAACCTTCCCAACACCTCAATTTGCCGTAGCCTGTACCACAAGGGGTGTGATAAAGGACCGTACTTAAAAATAGCCCTTTGATTTTTTTTTTTTTTTGAATAAAAGATAAAAACATCCAGCTGTGCAGACCAGAAGTTTGCGCTGGGGAGAGTGTTATTTTTCTTATGCAGAAAAAAGAACACCTCAGAGATATCATCATGCCTGAAGGGAGGCTAACATGTGGAGAATACATCACATGGACTTCCCTAGTGGGAAGTGCTTCACATGGAAGACGTTTTTGTGGTGGGTTCTGCCTGAGTAGGGAGAAACTCTACAGCCACAGTGACTGGTGGCAGAGTAAGGCTCTACCAAGACAGGGTTTACTAACAGAGAAACCAAAAAGTGAAAATGCATCAAATGAGTTTACTGTTAGGGAATCAGCACATCTGGAGCACTTAACCCAAGTACACAGGCTCACCTGAAAAGGGGCATGCCATGACTAATGGGCCTGGTAGCGAATTCATCCGCCAAATTCAGCTACCAATGAGTGCTGGAGAATAGGACCAAAAAACATGGACAAAAAAGTGCACATTATCACCTCAGAGAGGGGAAAGGCGCTGAGTGCAAGCGATACACCCAACTGGTTGACTGACAATTACCTATTTGTGCCCACTAACACTTAAGACGAAACTATCAATTCTGGATTATAAAATTTCGCATAGATATTGGATGTAGCCCAGCCTGCCTCTCTGCAGATGTCTGTCAGGGAAGCACTGTTCTCCAGTACCCTTGTGGTGCAGCAGCCACAGACGGGTATGGGACCTAAGCAGCCTGCTTTTTAAGAAATTGTACTTTTTAAAGTAGTTTAAGTAGTACTTATACTTGAGTACATTTTAAGTGATGTATCTGTACTTTTACTCTGCTATTTTCCCTCCATTTGTGGTCGTTACATGCTTGTTTAAATTTTATGTTTATCCATCAACATGATTGGCTAGGAAGAGAGTAATCGGTCTTGTGACTTCCGTCAAATAAAATCTTGCATTGAAAACTTTATCCATAGCAGTAGATGGTGCCAAATGCTGTTAATAATGGCTGCTGTGGAAGTGCATTCTTCAAGCATCAATTCAATCGAGATATCTGCATCTTACTCTAATTTGAAGAAACATGTTAAGGTGAATTTCGGATTTCTGCTTACTAAATTATCTGTATATAGGCTACAAGGCCTGCAATTTTGTGTAAGGTTGTGGGTATTGCTTACAATGTTAATAACTCCGGCAAGTGCCATGTTCATAATGCGGGAAATTCCCACTCCCATTTACTTGAGTATATAGAGAGATGTGCGATCTGCACTGCTGTGTCTGTCCCTCAAGCCTTGTTTATGCTTGGTTCAGTACTGCGAGCCTCCACTGACTGTGCACGTACCTCCCCAAACAGACTAGGCATTTATACTTGACAGGGGGTGACTGAGTTATTGTCCGCTAAACCATCAGGAAGCAGCGGTGGACCTTTATTTTCATTAAAAGACAAATTTCTGCTATTGTAGGCCCATTTTTGTAAATGTAAGCAATTTACTTGCAGAGCCAGAGTCGCTTCAAAGTTGTGCATTTTGGAGCCATGCACCAAGTTACAAAAAATGCAGAGCACACTGCTACGCGAAATGGGGGCTTGTGCACGCAACATGCATGACCGCCCACACTGCAATGACGTAATTTTGCTACGCACACCATCACGCTTATATTGGATATACATGTTCTATTTGTTAATAGGGCATTTGTGGACACATTTGTTGGGTAAAAATAGAGTTTGTATTTTGAAGTGAAAGTTTAAAGTTAGATCTTTGCATAACTCGCAGTATTATGGTTGCATTAGTGTTGGGCAATATTATCAATTATTCGCCGAAAGTGAACTCGAAAAATTTGAATATCTGGCATAATTTTGGCATCTGACGCTGCACGGTGCATCAATTCTCTCAGATGAGTGCTGAATCTACCTCAACATTTACTGATAATGGTATATCAATTATCTTAATGACTAAATGTTTCTCTTGTGGACCATACATTAGTGATAATGAAAAAAATTAGAAGAATCAATATTTCTTGCTAAAAGTTTTTTTTTTTTTTTTTAAGTCTTCATATGAAGCTGGTTTTTATTGTCATCTATGACTGATTATGCTGTGTTCTGACCTAAAGAATGTTATTAGGCCTATATAATTGTTGTAATAATAATAACAATAATAACAATAATGTGCTAATTATGGAAACAAAAGAAAATCATGACGAACAACAATGCCGTTTTCGCCATGGATCAAACAACAACTATACTTATCAGAATGATGAAAAATGATTTATAACAAGCAGTCTTGACAATTTGTGAATAGATCACCTAGTTTTGTAGTCTATATTAAATAACATTTTCATTGAGGAGTCCGTGCATGTCAGTGTCGCAAGTGTGGTTATGTGATGATGCCATTATGAAATTAGGCAAGGCAAATTAATTGTAGGTCTTAATACAGCACACAAGTCTTCTTGCATGTGAATGGTTTAAAATCCCATTGAATAACTTTTTCTCTGAGCGTGCTTTGGGTGTGTGTTCAGCACAGAAAACAACATACGGGTCTAGCGCTTTAACCCCCTGAGGTCGGCTATCGCGCCGGCGCGATAGGCTAGTTTTTTTCCGTATGAGTGCAAAAAAATAATAAAATAAAAATATTAATTTTTATCTTATATGCTTGTGTTATACATCAATCTATCCTGTTAAGTGTGTATTATTTTTGTGTACACTCACAATAAAAACAAAGTGTTGTGCTTTTCGCCAAATAAAGAAAAATAAACACGAAGCGAGTTCTGCCTTCTCTCTGTCCGTGTAGTCCATTCTGAAACGCGTCCGAAAATGAATCATAACTCAGCGAATACTTCTCACACTGGCACGTGAGATATGTCTTTATGAAGCTTGAAATCTC
The DNA here is from genome assembly GCF_951802725.1 of Rutilus rutilus. Lineage (NCBI taxonomy): Eukaryota > Metazoa > Chordata > Actinopteri > Cypriniformes > Leuciscidae > Rutilus > Rutilus rutilus. The sequence continues at coordinate 64,091,202 of NC_140209.1, forward strand.
CTCTTTTAAATGAAGTAATTTATATAAAAAACAAATGTTTTCAACTCATGTAATCCGTTTGAAAGCAAGGAGAGGTACCGTTTTTCCTTCTGCCTCATTATCTCTATAATCAGCTGCGGCCGCCCCGCCCCGCCCCGCCCCGCCCCGCCCCGCCCCCCGCGCGATTCACATGTAAATCGTTAGATGATCTAGTATGCAGCGCACCCGCCCCCCGATCAATGCCATAAAAAGTTTCTTCATCAGACTTACTGATAGTTCATCGCGTTTTGAGTATGACACGCTTCTCCGGTAATAAAGACTCCCTTCAGATGATTCTGGACGGCGAGGAAGAATGCACCTTTTCCTCAGAGGAAGATTGTAACTCAGACGGCGAACGGCAGCATTTTGAAGAGCGAATTCCGCCGAGAACACAATTTCGGAGTAAGTTTTACTTAAAAGTCTTTTGTCTTTTATTTTTCGTGTTCGCATTTATGAGGAAAAAACAATATTACGTGACAGTTCTCCATTATGGACGCGAGCGATCTAAAAAAATCACTAAAAGACTTTCAAACTTTCACAGAGACCTCAAAACAGAAAGTACAAATCCTTTCTTTAAAACGAATTTCGTTTTGTATCAATTGTATCTTACTTTTAATAATTTTTTCATTAACAAATTTCCTGGATTTAAACTGCAAATTAACATTTATCTTTCTTATAATAAAAATGAGAGACCTATGTTACAGACATATGAAAGACAACATTTCGTTGATTAGTTTTGGATAGATTATACATTTTTAATGTAAAATATCTGCCACCTCAAATAAGCTTTTGTTTGCCAATATTTGCTTATGTTAAATATAATATGTTTTGTCAAAAATAAAGTTATCAAATAATCAATCAAATCCTTAACTTTGAAATATGTATGATAAAATGTATACTTTAGTTTTTACAAAGAAAGATAACACTTGAATTGTTGTTGTAATTGTAACCTTTTTAATAAAAAAATATATTTACAAGGTAGATGTAAACAAACTATTAAAAGGTAAATATAAGCCTTTTCTTTAAATAACTTTTATTGTGTTTTATTATTGACAAATTTGGGGAGAGCATAAATATTCCAAAACTGAAAATACAGTATGAGAATTAACTGCACAATTACTAGACATGTTTTCCTTGGATATTATAGGCCAAATTGCAAGCACAATATGAGGAAAAATAAAAAAGAATTGAGATGCTTCCAACTGTTGCTCTTGCATTCTTGTGGCTCAGTGACTCACCTGAATGAATGGCTAATTAAGTATGCGGGCCCCATTGTCTCCTCAGGTGTGAACCACTATATATGCATGACCGTTGACGCCCACTCCGCATATGGCCTTTCCAAACAGAAAGTGCTTTGCAAAATTCAAATCAATGTATTGTGTTATGTGAATGATAAGGCAGGGTGATTTTCACTTCATTTTGAAGAAAAAACACTAGGCGATGACATCTTTTAGACAAAAGTCTTATTGCCACATATTTAGAATGTGTTTTATGGCCTTATTTCAGAAACTTTAGTTTTTAGTTTGTTCAATAACCACGCATAAACATTATTCTCTCAAAAATGCAGACATGTACATTCTTGTTGCTCACATTTCATGGTAGCCCTGTTTGTGCTAAATAGTGTGTATTTTTTTTTTTGCCATTAATATGTTTATAAGCAACTGAAAAAAGCAAAAATGTCAGGGCATGTCAGAACATCTCAAGGACCCCAAAAACACCTTAGACCCCAGAGGGTTAATGGTTTAAAGTCATTAAAATGCACACAAAATGAATCAATGAGAGGAATCAAAATGTTATCCTACTCCTGATCTCAAGTATTTGATTTTCAGTTCCCATCTCTACAAATGAAGTACACTAACATGAACACTCACTGTTGTCACAGATTATCTGGCTGTATGGTGACAGAAGAAGGTTGTGCTGCCCTGGCTTCAGCTCTGAGTTCAAACCCTTCACACCTGAGAGAGCTGGATCTGAGCTACAATCACCCAGGAGAATCAGGACTGAAGCTGCTCTCCGAAGCACTCAGCCATCTGGACAAACTAAAGTATGTTGACCCATAAGAATGAACCTCTCTGTTTTAATTGTTTTTGTGGATTTTAAGAAAACTGGAGTAAAGTTCCATGGTCATTGGACAAGAGGCTCTAAACATCACTGTCAGGTTCCGTCCAAACATTGTGCTTTACTGGGGGTCTATGAGAGCATTATGCTGTGCCGTTGAAGCCTTAATTCCCATTCTTACTGATAAATGATATGCTAGTCTGCGGATCTTGTTCGAACAACAACAACTGCGGAACAAAAACCGGTGGACTCTGACAAATGAAAGGGTAGAGTTACTTACATGCACTTGCATAAACACATTTTTGTATGCTTTGAAATGCTGTCTTGTGAAAGTAAACTGAATGTCCATGGTCAATGTGCTGGTTCAGGCGGCCAGGGCGGAGCCGGCGGTAAGGGTAGATGCGAATGGAATGGCGGCCATGATGGTACGAGACTCTGGAATGGTCTCAAGTTCACCGCTGTTGGAAAGGCCGATGGTGAACTGAGATCCACAGTGGGATAATACCCTCTCTACAAAAGCCTCAAAATTCTCCCGAGGTCCCACACCGGGCAGGCGTGCCTTCGTCTCCGCATTGAGGCTTGTATGGTAAAAAAACAACACTTAATGATCTGTTGGGGAAGGAGGTAAGTCACGCCAGGTCGAGGAATGCAGCGGTGTGGGCCTCGAGGGAATGCTGGTCTTGGTCCAGGCAAAGTAAGAGCACTGCTGGATCCATTTTCTGTGTTGGTCCGGTCTTCTGTTACATAATGCAGACACTGAGAGGAAGATGGAAGGTGAACAGTGAGTTTATTGAACAATAAATGAGCATTGAAGAGGTGAGCATGTAAGTGAGAGTTCAAAGAGCAATTTTGAGGGAGACACAGAGGAATGAAAGCGCTAGAGACGGTGAACAGTCCACTTGGCATCAACAAGACCAGACAGTAAGCTGTGTAGTGGCAGTGATGAGGGTGATTATGAGGTGCAGGTATGAGTGATTGGGAAATGACGTGCAGGTGGGAACCGAGGAGAGTGATGGGAAATGTAGTGCAGAGGATGATGATTAGGCTGATCTGTGACAGGTACAGTATAAAAATCATGATGTCTATGGAAAGTCCCCATAAAACATGAAAAAAAAAAAACAATGTGTGTGTGTGTGTGTTTTCTAGCGTGGATCATGGAGGAGAGTTCAGGATGGCATCAAGACTACACAAATGTAATTCCCCAAATACACAGTTTTAGTGTTTGTTGTTTTGTTGTTGTTGTAATGTGTGCTGTTGTGTTCAGATGCCGTTGATCTCACACCGGATCCAAACACAGCAAACACTCGTCTCGTTCTGTCTGAGGAGAACAGAAAGATGACGCGTGTGGAAGAGAATCAGTCGTATCCTGATCATCCAGAGAGATTTGAGCATCCTCCTCAGGTTCTGTCTAGAGAGAGTCTGACTGGACGCTGTTACTGGGAGGCTGAATGGAGTGGATTTCATTGTGATGTATCAGTGACATATAAAGGAATCCAGAGGAAAGGAGGGCATGACTGTTTGTTTGGACACAATAAGATATCCTGGTGTATGATCTGCACTGATCAGAGATTCACTGTCTATCACAATATGCAAGACACTGCCGTTTCTGCTGGTTTAGGCAGTAAGAGAGTAGGAGTGTATCTGGATGTGTCGGCCGGCACTGTGTCCTTCTACAGCGTCTCTGACACACACACACTCACACACTTACACACATTCAACACCACATTCACTGAACCACTTTATGCTGGATTTAGTGTTTATTATTCAGTGTCTTTGTGTGACATTAAACAACACACACAAACTGACTGAATGACTGACAAACACACATTAATGTTAACCTGAGATGTCCATAAAATAAATATCTCAAAGTTGGGAAATAAATGTATTTTTTACAGAGTAAAATCTAACAATGATTTGCTGAAAAATTATTACAATAAAACTGCTAAATTCCCCTAAAAATACATATATTCAGATCACTGAAAAAACAGGCCTTGTTAAATGTCACAAAGTTTAACCTGAGATGTCCATAAATATGCATAAATATAAATAAATGATGATTGAACATTATTGAAGACATTACAAGCAGAATCACTGAACAAACAGAAAAGAAGATATTAAACCTCTCAAGGTCTCCTAGGGCGTACTCACACTGTGATTTACATTGCACTCAACATACCGCGCCGGAGCACGATTAAGTCATTTATTATGCAACTTTATGAAGAAAACAGGAAGAAAAGCACTTTCACTAGCAGACTGCCTAATCGATTTATCATTTATGTTGTGCAGTGATTATAACTTGATTGTATTTGCATGTATTAGAACAGTGGTTCCCAATTCCAGTCCTCGTGACCCACTGCTCTGCACATTTTGTAGGTCTCTCTTATCTGACACACTCAGTTCAGTTCATGGAGTCTCTCCTAATGAGCTGATGATCTGGTTCAGGTGTGTTAAATAAGGGAGACATACAAAATAGGCAGAGCAGTGGGTCACGAGGACTGGAATTGGGAACCACTGTATTAGAAGGTTATTACGGAGGCAGCTGAAGTTGATGGAGGAATTTGCAGCTTTACTCGCAAACTACAATTCCTGTTCATCAATAAGGTAACCAGAACCGTTATAAATCAAATTAATTTAATTAATTGAAAAGTGTACTATAATAGTCAGAAAATGTTGCTGTTTTAATAATGACAATAGCGCACACAAGAGTAGCTGTTCTGTGCTCTGGCTTTGTTAGCGATCACACTACATGTGTACCACGCCCGTGCCAAACTGAACCCTACTCTGGCCGTTTATTAATATTCATTGATTAAATCTTGATGTCTCTGTGTGTCTCTTTTTCTTTTTTGTGCACAATATGTTTTTGGAAACCTTGAGATTATCTGATAAAAACACTGCTGGATCTCATGCTGTAGAATCAAAGCATTATTATAATCAATGTGAAATTAATAACATGACATATGTATAATCATAGAAATAACTATAAATTTAATATTAAACTACTGTCACCTCTGCTGCCAGAATTTCGCTGTTAATTCACATGACATGTTTTATTCAAGTTTAATCATGTTAATGTGGTCAATAAACACTTGTTCCTGTTTCAGTCTGAACATGTTTCTTCAGTTGTTGATCTTTGACTGTTATTTTCATTCATGATAAACGTTTGTCACCCTGAGTTTCACTATTTTACACGTTAATGTCCAGTTTTGACTTGACTTTGACTTCATCAAAAGAGAGTTTGGATTGAATCTAATACAGAAGAACTGTTGAACAGGAAAGTAAATGAGTCTGGGACAAATAATCAAAGTCAAAGTAAAAAAAGCATTTAGCATTTTAAATCAGAATAATAAAAAAGCTCATTGTTTATGTTTTCCATGTTAGTTTATTTTAAATTAGATCTGGAGGAGCTTAATAAACTAGTAAGCTTAATAAAATATGCATTGCAATTAACCATGCTTGAATTTAATACATTGTTCTTTTAGGGCTTGCATTTTTAGCTTTGGGTAAAAACATTTCAAACATATATTAGTTATCTAAAATTGAACAATCCAAATTCACTTTTTAGATTTCAATTCCAAAATATTCTGTCTGTTTAAAAACACAACCTATAATATTCGGAATATTCTGCCTGGACTCCAAGAAATTTTGCCAATATGCTCCCAGACACTTTCTCCCTCTTTTTAAAATCTTGTTGAAATAAAAGACATACAACAAACACAGAAATGGATAAACAATGGCATGGAAATGACAAGTAGTCTGGAAGTACAATATCGAGGCTCTATTTACAGTAGCGATATATACAAACATAAAGCTGTAAAAAATTGCGCTGTAAAATAATGGTAATCTACTGGCAGCTGTTGTTGCCAGCAATGTACTGTTAATTTACAGCCCTTTAACGTTAATTTACAGCTCTCCTTTTTTACAGTATGTAACCATAAAAATACCATGGAAGGTAACTCATATCATTTGGAAAACCGATTGCTTCAAACAGTTCGAGTTTAAAAACTAGTATTTATACTGATAGTGTGAACTTACTTCATTTGAGTCCACTGGAAATTAATATCTCTTGATATAAAACTGCAAACACCTAATGTGTAATAGTGAATTAATTAAAAACATGACTTTAACTAAAATCTTTGCAGTTCGTATTTAGCGAACATTAGAATACATGTATGTGCTAATATACTTAGCAAGGAGATTGTCACTGCATCAGCAACTACACAGTTAATGCTTTTAAATAAAGCAACAGGCAGCATCACATCAGTGTTTCTCTGCTCATCTTTGACTGAAGCGCAGGCTCTACACTCCAGCACAATGGTGACCCACAAAACTAATTAATTAAACTAACAGATCTCTCCTGTATCCTCTTGTGCAAAAACACATAAAACACTTCAGTTTAATATTTACTCTCCTTATCAGTTATTGACTTTGCATAACTTTTTTCTATGAACTTTCCCTAATATTTCAGTGAAATTAAATTCTTTCGTTTAGTAAATCTGACTGTTACGTTTTACAGTATATTACTGTTTTTCCTTGATTTTACGGTAATCTACTGGTGTCACGGAGTCAACAGATCTGCACACTCCACCCACTCGTTCACTCTCCCCGGAGTTCTGATTCACTTCCCCTTCACTTCATTGTCTGGTCTCGTCCTTACGTTGACGTACAGACTCCTCTACTCACCTGTAGACCACTTCACCTGTCAGCACTTACCTGAACTTCACCTTCGAATCTCTGAATGTCCGTCATCCGTCTTCTGTCTTCTGTCTCCAGTCATCAGTCTGCCATATCCTGTCCCGCCATCTGCAAACAGACAGCTAAGTTCATTATCCTGTTCTGATTCTCCACTGCATACTCACCAGTCTCATCTGCTGTTCCACTCTGTGCATCTGTTCAAGATGCTGTCGTGCAGTCCGCCTTTCTGCCCACCTTGTCTGACAACCCGATGTCCTTCACGCTGCATGCCAATCTCTCCTGCACTCCACACCCACTGCTTCACCCGCTATACCCGCCAGTCCCATGGCCCGACCAGCGACATTCACCGGAGAGGTGGAGGATTGCAGCGGGTTCCTGTTACAATGCTCACTATACTTCGAGATGCAGTCTCACCAGTTTACCAGCGAACGCGCCCAAGTAGCCTTTGTCATTTCCCTGCTGTCTGGACATAAGCTTTAGTGGGCTCAATCTCTTTGGCAGTCCAACGCATCCATCATTTCTTCACTATCCACCTTCTTCAGTCACTTTAAAGAAGTGTTTGGCCAAACTGCCTCAGATTTGTCAGTTCCCGACCAGTTGTTCAACCTGCGACAAGCCAATAACTCTGTCAGTGCTTACGCCCTCCAGTTTCGCACACTGGCAGCCACCAGCGGCTGGAATGAGACTGCACTACTCACCGCTTTCCGTCAGGGACTCAATGCCAACATCTGCCAGCTCAATGGTGTATGACGATGCTATGGGAATAGAAAACTTCATCCAAAAGACCATCCGGGTTTCTCAACGTCTCACCACCTGTTCTCTCCTAAATCCCGCTGCATATCCTCCGCCCTCTGCACCATCAGTCGCCCTTCCAGCACCTGAACCTATGCAGGTGGATTCATATCATCTCACACATGTGGAGCGTCAGTGAAGAATCCAAAATCAACTGTGTTTATATTGTGGGAGAGAAGGTCATGTCATCACCACCTGTCCTGCTCGACCACCACGCACCGTGGTGAGTACTATTCAACTTCCACCTCAAATAACCTTCTTGTCTCGTACCACTGTGCATATTCTTACCCCCCATATCTGTGTCTCTGCGCAAGCCCTCATCGACTCTGGCTCCACGGGGAACTTCATCTCAGTCCAACTCCTCCAGAAATTGAATGTCCACAAGAAACGCTGCTCTCAGGATCTAAGAATCCACACCATCCAAGGAGAACCGCTGGGGCGTGGTAGAATCGGACACCTCTCTCTCACAATGACGCTCCGCATTAGATGCCTGCATTACGTAAGCAGTAAGCAGTTGGCAACCCAACTTCCACCACACCGGCCATGGGACTGTGCTATCGACCTGCTACCTGGGGCCACTCTACCCAAGAGTAGAGTGTATCCACTGTCCATCCCGGAGCAGAAGGCCATGGAGGAGTATATCCAGGGGGCACTTCAGAAACAGTTCATCCAACCATCTACATTCCCAACAAGGACGGAGGCTTGAGGCCGTGCATCGACTACCGACACCTCAACTCTCAGACAGTCAAGTACAGCTATCCACTTCATCTGGTCCCGGCAGCTCTGGAGCAACTCCGTGGAGCACGCATATTTTCCAAGCTGGACCTGAGGAGCGCTTACAACCTCATTCATATATGCCGAGGTGATAAGTGGAAGACTGCTTTTGTCACTCCTTCAGGTCACTATGAATACCGAGTTATGCCGTATGGCCTGTCCAACTCACCTGCAGTCTTCCAAGGCTATAGGAATGAGGTGTTCCGGGACTTCCTCAACCGATTCGTCGTTGTCTACATAGACGACATCCTAATATACTCCCGGAACCTGGCCGAACATCGCCTTCACGTAACACAGGTCCTTGAGAAACTCAAACAGGCCTTCCAAACCGCTCCGATCCTGGTCCACCCTAATCCTGATCTCCCGTTCATCACTGAGGTAGATACCTCTTCCACTGGGGTCGGAGCAGTCCTCTCGCAGCGGCAGGGTGATCCTCCCATACTCCATCCATGTGCCTTCTATTCATAGAAGCTTTCCCCGGCGGAGCAGAATTACGACATCGGAAACCGAGAGCTGCTCGCCATTAAACTAGCTCTCAAAGAATGGAGACACTGGCTGGAGGGAGCACATCACAAGTTCGAGGTCATCACTGACCATCGCAACCTCAAGTACCTGAGAGAAGCTAAGAGACTCAATCCTCGCCAAGCCCGATGGGCTTTATTCTTCACCAGGTTCAATTTCACCGTCTCATATCAACCTGGGGATAAGAACTATAAGGCAGATGCCTTATCACATCTTTACCAACCTGCTCCTGATGACTCTGCTCCTGAAACCATCCTCCCTCCAGCCATGATCGTCAGTCCAGTAAAATGGGCCATCGATAAGCAAATCTCCCAAGCTAATTGCTCCAACCCTGCTCCTGAAACCATCCTCCCTCCAGCCATGATCGTCAGTCCAGTAAAATGGGCCATCGATAAGCAAATCTCCCAAGCTAATTGCTCCAACCCTGCTCCACCGGGAGGTCCAGAAGGGCTCCTCTATGTTCCACTCACCTTTCGCCTGCTCCTTCTGGACTCAGCTCACACCTCTTCGAGCTTTGGACACCCAGGTAGCCAACGTACCCTCTCGCTCCTTCGTCAACGTTACTGGTGGCCAACTATGCCTCAGGATATATCCCGGTACATCAAGGGTTGCACAGTTGGCGCCGTTACTAACACTCCTAGGAAACACGCACAAAAAAAAGTCGCTGCAATGGGGGGAAACACTTCAAACCTGCCGAGTTTTCTTGTGCGACCATCACCCACTGTTGTATAGCGAACGCAAGGCAAGTTAACTTTGACCTCAATACCAAAACTACGTCTGGGAAATAATTGGGCGCAAAATGTTGTTTTGAGTTAAAATATTTTATCTCACTCACTTCAAATAAACGTGAAGCTTCCGCGAAGAAAAGTTTGCAGCAAGTGGCTTTGAGCCAAAGATGAACAAACAAGTTCAAACAAGACTATTAAGAGTGACATTTAAGGGATAATAATGTATATTCATTGTAGACTTATTACACAGATTTTTTTAGCACATAATTACGGGGACATATTGAATTGAGATTAATGATTTAAATCTTACCTGTTTATAAATTCATTTTGTACAGCGTACCAAACAATCGTCCAGACAAGATGATCACAAAAATATGATCAAACTCTGTAAACAATAAATCAACTCTGATTTCATTTTCAATATCAAAAATGGAGATGGAAATTCAAGTTGTATTTGAATGAAACGAGAGAGCGCGTCCGTTGTGATACGGATGTGCGCTGTGTTATAATGCGTTGCTATTGACGACGGTCATTATAAGGAAGGAAAGGCCACAGAATAGAATCTTGCTTTAAAAAGTGCATATAGCTGCATGTTTTATTTGTTGTTTGTTGATTTTCAAATATAAAACTTGTTGAAATGTTTTCAGTGTGAGCATCAGTTACATTTGAACACTTTCATCTCGTTTCAACAAAACTGTGATAATATTGATAATCACAATAATTTTGGTCATTATTATCGTGATATGAAATTTTCATACTGTCCCATCCCTAATATATATATATATATATATATATATATATATATAATAAAATAAAATAAAATAAAAAATACAGTGTATTATTAAGGAGGAAAGTCAACAGGAGACCAAACCCTGGAGAAAATACCTGTCAATATTCTGATAACTGAGTAATTACAATATGTACATTAAATCCCAATGGATAAAAAGAGTCCCTATTTTAGAGCATCTATAAGTCTTTATAAAGTAGGAGTGATAAAAAGAGAGAGAAAGTGTCTGGGAGCATATTGGCAAAACTTCTTGGAGTCCATTCTGCCTGAATATTCACTTCCACAAATTCAGTGGTTCAAATTCATAAGAAAATTCAACATTGCACATCTGGCAACTGCAGGAATAGCAGTAGATTACCGATGCATGAACTCCATCTGCTGTTAGTCGGCTCACCAGCAGGAGGTGCAAGCGGCTGTTGACGAAGACCAAAGCAACGGGTGAGAGAGTCATTCATTCACCATAACTGATTTACTGAAACGGAGCTAGTGGGAAGTAAATATGCTGATTATCAGGGCCAGTATATTCACTGAACAAAATTATAAACGCAACACTTTTGTTTTTGCCCCCATTTTTCATGAGCTGAACATTCCACAGTTCAGCTCATGAAATATCATGTTGAAATATCCTATAAAGTCATTCAGGCAAAATTTGCCGTAAAAGTGTTTTAAATGTGTTATAGCATGTTATATATGACATATATGTTATACAACATATATATATATATATATATATATATATATATATATATATATATATGCTATAAACAAGAGTATAACCAAAACCTTTGAACAGACAACCAGCCCGACAACTTGCTTAACACAACTCACATTCATTCATGAATGGACATAATGTAAATATATTATTCATATTTTAAAGTTGTTTTAAAAGTAGCCTAATATTTTAGAGCTCATTATGTCATTGTGACCAAGACAGTTTCCTCACAGCAAGAAGGTTCCCAGTCCGAGAGTTGAAGCTTTGGTTTGCACCTAATTGTGTTGTCTAAATATTTATTCCAGCACCACTGGAGATATTCAACATGTATGACAGTCTGATAGCCGTGCTCCCGCGCACATGCTGTGAGTGACGTCATCTCATCTGTTGAGGAGGAGTCGGTCTGAGGCTGAACAGCAGCAGAGCTGCAGCAGAGAGAGAGAGAGAGAGAGAGAGAGAGAGAGACTGCATGGGCTAGACAGAAGAGAGTAGCTGGATCCCTCCACATTATTGTTGACGCTCCTTCACTGTTCCTGCGTCAGTGTCTGTCAGCTGAAGATGGATGAGGAGAGCTACGGTAGGACACACGCTTGAATATCTGCTTCATCATGCCTAAAGTGATAAAAATGGCATTGCACGTGCAAGGCTGTGATTTACATCATGGAGGAAATACTGTAGCCTACATGTTGCGTGTTTCTTGAAACATTTCTTGAATCGCAGTCCTGTGATGTTGAACCCCATGCATTGTTTGCGTGGTAAACACTGACATCTTGGGAGGATTCGGATGTTATGAGTTTTAGGCATGTCTCAAACAGGTCCTTTAGACTTACAGAGCGCAGCTGTCAGATCATTCTGCATCAGCTTGGTTTATCCTTACCATAATAATGTGAAGCGTAATATTCAATGTGAACAGCAGGGTATAGAGCGACGTGCCTCAGTTTTATATTTAAAATAGGTTAGTTCACCCAAAAATGAAGAATATCCCATAATGTACTCAACCCTCAAGCCATCCTAGGTGTATATGACTTTCTTCTTTCAGCCAAACACATTCGGAGTTATATTAAAAAACAGCCTGGCTCTTCCCAGCTTTATAATGGGAGTGAAAAATAAAGCCCAAAAAGCGCATCCATCCATCATAAAAGTAATCCATACAGCTTCAGACGGATTAAGAAAAGATGAATTAATAAAACATATCCATATTTATAACTTTATAAACTAAAATCACTGGCTTCTGAAGTTCTAGCCAAAGAGTGAACCCTGACTCGACGCATGATGTATTGAGGAACGAGGAGGCGCAGAAGATAGAGAAAAACAAAACACTGTTCATGAATTAGAAATGCAAATTTTTAACAAGAAATGTGGGAGGAGCTTGAGTTTGTTGCCCAGCCCTATATGTTTGGTGAGGTGTCTACTCTCACCTAAGCTTATGCTACTCCTACATCCTACGTCATGCGTCAGAACTCGACTCTCTTGTGATGCGCGGACTAACGTTACCGAAAGCTAGTGATTGCAGTTTAAAAAGTTATAAATATGGATATTTTTCTTACATAAACACATGGCTTCGCTTCAGAAAGCCTTTATTAAAACAAATTACGTCTTAGAGTTTAGCGTTCCATAATGCTCATATTGCCCTATTTTGGATATAAATACAACAAAAATATTCCTCTCTAAATAGAAATAAGTTTTTATCCGAATGAGCACACTTTTTGACTAAAAGCCTCAAGGGATGAGAGGCGTCAGCTGTTGTCAGGTTAATGTGACATTTCCCATTTCAGGACTTGCAAAATAATTGCAGCTTACTCTCTATATAGGGGTGAAATCTGCAGGAAGATGGACGCGGAGGTGGGTGAACCAGTTGGTGGTCTGACCCCTTTTCCGCGTACTTTTGATCGACGAGTCTAACGAGTCATATTCTCGTTCTGTGTCGTTCTGTTTTATGACAAATGGCACCGTTAAGATGCAATACCGCCACCTATTGTACTTTGGGATGTCAACCAGGTGCTGCCGCTGGATTATTTATGTGTCACATTTTTGTCCTTTGTTTGGCATCTTGGCTTTACTACTTTTATAACATTAATTTAGAGCTTGCGTGCAAACTTGTATCTGGAAATGTAACTAACAACTTTGTTGAGTAGGTTACTTGCCCTCTTGAACCATTTAAAAAATCTGCCGATGGTGAGCGTACAAAACAAAAGCAATAGCACCATAAAACCGTGTACTTAACTGTACAAAACAGTAACGAATCACGCAAGTTTCCGTGTTTACATGCTATTTTCACACAGTACGCTACGCCAATATCAACGCTAACGCTTTATGGCAACATTACATGAGACGTCACGTCATTATACCAATGACTGTCTAACGGCATTTATAAACAGGGGGATTATTCTATTTTCGTTTTCAGGTATTAATATTCATTGCTGTTTTGTACACATTCACATATTCATTATAATTCAAATGCATTTTTTGACCACAGTATTGTTCTTGAAAGGGGGGCACTTTTAATTACTTCTGAAACTTTTTGGGGGGCACCCATTAGTAGAGTAATGTAGGGAATAGTGAATGAGGGTATAGGGGCAATTTCTAACACAGCTTTGGTTTCACTTATAAAAGTATGAAATGTCAATCCTTAGTCTTGCACATCTTAGATTGCATCATCTCAGCATGTGTGTTTGGATCAGTTTAGATCTTCACTTCCATTCTTTCATCTTCCATCTGAAAACTCACAGTGAAACTTTGAGTAAACATACAATTCAATTTACTTTATTGTAGTTGTATAACTTCTGGAAAAAAAGACATCCACACAAATCAACAAAAAAGACACTGACTTTGGAGAATTGTGGAATATTTTGGTAATGACGAAATTGACCAGCTTCAAAATGCTCTTCTTCAGGATAGTGTGTGCTGTTTTATGATGTTCAGTGAGATGGAAAGACTTTCTCTTCTCAATTATTCATTGTTCAGTTTGCTGAGAGCAGAATTCATCCCAGAATAGAAAAGTGTGGCAAGTGCCTGTTACAGGATATGATTTGCCTCTTAAAGGAAATCACATGGTTTATTGCAATTAGCTTGATTGATAGTGAACTTAGAATCTTGCTAGTGTGATTGTTGGGTAGACTAGTGTGGTGCTGGTGGATATTGAGCAGACATAAGTCGTCCGGTCAGAGACGAAGTACACTTTAATGGATTGAGGCTTGTAGAGACAATTACAGTCGTAGAATTGAGTTGAGTGAACAATTGCAGTACAAGTAGTAGAGGGTATGACAGAGTAGTTTGGAGTGTAACGTAGTATGAGTGGTTCTAAAACAAACAGAAAATAATAATACTAAATTAGTCATGAACAGTAATAACAAGAATGAACACAATCTGTCAATTATACGTACATTATGTATATAATTATACACATAGCAATCGATTCAGACAAGTAGAGACTATATTAGCACTTAAGAAAAATGACATCACGTTCTCTGACACGTGAGCTGACTGGAATCGATACATATGGTTTCATTAATATGAACAATCTCCCTTTTCAAAGTAAACAAGAACATACACATAACCAAAACGACCCAAAGGGACACATAATTACAATATAATACGTAAATATCAATATATAACTGTCTGTGTATGCTTTCACTAGCGCCGTATATGGATGATGCAATCGACAATGCGTGTTGCGTACATACGCGATTATAACTAACTAACGCAGATACAATCAATCTCACATTCAAAACGCAGCTCTTTAAAGATAATGAATAACATAAAACAAATCACTCACTTGTATATGAACGCACTTTGCAACAACAACAGTAACAGCGGGACACTAGCAAAGTCTCTATACGAGCTCTCCGAACTGCTTCTGGTCAATATTGACCCGTTAAAAGGAAAATTACTGAGTCATCAGAGTAATGCGTCTTAAAGTCACAAGGGGGCGCTAATGTCTCAATATATGCATCGCTGGCCTTTTCAACAGCCGCCCCCACATTTGCGGTGTAAATGTGTAAATAAGAAAAGGTATACCAGGTAAGGGATAGTACCAAGGTGTACTCAGTCCAGTAGAGCTGGGAGGCTGATGAGACGGGTGATGGGACGTATATAGGATTTCCCTTTGACTTCCACTTCGGCAGCTCGGGTTCTCCCATCTTCTCCTGGAAAGACTTTTGTCACTTGTCCAACTGGCCAGAGTGCTCGGGGTAATTGATGATCAACAATCATTACAACAGTGCCAGGCTGCAGGTTCTCTGCCTCTTTGCGCCACTTCTGGCGAACTTGGAATTCTGGAAGATAGTTACGGAGGAAGCGTCTCCAGAAGTGGTCTGCTAGAAGCTGACTGTGTCTCCACCTCCGTTTGCTCAGCAATTCTGATTCGGGGTATATTACTTGAGGTAAAGATGCGTCCGGCCGCCCCATGAGCAGCATGTTGGGAGTAACTGGGTCAGGGTCTGCTACGTCTGAGGATGTATATCCGAGTGGCTTTGCATTGAGAATGCCTTCAATCTCAACAAGCACAGTACGTAGGACTTCTTCTGTCACAATTTGTCCCCCTATAGTAGAACAGAGGGCAGACTTCAGGGATCTTATCTCTCTTTCCCAACAACCTCCGAAGTGGGGAGCACCAGGGGGGTTAAACTTGAAACTGATCTGGTGGCTGGCTAATTGCTCCTGCAAGGAAGGATGGAGCTCAGCGAAATCCTCTTGTAATGCTCTCTCGCCACCTTTGAAATTTGTACCATGGTCTGATATGATTTCAAATGGCTTGCCTCTGCGGGAGATGAATCTTCGGAGGGCCATTAAGAATGAATCTGTGTCCATCTGGTAGAGCAGGTCAAGGTATACAGCTCGCGTTGTCAGACATTTAAAAATGACCCCCCACCTTTTCTCATGTCTGCGCCCAATCTTGATGAGGTAAGGGCCAAAACAATCCACTCCAGTGGAGTAAAAGGCCGGTTGCAGCAAACGTAGTCTCGCAGGAGGTAGATCAGCCATCCGGGGAATGCTGGGCTGGCCTCTCAACTGTCTACAACCCAAGCATGTTCTCTGGTGCTGCCGAATAGCTTCTCTACCTTTTAATATCCAGTACTTACGACGCACTTCTGCAAACACCCTCTCTGCTCCTGGATGGTGTAGAGTTTCATCGAAGTCCTGGATAATCAGTCTGCTCAGGGGATGCTTAGGGTCCAAAACTATGGGGTGAATAGCGGATTCGTCTAGCTGCTCTGTTCGCCTGAGACGACCACCAACTCTGACAAGGTGTGTTGTGCTATCATACTCTGGCGCAAGGCACAGGAGACGACTACTCATTGGTAGAGGTTTACCTGACTTAAGATGAGTCACCTCAACTGGAAAACTTTGGCTTTGTGCCTGTTGAAGGAGGGCTAGTTCGGCTTCTCGATAATCTTCAGCTGTTAGTGCTTCGGAAGGGTTAGCCTGCCCGTGTAAGACTCTGGCACCAGCTGTGAGCAGTTGTTTATAGGATGTGAACTGGTTGCAATCTGGTAAGGCTGGGTTGGTGACAGGAACTGTAAGTCCACAAAATGTGCCTGATTTCAGTTCTGTATCTTCAGTAGGGAGCTGTAGCAGAGGACTTTGAGGCCACTGATCTAGGGGCAGGAGGAGGAATGATGGGCCTTGACTCCATCGGCTCGGTTTAGCTAACTCGGCTAACGTTTTACCCCTCGTGATATCATCGGCAGGATTCGACTTGGAATCGACGTAACGCCAGTCCTTGGGGTCAGTTAACTCCTGGATCTCTGCTACCCTCGTGCCGATGAAGACTTTAAACCGACATGAGTCAGCTTGGATCCATGCCAGCACCGTAGTGGAATCCGACCAGAGTGTGACTTGACTTATAGGGACACTGAGTTCAGACTTCAATAATCTGGCTAGTTGGGCTCCTGTCAGAGCGGCGCACAACTCGAGACGAGGTATGGACTGTTGTTTCTTTGGTGAAACTCTGGATCGAGCAGTCAAAAAAGCTATCTCTACATACCCTTGAAGACTGAGTGTTCGGAGGTAGGCTACTGAGCCATAGGCTCGCTCGGAAGCGTCACAGAAGATGTGTATGTCTCGGATACTCTTTGGGTTATCCAACTCTACCGTGGAGTAACATCTGGGAAGTGAGATGCGCTGAATGTCTGGTAACTCTTGCTCCCATAACCGCCAGGCTTGGAGCAGCTCGTCTGGAAGTTGAGGGTCATCCCATTCCCTTTTCTTGTCCCACAGACGCTGGACCAGTACTTTAGCTCTTGTGGTGTAAGGGACAATGTACCCTAGGGGGTCATATTGACTGGCTAGTACCTTGTATATATGACGCATAGTAGGGGCAGAGCATTCAATGGGACGATGCTTGTATGACAGCGTGTCTGAGGTACAGTGCCAGTGTAGTCCGAGTGCAGACTCTTGCGCATCTGGTTGCACTTGAGTCAGCCACAACACCAGGCTACTTGACTTGGATTCTGATGGGATATGGTCTAGTACTTGAGGGACGTTGCTGGCCCATTGTCTCAGATCAAATCCTCCTGTAGCTAGGAGATCTCGCAACTTGGACGCCAGTACCTTGGCTTCTTCCTGGGAACTAAAACTCTGAAGGAAGTTGTCCACATAGAAGGACTTCTCTATACATTCTAGGACGTCTTCACCTGGCTGACTGTGGTCGATGACATGCTTCTGGAGCGCGAAGGTCGCACAGCACGGGCTGCACGTCGTCCCAAAGGGAAGAACTTGCCACTCATATACTTGCGGGGACTTGTCTCGGTTGAGGTCTCTCCAAAGGAATCTTAACAGTGGGCGGTCTTCAGGCAGTAGTCGCACCTGATGAAACATGCCCCTAATGTCACTACTCAAGGCGACAGTATGTTGACGGAACCTCAGGAGCACAGACATCAGGGAAGGGCCTAGTGTGGGACCAGGGAGGAGCAATTGGTTGAGATTCTTCCCTCCATGCACGAATGAACAGTTGAAGACAACTCTGTTCTTGCCATTATGTTGAGTCATGTGGTGGGGGATATACCAAGATTCTTCTGCTTGATCCACTTGGTCAGGAGGTATCAATTTGGCATATCCAGCCTCCTTCAACTTGTTCATCTCCACCTGGTAGGTTGCTGCTTGTACTGGATCCCTGGCTAATCTCCTCTCTATTCCTCGGAGGCAAGGTAGAGTGTTTTCTGGGGAGGCTCGCAGGGGAGGCATATTTTTCACTCTTAGTAAGGGTGTGGCATATCTGGCTACTCCATCTACTGTCACTCTGGTAGTCTTGTACTCGAGCAGTGAAACAGCATCTTGATCTTGCTTCGAACGGGTAATGAGTTTCTCACTGCGGTAAGGGAGCACGTCTAGTTGCCACAATTTCTCAACTTGTCTGAACAGATCAGTATACGAGCCTGAAGTAGCTGTGAAGAGGCACTGCTGGCTGTGAAGGCGATGCTTGATCTCTTGAGTGGGACCTTGCAGAGTCCAACCTAGTCGGGTCTTGATGGCAGCAGGACCATTAGGTGGGCCTAGACGGACTGGCTCTACTGGGGTGATGAGGTGAGGGTAATCCGACCCTATAAGGAGGAGAGGTTGGACGGATTCAACATATGGCAATTGTAGACCTTGCAAATGGCTGTATTTACGTTGTAACTCATCTACTGGATAAGTATGCTCAGCTAATCCCAGTGTCTCTGCAGTAAAGGCTTGATGAATCCTGAATGTGGCCTTAGGTTGGGACGCTGGCGACACTGTGAATGTGACTGAAGCACCTCGTAGCATATGGAGGTCTTGTCGGACTGTACGTAGTACAAGCTCTTCTGGTCGACCAGTCAATCCGAGCTGCTGTGCTGCTGAATGAAGGAGGATTGTGCGCTCGGACCCGTCATCCAAGAGGGCATAAGTCTCTAAGCAGTGGTTGCCATTTCTTAATAGTACCTTACAGATCTTCAACAAGACACGCCGGCTGTCAGTGGGACGATCTAGGTACAGTGTTTCTGCAGTCGTGTTCACCAAACAGCTCTCTGATGGTCCGATCTTAGGTTTCTCAGTAAAGGATCGATCATTAACCTCGTGAAGGACGTATAAGTGTCGGCGATTACAAATCTTGCAGAGTGTCTTGAGGTTACATTGTGCGGCTTGATGAGCTCGTCCACAACGCCAACATCTCTTGTGTGATTGTATCCACTGTACTTTCTGATCTCTGTTTAGTTTCTGGAAACTAACACACCCATTCAGGTAGTGGTCTTGAGCATCGCAATATGGGCAGAATATCTTCCTGTCTTTGGGCATAGGGTCAGGAACTTTAACTGGTATGTCCCTGTTATCTTTCTCAGTGCCAAGGAAGATACTCGTGGCCTTGAATGGCTGTCTCGTGTCTCGCTGGGGTGCCCTCTTGTGAATGGTTACAGATTTACTTGATAGAGGATAGAACCTGGTGCTGTCTTCTTGAACTTGCAGCTCAAACTCTAACCATGCTGATAAATCCAGCAAAGTGGGTATAGGAACTTGCTGGGGATGGACAGACCGTCGAAAACTTGTCTGCAGATCATGTGGAAGCTTACACAACAGTCTTGATACATGGGAACCACACTCTAGCTCCACGTAGCCTTTATTCCCCAATTGCTGCAGCATACTCACTAGTGAGCGAACTTTCAATGCGAACATCCGGAAGGCTCTCACATCTCCGTGACTGACATTCGGACCGTCCATAAGCTCGGCTATTCGCTGGAGTGCCAACTGGTGGGGCTGTCCATACTGTTGATTAAGCGCCTCCATAGTCTCTGAGAAAGGGAATAATGAGTTGCAATATGAGTCTGCAATCAGTAGTGATTCCTCAAACTTCAGGTGATCGACAAGAATCTGGTACTTAAACCTCTCTGTAGCGTCCGCTGGCAGAATGTTCTCCAGAGCGATGCGCAGCCGAGAGAACTCTCTAGGATCTGGCTTAACGAAGTTCGGGATGGTGGGAGCTGGTCCCCTATAGGTAATCTCTTGACTGGGAGGAATACGTAATCTGTTTAAGCTGTAACCACTTCGGCTATCATCAACTCTGTCGTAAGATGTCTGTGGAAAAGACTGACGCTGTGTGGGTCGGGCATAATTAGGCTGTGACGTCCTCTCCAGCTGCTGAAGCCTCTGTTCTAAATCATGCAGGCGATCTTGTCTGAATAACCCTGCTGGTTTGTCAACTGGTCTCTGAGGTAGCTTGGATCTAGGCAGAGGGATGGGCCTGTCAATAGTAGTGATCTGCGGAGTATGGACACGGGGTTGAGGAACAGGGGAATATGTACTCTGTGTATGGCGACTGGAACGATCACTCACTGTAAGTAGACTCAACTGTGCTTCCAGGGCCTCATTCCTCTCCTCAAGTTTCTTTATCTGCTCATGGGAATGACGTCGCAACTCCTCTGTCTCCTTCCGCAACTGCTGGAACTCTACTAAGACTTCTGAAGACAGCTCAGGGAGGGGGGAAGTATGTGCTCGCTGTTGTTCGTACTCTCTACTGGGACTCCACTCTTTCAAAGGCTGCCATGGCTGCATACTTGCTCTATACTCACGGGAGGTAGCGGTGCGTTTGGGTGCAGCTGCTCCTCGTGATTCTGAATCATCACTCATCTCAGAGGAAGAATCTACTCTCTGTCTTGACTGTGTCCTCTGTTGATGATCAGTAAGCTCGAAGTCTGACAGGTAACTAGGGAGCCGCACCGATCGTCTGGGTCTGACGGTGGGCTCAGGAAGGTCAGGTCTAGGATCTGAATCACTCTGATGCATCATTCTTATGACAGCTCTTAACTCCGGCTCGAAGGACCATTTGTTGGGTAGACTAGTGTGGTGCTGGTGGATATTGAGCAGACATAAGTCGTCCGGTCAGAGACGAAGTACACTTTAATGGATTGAGGCTTGTAGAGACAATTACAGTCGTAGAATTGAGTTGAGTGAACAATTGCAGTACAAGTAGTAGAGGGTATGACAGAGTAGTTTGGAGTGTAACGTAGTATGAGTGGTTCTAAAACAAACAGAAAATAATAATACTAAATTAGTCATGAACAGTAATAACAAGAATGAACACAATCTGTCAATTATACGTACATTATGTATATAATTATACACATAGCAATCGATTCAGACAAGTAGAGACTATATTAGCACTTAAGAAAAATGACATCACGTTCTCTGACACGTGAGCTGACTGGAATCGATACATATGGTTTCATTAATATGAACAATCTCCCTTTTCAAAGTAAACAAGAACATACACATAACCAAAACGACCCAAAGGGACACATAATTACAATATAATACGTAAATATCAATATATAACTGTCTGTGTATGCTTTCACTAGCGCCGTATATGGATGATGCAATCGACAATGCGTGTTGCGTACATACGCGATTATAACTAACTAACGCAGATACAATCAATCTCACATTCAAAACGCAGCTCTTTAAAGATAATGAATAACATAAAACAAATCACTCACTTGTATATGAACGCACTTTGCAACAACAACAGTAACAGCGGGACACTAGCAAAGTCTCTATACGAGCTCTCCGAACTGCTTCTGGTCAATATTGACCCGTTAAAAGGAAAATTACTGAGTCATCAGAGTAATGCGTCTTAAAGTCACAAGGGGGCGCTAATGTCTCAATATATGCATCGCTGGCCTTTTCAACAGTGATGAAACAATAGAAAAACTCCCATAGACTTATGTTGAAGGAGACAAATAAGAAAACCTCAAGCAACCGCCCTGAATAATTGGCAACCATATCAACATCCTCCCAGTTAACACAGAACGTTCCCCTAATGTTATTTTTTGGTTATTTTTTTGGGAACCAAATACTTACGTTAGGAGAACGTTCTTTTTTGGTTTTATTTTTATGTAACAATAAAATAACGTTCCCAGAACGTTGCTGGGTGGTTACCATAAAAAATAACGTTCTGGGAACCATAAACTAACATTCTGAGAATGTTCTGGGTACCAAAAACTAACGTTATGGGAACCAAAAATTGTTAGCTGGGCTGACACCCACACACACACACTGCTATGACGACTTATGCTTGCCTGTTCAGTCCTCTTCAGAAAATGTATAAATGTCTGTAAATGAAATCTGATTTATTCCGTTAATAACCACTTTGTCCAGGACCTTCAATAGGATCATGTTTTCAATGAGCTGAACTCACTAGAGCCAAATAGTGCACTTCATGCCAAATGTTGCGTGTTGAGTTTTGAATTAGAGGCTTTGTTGTCACCTGCAAGTGAAGAATGAGAGTTAGAGTTTTCAATTTATGTTAATTTACATTTATTCATTTGCTTCTTTTGACATACAAAACTTATTCAGAATGTGTGTGTGTCATTTCATAAGTACTCAGAACATCAAAACCTGATGTGAACCACACAATTAATGTGAGTCTATTAGTTGAAATGAATCAGTGTAAGGTTACTGATGAAAAGTTATAAAAAAAAAACTGAAGCATGTCACTGAGCCAGTGTGTTTCTGTCTGATCTGGTTTCTCATTGCATATGTGCTGTCGGGTCAGTGTTGTAACTCAATACTAGAGCTCACAATCTCAGATCACACTGACTCAGGATCAGCTCTTCACTTGAGCGCACAGGCTTTAAGACCAGCCTGCTGGAAGATGTTTGAGCTTTAAATCCAGATGTTTCATCTAAACCATCATCAGTGAGAGTTTATGAGCTGCTTTTGTAGGTATTTGAACTGTTGTGGGCCGAAAGCGTGAAGCTCTGGCCACCCGAGAGCTCTCTTCCACCCACACGAACAGTTCAACATGACACCTGATAAACTCACAAACACATGCAGAACGAGTCAACATTTCACAGCCTTTATTTATAGTTTAATCCTGTCAGACTCTTCAGATGTGTGAAATACCAACTGAAACCAACATTCCCATAAAACAAATGAACATTATTCTCACACTTTGCATATATGCACAATTACTCACCATCAAGTTGCTCTAAACCTGTATTAATTTTGTGCCTCTGTAGTGACGTTTCACATGATGCACCAGGTCAGAGATCAGACACACATATACTTACTGCTTATTTATGAAAATATGAAAGTTCAATACAAAACATACAATTCTATAAGGCTATAATTGTCTCAAGGCATCAAGTCAGAATGTGAGCTTGTGTGCAGTTTTCCGCTGCTCTCTCTGTGTTCACAGATCTGCGGAGAGGAGGACAGGAGGCGTAGGAGGTGCTTTAGCGCTGCATATCACATCTCTGCCTTTGACAGAAAGACTCGAGCTGATTCTTTTCCTGCCAGTTTTATGTGCCATATATTCAGAATGCCTTCGAAAATACAATACAGTTCCTGAATTTGATCTGAGATAGAAAACAGAATCAGAATTATAATTTCAAAGTAAAGTAGAAAACTGAGACTGCTCTAAGTATAGATTTAATGGTTTATTCAATTTCTTTTGATATGAATTAATCACAAACATGTTATCATATAACATATTGGCTATTTACAGCACCACTGCATTATATCAATAATCAAGATTAGAGATTAACTTTCATTTTATAGACCATTATGGAAGAATACAATTTACCAGAATGCTATAATTTTTTTCATACTTTATCAATATTTATTTTAATAAAGTCAACCCCAATTACAAATTAGCAACAACAACAACTACAGCATTTTTGTAAACAGCTGCTTGTACGATTGATCTAACAGTTAATCATTTAAAATTGTTGTTTTTTTATGTACAGTGCTGTGAAAAAATAAGTGCACCCCATGATACTTGTTGGCATTCTTAACACTGGAGCTTTATTTCAATAATATTGATGGGTGTTAATATATATATATATATATATATATATATATATATATATATATATATAATTGACTTCATTTTCTTAAATTTTTACTTCAATTTTATTAATCAAAAAATATCAAGGAAATGGAAAGCATCTTGGTTACTGGTATAACCTCCATTCCCTGATGGAGGGAAAGAGACATTGTGTCGAATGAGAGACACCTAGGGGGCACACTTGGGAACCCCAAACCCCTTTGATGTTTTCAGAAAATGCCATTGGAATTGGCGTGTGGAATTTGCATGCTTGGCCATGCCCCCGGACACATGGGTATATAAGGCGGCCAGTGTGCATCACACACTTCAGGTTTGTTCTAAAGTAGCCGAGACGGCATCACAACCCCTCAGCGACAATTCAAGTTGTGGCAGGAGAGACACAATGTCTCATTCCCCTCCATCAGGGAATGGAAGTTACACCAGTAACCGAGACTTTCATAACATAACAGTAACTTTCTGTCGCTCACTTCAACATTGTGTCGAATGAGAGACACTAGGGGTCCATATCCTAAATGTCACTAGTACTGAAGAGTGTCACGGTGCAGATGTGGGCAAGCCTCCTCGTGCCAACAGCAAGTGCAGCTATGCTAACTCGCAACCTTCCGACACCCAGGGTTAATGACCTCAGGTCTCCCTAAGAAGGGGTCCTCCTCATCTCCAGGGAGAGGACACTCGGGCCATATGGCCTCTTCTGAGTTTTGTTTATTATTTTTATGACATGAGTACACCTGGTTGTTAACGTTGAGAAGCGTTCTCCTTCTCATTGAGAAAGGATCACTACGGAGACCACATCCTACCCCAAGGGGGGAGTTATTATGGGGAAAATACAGCCTATGGACTCAACAGTATGGAGTACTACATAGGGAAGAGTCTCTGTGGTGGGCTCCACCTAACGAGCCTGAAGGCAATGCTGAAGCTGTCTCATATGCATCAACCCCAGGCTTCACAGCAGCTTCACAGCAACTGGTGACAGAGATAGGCGACGTGGCGCGATACCCCTAGTGTAGTGAGCTCTCACTCCCAATGGGCACGATACACCTTGGTGGGTGTGATAAGCCCAGGGAATGGCGTCCTCGATCGAGTGGGCCAGTCTCTGTTTGGAGTCAGCATTCCCCTTCTGCTGATCCCCAAAGCAGTCAGAGAGCTACTCAGAATTCCTGAAGCTCTGCAAATGGTCCAGGTATATGCGTTAAGCGTACAACAGACACAACAGGGACATCCCTCATCAGGAGGGATTGTTTGCAAGTTCACCACTTGATCCCTGTAGGGAGTAGTGAGAACTTTGGACACATATCCAGGCCGGGGTCTCAGGACAACATGAGAATATGCCGGCTAAATTACAGACATGATTCACTAATGGAGAAGGCTTGTGCCCTCTCGCTTAATATTCAACAATATTATTGATCTGACTGTACTGACGCTTGTTGTATGAGAACTGAACTGAGCTGGATAATGACATTTTTTTTTTTCAGAAATGCTTAATAGATTAAATAAACTAATTTATGTATTTATCTTTACAGTAGAACTCAATCAACACAGCCAAAATACATAATTTTCCTGTTATCACTGTAAAGCTGCTCTGAAACTAACTGTATTGCATAAAGTGCTATGTAAATAAAGGTGACTTGACTTGGCTTGTAGGTCGCCCACCCTCTTGACAGAGGTGAGTGCAATCAGGAGGACCGTCTTCAAAGAGAGGCCACAAAGCTCATCTGATTGTAAGGGCTTAAAGGTATCTTTCTGTAAAGCCTGTGAGACCAGAGAAAGATCCCAAGAGGGTATGCATGCAGCGCTCAACCCTGTCCTGGAGGCATCTGTTGTGACAACAACACGACTGGACACTTGTTCTTGGGGCACTTGACACTTAGGTCTGACAAAGGGCTGAATAAATGGTGACAAACCGGTGTGATGGCCACACGGTGAGTGCCGCTGCACCATGCCCATCTCAGGACTCAAGCCTGAAGCCAATGCTGAAGAGTTCTCATATGCATCAACCCCAGCTTTGTAACCATGGTATTTCAGTGGTACGTTCTTAAACAGTCTCAAGCAGTTCAGCACTGACTATTCACAGTCTTATGAAAGACGTGCTTTCATGGCGATCGAGTCCAACTCCACACCGAGAAAAGCTATGCTCTGCACTGGGAAGAGTCTGCTCTTTTCCCAGTTGACCCGAGGTCCCAATCAAGGACCAGGTCCCTGTGTGCACATAACAAATCTTGTGAGGGGGTTAGGATTAGCCAGTCTCCAAGGTAGTTGAGTATGCGAATGCCCACCTCCCTTAGTGGGGCAAGGGCAGTCTCTGCGACCTTTGTGAAGATGTGAGGAGAAAGGGACAAACCGAAAGGAAGGACCTTGGACTGATATGGTCATCCTTCAAAGGCGAACCATAGAAACGGTCTGTGCCAAGGAAGGATCGAAACATGAAATTATGCATACTATTGCCGCGAATCTTGGTGTTGAACACATGAGAGGATGTGTCTCTGTGTGAGCATCTTGAAAGTGAGCCTCTACAGGGCCAGATTCAGAACTTGCAGATCTAAGATTTGGTCTCAACCCACGTCTGTAAAAAAAAATAAAAAAATGGCAGTGATACCCTTTCTTCATCTTAGCCGTAGGGACAGGCTCTATCACGTCCTTCACTAGGAGGGACAGCAATCTCCGCCCAGAGGACTGATGTGTTCTCGGCTCGTAATGAGGTAGAAAGCACCCAGTTGGACCTGGAATCGCATAGCCAAACTGGATCGTTCTGATGAGCCAGCATGAAGGACTGGGAAGCGCTTGTCCAGACTCTGTACTAGCAGCACCAACAGAATGATCCCCGGTGTACCTGAAGTGGGCAGTTTGTGACAGGGGAAGCCATGTCGGGAGGCTTTGCATCCCTTGTTACGCATGGCGAATGATTGGAAACCCCAGATCACTCTCATTGCTCGCCACAGAGGCCTCGTACCCGGAGATAGAAGGACCAGGACGGGAAGCAGCTGAGGAGACTTTTGTAAAAGTACGAGAGTCGTGACCGCAATGTTCCCAATGTTCCCTCTCGCATCAAGAGCATGATACATCCACAAACGCTGTTTCATCATGAGTGCGGCCCATACACTGAAGACAGAGCTATTGCCCGTCTGAGAGAGAAAGAAGGACATCCAGAAGGACACAGCCTTTTAAAAAGGCGTATCCGCCGTGAAGCTCTTTTAGAGGAATTCGCTCCTCTAAGGAAATTTGCCTCTTTCAGAATGCCACTGATGCACACAGGGGAACTCCCTTCACTTATCTGTGCCAACGCTGAGAGAGACCACTGATGTGTGCTCTGGTTCCAGCAGCAGTTTCAAGGTGAATGGAAATAGCTTCTCATGAAGGCTCTGAAGAACAAAGCTGAAGTGTGTGATGCAGGGTGGCCGCCTTATATACCCGTATGTCCAGGGGCGTGGCCAGGCATGCAAACTCCACAAACCAATTCCAATAGCCTTTTACGAAAATGTTTGGGGCTCCCAAGTGAGTGACACAAAGGGAACAAAGGGATCTGGTATTGCTTCCTTTGACAGAAATAACTTTTTATTAGGTTTATTGTTTTTTTAAATAATAATTATCACAAAAAAAATTCAGCACTGTGGCTAGTGAGTGTACCTGAAATTATAGTATTTAAGACTGAAAGGATAGTATTTGGGATACAAATCATTGAAGGGGCCCATGAATGTCACCAGAAGAAACAGAGTTAGTTTGACAAAGGAGGAAGATGAGAGATCAGGTCTGAATGTTTTGTATGATTGTTTTTATTAAAACAAATTTCCTGCACTGTTCTTTTCACACACACACAAACACACACACACACACACACACACACACACACACACACACACACACACACACACACACACACACACACACACACACACACACACACACACACACACACACACACCAAGGAAAGGCTTCAGTATGAAATTGAACTGAGATTACCAAAGAAAATTCCCTAACAATTGAATGACTCTCAGCAGTAGTTTTGACACTTCATGGCCTCTGAGGGGCGGCATTGTAGCATAATTTAAGTGTCTTCTGCTGCATTTCATCAGCATTTACAGAATACTGAAAGGAATATAGGAAAATAAGGGAGGTGACGAATTTGAGATGACCTGGGATAGAAAAAATGTAATGGGGTAGTGTATATCCAAAGTTCCCGCACTCTTGACTAACTTGGAAACATCAATTGTGGTTTGCAGTCTAATCATGGAACGGAATAAAAGCTTTAACATTTATAGAATTTCTAAAGTTAATACAGATTTTCTTTTTTTTTTCTTTTTTTTTCTCTAGTTATGCCAAGCTGTGATTGTGAAATGATTTTGGAAATATCATAGTTTGAATTGAATCATAAAGAAAACATCTGTTGTATCTTATAACTACTTTTACGACATGGAAAATCCAACATTTGTGTAAGATTTTGTGTAAGACCAAAATGGGAGAAAGGAAAATAACAATGGATCATCATATTTGTGTGACAGACATATAGAGAGGGACAGATTAACCTGCACTGTCTGCCAATAATAAGGAAAAACAGCTAAATACTATATTAGTCACTTTGGAATTATAAGGTTCTATCTGACATTTTTGTCAAAATTGAGTTATTCACATATTCTTATTCTGTGACAATTTACATTATATGACTTTTTTTTATGTTGTGTACATTTTGGGACTTTTCATTTAGAAAACAAAAAGGTTCAATCTACAAAGTCGAATGGAATGCAAACATTTTGGAGCTCAGTATCTCAAAACTGCTCTGAATGCAGATAGAACCTTTTAATTCCAAGATGGTGTATAAATATATGAATATTAATAATAATATTAAAGGACAGTTGTCATGTAAATGCTTGCTCAGATGTGTGTACTTCACTGCTTTAGTCTTGAATCAGAAGGCGGCACTATTGCCCGTATGTCTTCAGAGCAGCAGAATGAACGTCAGCTCAGAGCGAGGTGAAGGTCGGATGTGAGCAGAGCTGCTGAGTTGACAGACAGTCTGCTGTGTTTGACGTGCAGCAGCAGCATTTCAGTTCCCTGACTCTGCAGCTCACGCAGGAGACTTTTGTCCCTCAGCGTCTTTCTTTTTCTCGCTGTACTCGTGATTTTTCACTCTCTTGACTGTGATTGACAGAAAGACAGTCTGAACGGTAATTGGCCGAGGCATGGAACGTGTTAGTTATGCGACTGCTGGGTGATTCGCAGTAATGCAGGCACAGTTGATGACTGTCATTGAAGAGAAAGACATTAAAGGACGGACAACAGTGTCTCTGTCAGTGATCCAGCTGTTACAGAGTTGCACACTGCATTTCAGTGCATTTTCATATGCAGGCTATTGCTTTAATGAAAGGGGAAGAATAGTTGTGGTAGACAAGTTGTGAAAATAAGACATTTTATTTCACAACTTGTCTGTTCAGAACTATTCTTCCCCTTTCATTTCATAAAGCAATCTTTGGTTACACTTTATTTAAGGTGTCATTGTTACAGTGTAATTATATATTCAAGTACTGCGTTATAATAATTAATTAAATACATGTACCTACTAAAGCGTTAGGGTAGGATTTGGTTTGATTTAGTTGCATGTAATTATACATAATTTACTGTTATTACTACGGAAAGTACACTGGAAAAAAAAAATATTCGTTGATTTTAATAAAAAAAATTATCGTAAGTGGTTGCATTCAATTGATTTTACCTACATTTAAACAAATGCATTAAGCTGAACTAAAATTTATTAAGTTCAACTGAATGCATTTGTTTAAATGTAGGTAAAATCAATTGAATGCAACCACTTATGATAAAAAAAAAATGATTAAATTCAACAAATAATTTTTTTTCAGTGTACATGTAACATATGTAACAAGGGCTCTGCAAAATATAATGTTACCCAATCTTTATATTATGTACTTATTATAACATAATATTAGATCACAATGTCAACCTCAGACATGATATTAATGGAACTGACAACAAAATGTGCACAATTTAATACGCTTTAATACAGAAAGGAATTGAACATATCTGTAAAATAAAGGTGCTATTTCTACATGATCTGACCTTTTATTACTCTCTGACATTCTTTGGCATAGGTTGATTTCATGTAATAAAAAAAAATGTAATATAAATTATGTAAAAAAAAAAATAGATAAATTCTATTATATTAAAATTAAAGTCAACACAATGCATCTTATCTCATTTTACTCTCATAATAGGATGTATTTCTAGGATATTCAGAGTAAATGAGAATGTGACTGAGAAACGATTGGATGGGGAAAGTGGGCGGAGCCAGAACGGTTCCTAACTTCATCGGGAACTTCATCATAGATTTAACTGCATTGTAAAGAAAGCATCTGTTGAATCTTATACCAACTTTTACAACATGGAAAATCAAATGTTTGTGAAAGATTTTTTACACATATGTGAAATATGTGAAATATTCCTTGCTTTAAGCCAATAAAATTGGAGAAAGAAAAATAACAATAGATCATCAGATCATGTGACAGGGATAGAGTGAGAGATTAATATGCCAATAATAAGGAAAAACAGCGAAATACTATTGAATGTCAAAAAGTGGGCGGTGCCACCAGAATGGAGCCAGAACTGCTGAAGCAAATGGCTAATTTGCTGTTGGGTTATGTTTTTGCAATGGCACACATGACCTGAGAAAGTCATTTCATAGGAGAAACAAGTTATTACATTTTGATAAAACATTATGAAGTACAATCTTGCCTTTGTTTATTCGGGATAATGTGCATTAATATGTTGTTCACTTAGGAAGACTGGAACATGGGTCGAGTTCATGTTGATTTGAAAAAATTATGTCTTTTAGAATAACAGAAAATCATAATATCTCATAGTAAGTGTGTGTGTGTGTGTGTGTGTGTGTGTGTGTGTGTGTGTGTGTGTGTGTGTGTGTGTGTGTGTGTGTGTGTGTGTGTGAGAGAGAAAGAAGCAGATTAGGAGAGTAGAAGTGGAGCAAGACATTATTAGCAGCGAGAGGGGAAGCGTTGCAGTTCTTGTGGCAGGTTAAGAAAGAGGAAACAAACACACAAATGAAATTGTGAGGTACTGAGAGTGCATGTCACAGAGGCGTTGGGATTATCAAGCAAGGCACAACACACTCACAAGCATGAGGACGAGTCCCATGCAAACGCTGTGAGATACTGAGACATGACAGGCACGCTGGTTTTGGCATGTGTTGCTTGACCCGGGCACTGAAGGGAGAAAAGCAGCAAAGAAAGACCACATTCAACACATTCAATCTGAAGTCATGGGGAGTGTTAGTGAATTGTGTGTGTCCAGTTTTCAAGCTCTCTTGTGTCCAACGATACCAAGGACCCCTCCAGGTAAGAGCTGTCTAATCTTTCATCGTTATCATAACCAATTGTTCCTCTGGTTAATGCAACCATCACTATCATTATTATACTGTTCAACATTGTGCTGTAAGCAACCAGACTCACCATTTTATGACTGACAGATGATAAAGAGGACATAATACCAGAATATCATACAGACTTGGTGGGATCTTGAGCCAATAAGCAGCATTGTGATGGTATGTTTTGCATGGTCAATCACACGGCCACTAGTTTATATCACTTTGAGAGGGTAACAGCAGTCTGCCTGCGGAGTGCAATAGTAGGGTACGCACTATAATCAACATGTGATGGAAAAGCAATCTGAAGGAATGAAGTAGTGGGAGTTTGTTTCCATCTAATGAACCTGTAGCTTGTTTGGTCAGCTTAAAGGATCTTTAGTCTCTCAGGCAGGAGCCGGGGGAAGAGATCAGTTAATGCCATTAAGGGCTATATAGGCAGACGTAATCCCTCAAACCCAATGGTCAAGAGATTTTATGAGCATCTTTTCCAAAGTTGGACTTAAAACCTCACAAGACCTCCTAAAAGTGGCCTTTGTTTAGGTCTCCCGACTTGGTATCCTACAATTTACAGGAATAGTTCACCCAAAAACCGAACACAAAAGGAAATATTTCTAAGAATAATTGCTTTAATTCCGGGATGTTCCTCACACAAAGCTATTGACTGACTTTAGAAGACTTAGACGTCATATGGACTACTGCTATGGTGCCTTTGTGATGTGTATGGTGCTTTTGCTTTTCTTTTTAAAGGGGTCATCATAAACTGTGTAATGTCCGCAATATGATGCATGATAGAAACACAAGACGAGGTGGATATGCAAACTCGCGTCAGATTTTACTCAACATTAGCTGGCCAAGCATACAGACATAACCAAACAAACCCAGAGCATACATTTGAAATCAGACCTTAACAATAGAACAAAGATGTCTGCTATGTTAATATACAACAAACTGCATTTCCTGAGTTGCACTTATAATGTTTAGTTTAGAAATAAAAGGCATTTTCCCAACCCTGATTTTAGCCGTCTGATTTGAACGCACTGTTTGACGGGGCGTGAGACTTCAGTGTAAACGCCCACTGCTGTGATTGGCTTACATCTTTGCATATTAACCCTCTGATGGTCTTCGGGGTCTTTTTGACCCGCAAATGACTTTTGCTCAAATTAAAAAAAAAAATCCCTTTGTCCAAATGGTATGAAACCTTCTACGGCTCTCAACACTTTCTAGATCTACAAAAAAAAAAAAAAAAAAAATTGGAATGATATCTGTTTTTATGTTAGCGTGACAAAATTTGTGACACTCGTGGTCTTCGGGGTCCCCGCAATCAAAATAGACAAAATTCATCATCAAAATCAGAAACAACGCAGAACACATCGACAGAAATGGCACAAATAAAGTGGCACACTTCCACCAATGCAAAAAACATCCACAATGCTAAATTATATTGCTCACAACACGCGTACACACACACACACACACACACACACACACACACACACACACACACACACACATATATATAGAGGAATACATTTTTGAGAATATAAAAACTGTTCTGTTATCATTTGTAAAATAAAATCATCCAAAATACAGTACCACCACAAAAATAAACTGGTGACACTGACACATTGAAAATGTGCACACACACACACACACACACACACACACACACACACACACACACACTTGTAAGGCTAAACTGCCTTACACTACTGCCTGCTATGCATTGACGCATAAACATCTGCAGTGCACTGTAAATGAGACTGTATGAGATGAAACCACCAATTATTGTTCCTCGTTGTTTGATATTTTCCCCATTTACTGATTTTTTTTACTAAATGTTATCTTTTTACTGCTTTATTTGCTCACTTGTTATTGCTGTTCAGTTCATGTGTTCATATGTAATATAACTGTTCATTTCTGTTCATTTTAGTTCTGTTACAGTTAGTAACTGAAATGTTGATTAAAATTGTAGAATTATATTAAAAATAGATGATTGAAATAAATGATAAAATATTAAGACTCCAACATTTCTCTTTGTAACATTTTGTTCAGGTTTGATTCTAATCATAATGTAACATTATTGAAAAACTGGGTTTTTTTCAGTACAAAAAAATATACTAAACTTTGACAAAAAATATTTTATTTTTGTTATAATTGTGATTTTATAATATTTAGATATGAATCCAACTGAATCCAACTTGTGAAAAGATATCTTTCAGGTAGTCTAATAGCAAATAGCATATAGTGGAGCTCTATAGCCATCTAGTGGTTAAAGTTTTTTTTTTTTTTTTTTAAACTGCATTTTCCAAAAAATGGGTATAAATGTTACATTAAACCATTTAAAATTATCCATGTTATCCCCATGAATGAAAGTTAGAAATCTGGGTCTTTTATATAGTGAATTTTACATCAAATGCTGTTTTAGAAATTTAAAAGATATCATAAATCCTCCAAAAACTGCACAAATGTTGTGTAAAAACATTAACAAACAGAGTAAAATTACATTTGTAAACTTGTTACACACTTGTTACAAAATTAAATGTTATTGTCTGGGGTCTCTGGAGACCCCAAAGACCACGAGTGTGGACAGAAACGAAGACCATCAGAGGGTTAAATAATTATTAC
Source organism: Rutilus rutilus (assembly GCF_951802725.1). NCBI lineage: Eukaryota > Metazoa > Chordata > Actinopteri > Cypriniformes > Leuciscidae > Rutilus > Rutilus rutilus. The sequence continues at coordinate 64,125,093 of NC_140209.1, forward strand.
ATGTTTTTATTATTACAGCTGTCGAGATTAACTAGCGATGAGCATTGTAGTTGATGACAGACATGTCTGTTGAGTGCATGAATGCAGTGATCTTGTAATTGAGTCGTGATGTTGTGATCACTGATCTCGTCAACTTGATTTCTGTACACTCACGAATGCTTTCATCATAAATAACAGTGCAAACACAAAGTAAATAAGAGATTCATAGTGCAGTGTAGACAGCGTCATTGATTATAAGGAGAGTTTTGGCGAGAGTCCAGAACTCAGTCACTGATAAACTCAAGCTGTTTGATTGACAGCTCCAGCGATTATAAAGGAGGCATTTTTGATCATTTTCTGTATATAATTTAATCTCAATTAAAATACGAGATTATTTTAATGCTACTAAGAGAAACAATGTGAAGTCAGTAAATCAAGCCTGTGGCTAAGCAATCAATGTTTAGCTACAGGCTTGATTTACTGACGTATAAACAGCAATAAATAATTTTGAGGTCAAAGAACGCTTACTGTGCATGAATCATATCAGAAATCACTGATCACAGATTAGTCATTTGTTCGGTTACTTACATGTTGTGGGATTACTGTCAGGTCCATATTGTACATTAAAAGTCTACAAAGCCTGCGCCGAAATCGCGACTGATTTACCAAAGAACCTGTAGTGAAATGTAGGCTACCGAACCAAACTAATACTGCTCGACTGAAATATTCACATAGTTGAAATAAATAAGCACTTTTCTAGCATTAGGACCATTTGGAAGGTAATGCTATTTTTAGTCCAGTGATCCTGTATCTCTCTTCTCATCTCACTAACGCACCAGTGGACAGGGCAAGAGATGCAATGATGTAGAAGCAGGCGTTGATAAGACTGTCACCGTCCCGTATACGGGACGCCTAACTTTACTTCCCTATATTACTATTTAATCCTAATCTAATTATGACAAACTATATATCGTTGGAAAGTTCTAAGACTCCTAAATAGATATTTAGGACTGTTTTTTTGTTATAAATTATGTAGGAACAGAAATAGATGAATTTATGAGTGCACCTCAAAAAATCTACGTAATAACAGGAGTACTGACCTTCGTCACAAAAAGTTGACGCACACACTTTTAATAATTGATATGTTGGTTTTTATGCTAAAATTTCATTAGAAAATATATAATCTAGTATTTGTCAATAAAAAAATATAAAATAATATTATCTTCTAAAAAGTATAATATATATATTATCCTCTAAAATATTGTATTATATTTTTTTATCGCTTTTTTTTATTATATTACATATTTTATTAGTTATCATAAATTAGGTATCATTTGAAAGCTTATGATCTCAGAATTCATCCTGTGAAAACTGTTTTGAAATTGGACATTGTGTTACCATAGAAACGGTACTCTAAATTATTTTATCAGGCTCCTCCCCTTTTGGGCATCCTTATGTTTCATAATTTATGATCAAAATATTTTCTAATCTTGACAAAACACATATTGTCAGAAAGGTCTGAGTCTCAAGGTTCCATATTTTGTGACAGAAGTGATATTTGGACAGAAATTTATTCATTTGTTATGGTAGAATGCATACAGTAAAATTCAATGGAATTCAATGACACCCGGTGGCTATTTTTGGTAATACGCCCAAACAAAATCTCATGGGAACTTCATTTTTTGTGATATCAACTTCAAATTTGGAACACAACTTGGTTAGATATTTGGCTTTGATTTTATAGTAATTTTTTTGTAAAACATATTTTGTAAAATATATATTTTATATAAAATAAAAATATTAAATAAATTATATTTGATTTAATGTAAATTTAAACTTCCATAACTTTTTCATACTTTAATTTTTTGAAGTGCTTTAACTTTAGCAATAATCTGCTATTTGTTACCTTTAAAACAAGACCAAACTTAGGTCTATACTCCAAAGCATTCTTGAATTACAACCATTTAAGCTTGAATAGTGCATTTTAATGTCCATTCTCAAAAAGGGGGGTGACAGTTAAGGGGTTAAAGACCGTCGCACTATTAAGCCATAATGTGACAAAATCCGAAACGAGTCGTTTTCGGAGCTTATATTCAATAAGCTGATTTCTGCACGTATGGAAATACAGGCAGAGCATCCTATCATTGCATTCGGTCCAAATTCTGCTTTGCATTTGCACCGGTTCTGGTCTTCAGTGGTCTCAAGCTCACCAATACCAATGCTAATGCTAGTCAACAAGATAGACACACCACAAGCTTAAAAAATAAGCAATGCTTTATTCTCCTGTAGAATCCACAAGTCAGTGCGCTTTTAACTTCTTTTTTTAATAGCCCACTTTATAGGTTGTTTTGATTCTGGAAATATTTATTTTCTACTCATTTTCTTCAAATAGGCAATATTCAGAATACAGTTGCAAGCCATGAATCAAAACAATCAGCTCCAAGATAAATCACAGCATTAAAAAGCAGATAATGACAAAGATATAAGTGTGTACTTGTGAAGACATCACTGAACCAGACTGGATTTTTATGTTGGTTTAATTCATTTTATTATCGGCAAACACCAGTATTGGCTTTTCTGATACAATTAGGCAGGTATCTAAATAAGATTTACTAACGTGAGTCATGTGACCTAGCAAGCCTTGCAGTTCCCACGTCTCAGATTGGTTCTAAGGTTGGTCACTTCAGGATTGTGCTACATTTCACTATAAATGTGGTGATTTTTCACATATGGACTAAAGAAAATGGTGTTCTTCAAAACGTGCAAATGTATTGCATGCAAGATGTATTTGGTACATGTATATCACTTTCAGTTAGCACATTCACCAGACTGCCAGATTGAGGAAGTGTTCTAGGAATTTGTCAGCATGTTGAGAGAGCGTGCTTATGGGGACAGAACCTGAATATTCCGGTTTGTAGATTAAGTTGGTGTGATGCACAGTATGTACAGAGGACAATAGGGAATTGTTGGGCAATGGAGCTTTGTTCAGAAATGCCGTCATACAATGTTGTTAGAGTTCATTTGAGTTCATGTTGCTGAACTCAGCGCCTCCCTCAGCTTCATCACACTCCCAACTTAAACAAAAAGCCTGCATGAGTTTGAACCAATGCATGAATGCCGTCGGAGAGTCTTGCATGACTCATCTAAAGGCTCACAATTTCATACACTCAGTCATAGCTAAATTGTCGATTTAACTGTTTGATATAAAGTGCTTCTTCCTTATCATGGCCAAACCGAACATACTAATCAGTTTAAAAGTTTTATCTTTAACTTGTATGGCATGGCCATTGGCAGGGTCTTAATTTCACCTCTCGTCCAGTCCAATGGTATTCTGTGAATGTTTCCCCCCAAAAAACATGACAATCTCCAGCCAATTAGCGCAATGAAAATGTGTAACAAATCCCAAGATAATGTTGCTTTAAATGCTCTTGATGATAATTAGGAGTCTGAACTAAATCCCTGTGTATGTCAGTTCAGAGCAGGTGCTTTGAAATTATAGCTGCCGTCCACTGTGTGACATGGAAATTGTTCCCTAGGTTTTGACTTTCGTTAGGCTACAGCTGGAGGCGGCGACGGGGAACAGATCAAGACAAGGGTTCATTACTCTGACCGCTGGAAAATCACAAGAGGCCGACATTTAAGACACAAGATTCAATACTTCATTGCTGTGTTTGCTTCACGTTTTGTCCGTTCTCACTAAAATTTGGGTATTACAAGTTAACACATGAAAGACTCAGCATGTTTTTTTGAACTCTGATGAACTCTGATGAACTCACACTCAAGGTTGAGTTGGAATCCATTTTGCAGAAGAGTTGAATTAATAAATGTAAACAATGGGCACAAACGGGGTCAGTAAAACAGCAGATAACAGGCAAACAGTCCAACGGGTAATCAAGGTAGAAATGATAATCCAGAAATGTAAATCCAATAAACAGGCAGAAGATCATAATATGAGGCAAGACAATGATAGGGAAACACTCAGTGAGTCAGGTGAACGGGCAATACTTCGCATTCCCTTATGAAAATAAGTAAGCATACTTTAAAAAAAAAGAGCGTTTATTACAGAAATAATATACTTTAAAATAATATATTTAAGTCCATAGTAAATGTAATGTTTTCAGACACTTTATTGCATGTTATATATATATATATATATATATATATATATATATATATATATATATACATATATACATTAAACTCAATTAAATGAAATATTAAACTAATATTTAACTATATTAAATTAGTGTTTTTTACCCACTTATGTAGGATCTAAGTACATCTTTTTATGTAATTTCTATTTATATATAATTACTTTTATTTTCTTTGAAATATGGTTAAAGTTACTGCTGAATGTTCTGACAAGAATTTATGGTAAACTAAAATATAGTTTTATGTCATTTCTTTCTAAACTTGAATGTCATGTATTTAAATATATTTGTAATTGCACATTTGTAAAGGTGAAGTTGCAATTTAGAGCATTTCAAATATATTATCTATCGCACGATACACTACAGTTAAAAACTACAATCATGTACTTTGCATGTGCTTTAGTAAATTAGTCAACACATCAAAATAAGTGTACTTATTTAAATGACAAAGTATTATTAAATCACAATTATTTAAAATGTACTTTAAAGTCCGCGTGAACCGGAAGTTGCAAACGACTTTTCTCCAGTGCTGTGACGTATTTCCCAGTGAAAAGGAATATTGAACAGAGGGCAGGGTTTTACTCTAGTGCTCCTCCTCTCCATCTCTCGCTCATTACAGACTAACGATTTGAGGGGAGTGGTTAAGCCTTTCTCAACCCAAGCCGTCAAACCTACGTCATCAGGGAAGGTCCTCCAATGCAGAGGGGAGGGGCATTTTCAGATTTTGATTAAAGATTACGAAGCCAAAACATTTTTTTCAGTGTTTTAACTTGCACGGATTAATTGTTCACCACAAGACTAGTAATATGCACTAACAAAGTAAATAGGGTCCATTTTGATTTCAGTTGGACTTTAAGGTAAAACTTTGGTTACACTTTATTTTAAGGTGTCTTTGTTACACTGTAATTATACATTTAAGTACTGAGTAACATTAAGTAACTACATGTACTTACTAGAGTTAGGATTTGGTTTGGTTTAGGGTTAGTTATGCATCATTTATAGTTATTATTATAGTAACTACATGTAACGTGTAACAAGGACACTAAAATAAAGTGCTACCAAAACCTTTAATTTGACATCATTACAAGGTTCACTTTATAGAACTGTACTTAAGTGTGAAACATAGTCATGAAAGTGACTCTCTTTAAGTACACTTAAGTGGCATTTTATTTTATTAAAATTATATTATCTGCAAATATGGATAGTTCTGGTCCTAGAGTCTCGTTCAAAGCTGTTGTTAGTTACTCTGCAATAAATTTTATTGCGCCACTGCAATAAATATTATAATAAATATTTTTTTATGGACTAACCATTTTATAAAAGCAATAAGCCCCATGAAGCCATGGTATACAGAGAATTTAGAACAACTCCTCTCCGCGTCATGCCTAGCATCGATAGCCTGGAAATCCTGACCTAAATCTGAAAGATTAATGGTGTGGCATCGACTAATGAAAATCGGCCAGCTCGAAGGGCGGCACCAAGCATGAAATTGAAAATCTCACTGCACGCAATTGGATAACACTACGACCAATCACAACAAGCCCCATACACTTAGCTACCAGCGGAGCTAACTGGTAGATTAGTCTCTTGCCGTATCCGGTCGGCAAAACAGCAAAAACGTCCTTCTTGCAAAAGAACGATTCGAGCGGCGTCTTCTGTTCCTGTTTTAGATAAAAAGCCACGTCTAACTCGTTCATTGTAGCGGCCAAAGCCGTTTCAAACAACTGGTGTTCATCCAGAGCCATCTTGCAATGTTTACTAATGACTTCGACGCCACAGCGCTGTCGTCTTCTATTCAGCTCCGCCTATATCAGATAACCCGATGTGATTGGTGCAGGTTGGATACAAGGACATATTTATTGAGCATCATTACTCGACGCCAGAGTAACTCGCTGAGCAAATTCAACTTGTGCTCTCGCGAGAACTCTGGATTTCCAAGGTATAACATCGGCCCTTAGCTGTTACAAATTCACTGTAAACCACGGCTTCATGGTGCTTATTGCTTTAGTACACTACAAGTGCACATTCAATACAAACACACTTCTTTTTCACTTGGATAAATTGCAAATAGGCACTCTTCTAGTAATTTGGCTTGAAGTCATGAGCCTGTTCCCTTTAGATTCCTCATGTTACGGAGTCCAGTGATACACAGCGCTTGAAGATCAGCCATGTTGGCTCTCTGCCCCACTGAACACCTTTGGGATGAACTGGAGCAGTGAGCCAGACCCCATCAATAACAATTAACATCAGAGCCTCTTCTGTCTCACTGAGTGTGAGATTTCAAACGTTTGTGGGAGAAATCGCATTAACTTCTCCGTTTGCTGCAATAATAGCTTCCACTCTTCTTGGAAGGTTTTTCACAAGATAATACATCCGTTAGCGTGTGTGCAAACAAAGACCAACAATCAAAAAAAAAAAAAAAAAGTGCAAGAATGTGTCCTGAATTATTTATCCGATCAGGTCAGACATGCAGGAAACTCTTTTGACATAGATGTGTGTGTGGGGGGCTCTTTGTCCTAATAGTGGGATATTGTGTCTCTCTGCTCTGAGGTGTTTGCCAGGAAATGCCCACTGCTTTAATCTTTCCTGCAAGGTCAGAAGCGGAGTAGAAGCAGCTGGAGAGCCAAATCCAGGACTTAGTGGATTACTCAGGCTCTTATGGCCACAGAGTAACCTCCATTACAATTGATTCCCTATGGGCCTCGAACATGAGATATGAAATTGACTTTATGCTGACTGTTATTGTCTTTGTTACTTGTTCTCTTGTAATTTGGTTAGTTGAAAATAACTCTTTCGAGGCCCTGTAATTAAGGCCCTGTTTACACCCCTGGTATTAAGATGCATTTTGGTCGATTGGATCAGAAGTAGATGAAGGAGACACATTCCCGTTTACACCTGGTGTTTTATTCTGTCTCTTTTGTCCACTTTCAACCACTTCTGTCCTGATTTCTTCGAGGAGAGGGTCTATGGGCGGATAAAATTATGTTTTTTTTTTTCTCCAGATCTTTCGATCTAATGGACAAATGAGTGTGTGTTAGAAATCAGGAATGGTGAGAGAACATTGTGCTTGGTACGTTTTTCGTCTTCAAACCAAACTTGGGTCTCCAGCCGACAAAGTTTAAACCCCGTCTGTCTAGAGCTCTTCCCATAATGTTCACGCATTAGGTCAGTAGACGGTGAGTAGACAGTATTTTGCGGTGGTTTGAACACGAGCGTTTACACTACGAAAATAATCCGGTCGAATGTGTTTCTCTGGAAGTGGTGGAAAGTGGACAAGCACAAAAAAAAGCTTTTAGCCCCCGTTTACACCTGTATTTAGCCTCGTCCACTTGTGATCCGATCCACCAAAACACTTCTTAATACCAGCTGTAAACTGGGCATATGATCAAACTTAGTTTATCTTGGCTGTCGATCTAATGGGATCTGAAACACACACACACAAAAAACAGACTACCCACACATACACAACACACATTCCTCCGTATAGTGTACGTAACATTGGCCCAGATAATTTAATTATGTTCTATACAAATGCACAATATAAAATGAACCACCACAAAGCAAAGCAATGGTAACACAGAGGATATATTTTTGTCATTATTTTTCTTTTCAAACCCGTAATTTTTCTATACTCACAATTAATATTTTTTTTAATCAAAAGGACATCTTGTAGCTCTTTTCCCAGTAAACAATTTCATAATGAGGACTTCTGTGTATGCTTCTGTAAAGGCATCTGTTATCCTGTGTTGTGTGTGTTTCTCAGTCAGAGCCAGCAGGGGTCACTCGCTGCATTTCTCTTCAAGTAGACTTTCAACTGTGATCATCATAGTGCCTTTGCAAGCTTTAAATGGTGTTCAATGAAGTACTGAAAAGCAGCATGAAATCAAATTTAGCACCAATTACTTTTTTCTTCTTCCAATTTTAAGATTTTTGGCTATTTTGACATCAAAAAATTCATAACATCTTTTTTTCCAGACTGTTGAAAAGAAAATATCCTAAATACACACTTAAGTGTTTATCTTAATATACTTTATCTGAATCTGTAGAGGTCAATTACAATGCATAGTGAAGATTATGTTCTCAAAATTTGTTTTTGTTTTTTAAATCTCCAGCACTGACTCAGTCCTCTCCACCACAGCAGCTTTACATGCACCAAACTTGACAATTTTATTCCTATCAGTACTCTGAAGGTTTTAACCAAGGGGTTTGTTCATATATCATCCACACTGATCCTAAAAACAGTCTTGACAGTATTTTCTGATTTATAAGAACCTTTAAATGCAATATGTCAACAACATAAAACCCTTTAGAACCTTGCTTTAACCAATGTTCAGATTTCTGTTTAGATTTGCAAACCAGTGTGTTTTTAAAAATTATTTTTCCAAAAAATTGTAATGCACAAGACATGTCTTTAGTGTACTGTGATGAATCAAGTATAGGTGATATTTGTTAGATCAGCTGTGGTGGACGCTCAAGAGCATATGTGTTCCTTGTTTAAGTGTGCAAGATTCATCAGTGCACATTATTCCAAAAAAAAAAAAAAGAAGTTTCCTTAAACTTTCTTGATTCACCTAATAAATGACTTACCTCTTCTGCTTTTTGTTACTTTTCAACCACTCCACTCCAATCACATGGCTCCATTCTGGTATGGTATTTAAAGGTGAACTAAGTAACTTTTTTTACCTTAACTGAACAGCTTCGGAGTCATTGGAATGGTTATATTACTTATTTCGGGTTGAATGGTGGTCGTTTCGCAACCCCCTGGTGCCCGTGAGCGGAAAATACGCACTTGCAACTTTGGGGCGGCGGGCCGAAGTCTCGCGTGATATCAGGTCTCGCGATGTAAACAATTGCTTTACGGCCAAAAGAAATCTGCTAAAATGCTGTCATTATTGCGCTCCCTCACGCTGTTCGAACCCGAATGAAGAAGACGTTTTAAAGAATGTCCCATCTGCTTTGATGTCGTTGATCTACTAGCCTCTGGTGTCTGAGAATAGCCAACGAGTTTTTACAACAGTGTTGTCAAATATCTATTCCGAAGCTGTGGGGGGAGCTCTAGAGAGAAACCTGCGAGCAAAAAGCGAGAATACAGCGAAGAAATCCCGAAGTTACTGAATGCAGCTTTAATGTTTTTTTCTTTTTTCTTTAAAAAATTACTGTGCAGTCCTAGATAACATTTTTAGTACCAAGTATCTGCTCCTGGAAAATCTTCCCTCAGACTTCAGTTCCAGCACACCTGCCTGTGATCTTCAAGTAACCCTGAACACCTTGATTAGGTGGTTCAGGTGTGTTTGATTGAGGTTGGAGCTGAACTCTGCAGGACAAAGAGTTTACTCAACTCCATTTTCAACTAAAAACGTACAACTTTTAATGCGTTTTGGCCGTTAATTTACACGACAACTGTGTTTTGGGGGCCTCATTTTTGAAAATGGGTTTCAAAGTGCAAGTTTTGGAAAACAATCCCATTATTGTGTAAACTACAAAACCATGAATTCGTGAAAACAGTGACGTCATGCGCATTTCATGTGCGATTACTTGACAACCAAAACAACAATGGCAGACTACAGGACTGTGCTTTTGCTGCTCAAGATACTGAGTTTATTAACGCTTCTCCTGCAAAGTGTAGATTTACTACAATCAGTGGAGACGCATTATTTACACACGCCAAATTCTAACATCGCCAACTACTGGCCTGGCATAATACAGCATTTTTAGTAGTTTTTGCCGATCCATGTGAACGGGGATCATTTTGACAACGTTGTCGTCTGTACGTGAAACTTTTCAAAGACACAAATGAAAAACTTTTCTGATTTTAAGTACATTGCTGTCAGGTAAACTTGCCCTAACTCTCTTACAATATAATACTATAATATCGAATATCTTAAGAGAAGTGAATGGTGTGAACAACATTATAGTAGTACAGCCCAAAACAGATCTATTTGTTGTGGCACAAACTTTAAACCCTTTCGTAAGCCATTCCTGACACACCAGGTTAAACCTCGTCTGTTTATCTGTGTGGTTTGTAATGTTGATCTGAGTGGCAGATGCGGTAGGTAGATGCTGGATTTGGCCTGTGTGAGGGCGTTCATGACTGAGCTGGTCCTCGTTCCCACAGCCACATTCCAGTGTTCCCGGCACTGCCTTGAGAAACAATACAAGGAAAAACAACATTCCACAAATAGCCGCTATGATAACAAGGCAACAATCACATTCACAAGGCAGTTTGAGAGCATGCATTTGGTCGAGTACTGGAGGAATCCTGCAGCCTTCATAAGATGCAGACCTATTTTGTTCTTTTTATTTGTGTTTGCTAATGCAGGATTTGAACAAACCTTTAACCACAAGTATTAAACTGATGCGTAACACAGTTAAAGGGATACTCCACTTTTTTCGGAAATATGCTCATTTTACAACTCCCCCAGAGGTAAACAGTTGAGTTTTACCATTTTAGAATCCATTCAGCCGATCTCCGGGTCTGACGGTACCACTTTTAGCATAGCTTAGCATAGATCATTGATTCTGATGAGTCCAGTAGCATTTCTTTCAAAATGACCAAAGAGTTTCAATATTTTTCCTATTTAAAACTTGACTCTTCTGTAGTTAAACCGTGTACCAAGATCGACGGAAAATGAAAAGTTGCGATTTTCTAAGCCTATATGACTAGGAACTACTCTCATTCCGGCGTAATAATCAAGGAACTGTGCGGCTGTACCATGAGTGCAGCAGGCGTAATGATATGACGCAGCGCCTGAAAATAGGTCTAATAGGTTAGACAAACTTAGTCCCGGTCACGTTGGAAGAAGTTACCGGGCTGGGGACTATTTTCAGGCGCTGCGTCATATCACTACGCCTGCTGCACTCATGGTACAGCCGCACAGTTCCTTGATTATTACGCCGGAATGAGAGTAGTTCCTAGTCATATAGGCTTAGAAAATCGCAACTTTTCATTTTCCGTCGATCTTGGTACACGGTTTAACTACAGAAGAGTCAAGTTTTAAATAGGAAAAATATTGAAACTCTTTGGTCATTTTGAAAGAAATGCTACTGGACTCATCAGAATCAATGATCTATGCTAAGCTATGCTAAAAGTGGTACCGTCAGACCCGGAGTTCGGCTGAATGGATTCTAAAACGGTAAAACTCAACTGTTTAACTCTGGGGGAGTTGTAAAATGAGCATATTTCCGAAAAAAGTGGAGTATCCCTTTAAGTGCACAGTCCTGTGCACAGTTTGAATGATATATTCCCGATCGTGACGTAGATCAGAGTGAAGCAGCTTCTGGAACAAGAACATATGTAGGGCGGGGCTTGATTTTGTCCGTGGGGATTTGATTGGTTGGTTGGATGGTTGTGGTTTGCTATTGGTGGATCTCATGTGAGTGACAGGTTGCCCTGAGATGAGCTGCAAGAGGGAGATGAAGTTATTTTGATTAAAGATTACGAGGCACATGAATTTAAATGTATATATATATTCATGGTGATTTCAAATGCACTATATTCACTTTGTGAGAGATAAAACCAATGAAAACATCTCACTGCCTTTGAAGGAGGAACCCGAGACTAGAATATCATAGAGACTTGAGGAGCTTTTTGTCACCTAGCAGTGAAGTAAGTGTACGTTGATTGACTGAACTTATGCTGTACGAAACACCAACACCTGGCATTTTTAATAAGCTGCGTAAACACACAGTTTACATATACTTACTCTATGAACTAACAGACAGAAAGCAAATGTTAACAGCACATAAACAAACAGAAAGCTAATGGGCAGAGTTGGGAGTTACTTTTTCAAATAAGTAATGTAAGTTACTTTGTTTTTCCATGACATGACTTCTTCAGTCTCCATGTTGTGAGAAACTGTGAGTAAGTGCAGAGGCGTTGTGTGTGAACAGGACGGTTACTGTAGATTGAGATGAGCATGCATTTACTCATCTCACTTGCGCAAAAACAGATTCACTATTCCTCAAAACGAATAAAAACAGTGAAATGCTAATATTACGCAAACCTGCAATACCTAAAAATGTTAAATTAGACAACTATACTTTAATCTCACTGTATTAGCCAATGTCTTTGCTGTTGACCTTTGACGATTCAATTCAACCACACTAATAAACAAAAATGACTTTAGATAGACAGCACATTTGTTTCATTTTTTGTTTTGCTGAAGTAAGAGTGTTGCCCTTTCTTCTCCTGAATCCTTTTCTTCTGTGGTTCAGAATGGCAGCATATGAAAGGTTTGTTTGAGCGGCGCCCTCTACTGTACAGCAGTGAATTTACATTTCCCTCAGCCTGAGGCTTATTCATTTCACTTTTGGTGTGAAAGAGCCTTTTCAGTCAAACCAAAAATGATTCAGACACCAGATATAATTTTTGATATTTCTTTTTCACTAGTGCAGGACACTATAGTTAATTTATGTAAGTGAGGAGAGCACAATAAAGTAAACTGTATACCCCAAAATTCTTCATACAGTGACTACCAGTAAAATTTATACAAATTTTGGGACCAAAAATGATTCAGACACTTTGACCTGACCATGTTTTGCTGAAGTGTTTTTTATTTAATTGGTAATGCAACATTTTTACACCACAGACGGAACAAAATTAAGCATCGCTTGGTAATTGGATGATCTAAATTGGTATTATCTAATTGTGTAGTTAAATTTAACAGCTGACAGATAATCAAGAAACATCATTTTCAATAAATTGGTATAGGATAGTATAATGTAAATGTGGAAATGGTGAACAAGGGAGGAAATATCTGTTTTGTTATTAAGGAGGACTGGACTGGAAAGATGAATATAAGTATGAAGTGACAAGCTAAAAGGCAGCAGGTGGCAGTAATGCAACTTTTTAATGCAACACCAAGAAAGAAGAAGAAGAAGACGACAGCTATTCAACCTAATTCATTTGTAAGACAGTCTCACAGAAGGATGGCCAAAACCAGTGAAATATCAACAGATTTGAGAGGAAAGCTAGTAAAATTTTACAAGGAGGGCATTTCAATCAGGAATATAGCAAAAAGATTAGACATGCCAAGAGGGACAGTCTTTTCCATTGTGAAGAAATTTAGAGAGACTGGTGATGTGAAGAATTTGCCTGGTCGTGGGAGAAAGAAAAAGACAACACCCAGAACAGACAGACTTATAAGACAGTTAGCAATGAAAAACAGAAAATGTTCTGCTAAACAAATTGCAGCTGAAGTCAAAAAGGCCACAGGCACAGAGCTGTGTGCTCAAACCATTCGCAACAGGCTGAAGGATGACAACGGGCTGCATACCCCAGAAGAAACCCTTGATCAGCAGGAGAAATTAAATAAAACGCCTCCAGTTTGCTAAAGAGCATATCAACAAGTCTGCAGAGTTTTGGAAATCGATCCTTTGGAGTGTTGAGAGCAAATTTAACATGTTTGGCAGTGATGGCAAAACTAAAGTGCGGAGAACCTCCTACTGTAAAGCGAGGTTATGGTGTGGGGGTGTATGGCAGCTAGTGGACTAGGTAAACTACATTATATTGATGGAACTATGAACTCGGAAATGTATGTGGAAATCCTCCAAAGTCAGATGCTGCCATCAGCCAGGAAGCTCATGGGCCGTCGGGGATTAAAGTACTAAACTGGCCACCGCAAAGTCCAGATCTAAACCCGACTGAGCTTCTCTGGGAGGTGATGGACGTCTCCGCCTGGGTGAAGTGCCAAAAAAACAACAGGAACTGAAGTACCTGGGGAAATATTGAAGTTCAGGTTTGCATGAACCTGGTTGACCGCATGCCCTGGAGACTACAGGCTGTTATTGAGGCTAAGGGTGGCCCAACAAAGTATTAATAGTTGTGTTAATATTGTCAGTTGTCTGAATCATTTTTGATTGATTGTAATCCATTACATACCTTTCTATGAAAGTTACCTGACATTATCAGGATTAATTTGTTCTGACACAGTTTAACTCTGAGTTCTTTACCGTTTTTCTAAACTATAGCGAATAAACTGTGATAACGTGAGAAATGTTGAAGGTGTCTGAATAAATGTCGGTTTGACGTGTACATTTGACAAAAATTTAATAACTTTTTTGTTATTCAAAAAGAAACAAGCCTGATGAGAAAAAGTAACGCAAAAGTAATGTAATGCATTGCTTTCCATAAAAAGTAACTAAGTAACGCAAATAGTTACTTTTTAGGAAGTAACGTAATACTGTATTGTAATGGCTAACTTTAAAAAGTAACTTTCCTCAACACTGTATAACAGAATTTACCTGTCTGACGTTGTGTTCTTTACTCAGCCTCAGTGAAATGTAGCACTGCAAGATGTCGTAGGAGATTTTGTGTCTTGGCTCTCCTTTTTGCTCTTTCAAACGAATAACTTCTACGTCTACATTCCATCTCCATTATCACAAATCCCACGACACAACAAAAACACAGCTCCGATTACGGCGCCCTCCATCCTCCAGTTGTTGACGCGCTTAAAGGGAAAATTCACCCAGAAATGAAAATTAGCCCATGATTTACTCATCCTTAAGTCATCCTAGGTGTATATGTCTGACATTCTTCTTTCAGACGAACACAATCAGAGTTATATTAAAAAAATGTCCTGACTCTTCCAAGCTTTAGAATGACAGTGAATGGCTGTTTCTGTTTTGTCCATAATAAAAGTGCATCTATCCATGATAAAAGTGCATCTATCCATGATAAAAGTGCATCTATCCATCATAAAAGTGCATCTATCCATGATAAAAGTGCATCTATCCATGATAAAAGTGCATCTATCCATCATAAAAGTGCATCTATCCATGATAAAAGTGCATCCATCCATGATAAAAGTGCATCTATCCATGATAAAAGTGCATCCATCCATGATCAAAGTGCATCTATCCATGATAAAAGTGCATCTATCCAAGATAAAAGTGCATCCATCCATGATAAAAGTGCATCTATCCAAGATAAAAGTGTATATATCCATGATAAAAGTGCATCCATCCATGATAAAAGTGCATCTATCCATGATAAAAGTGCATCTATCCATCATAAAAGTGCATCTATCCATGATAAAAGTGCATCCATCCATGATCAAAGTGCATCTATCCATGATAAAAGTGCATCTATCCATGATAAAAGTGCTCCACACGACTCCGGGGGATTAAGAGTTAAGCGATGCATTATGAAAAGTTATGAGAAGTTATGAATATTCATATTTAACATGTTACAAAGTAAAATTCTAACTTCTGGCCAAACGCAGTCTACTTACGCCTAAAACGCAATTTACGCAACTTATGATATCAGAAGTAGTGTAATACGTAAATGTGTAGTGTAAATATCAGAAGTACGTCGCATTACTCGCATAAGTTACGCTTTAGACTTAAGTCAAATCCGTATGTTCGTTTGGAAGCTAGTTATTTTACTTTATAAAGTTTTAAATATTAATATTTTTCTGACAAAAACGCATCGATTTACTTCAGAAGACCTTTATTTACATTTACATTTTACATTTAGTCATTTAGCAGACGCTTTTATCCAAAGCGACTTACAAATTAGGACTAAGATTAAGCGAGTCATCATGAAGAGGCAAAAAACAATAACAACGCAAGAAGTGCTCAGAATACGAGGTTCAGGCATTATTCAGAGTAGCATAAGCCCGATAAGTGAGGTTTAAAGGATTTTTTTTTTTTTTATGAAGGTAAGTGCTCACGAAAGAGATGGGTTTTCAGCTGTTTTTTGAATGTTGTCAGGGATTCTGCATTCCGGATGAGGGTGGGGAGAGTGTTCCACCAGCATGGAACTGTGAATGAGAATGTTCTGGAAAGTGATTTTGTGGCTTTCTGTGATGGAACCACGAGACGTCGTTCGTTGATCGATCGTAGGCGTCTGGTGGGGATGTATGCTCGTAGGAGTGAGTGAAAGTAGGAGGGAGCTGAGCCTGTGATAGATCTGTAAGCAAGCGTCAGTGCCTTGAACTTGATGCGAGCAGCGATAGGTAGCCAGTGCAGAGAGATGAACAGAGGAGTGACGTGGGCCCTCTTGGGCTCGTTGAAGACAAGACGAGCTGCAGCATTCTGGATCATCTGTAGAGGTTTGGTTGCACATGCTGGAAGTCCGGCCAGAAGAGCATTGCAGTAGTCAAGCCTAGAAATGACCAGGGCCTGGACGAGAAGTTGTGTTGCGTGCTCAGTTAGGAAAGGCCTGATCTTCCTGATGTTGTGCAGCGCAAACCTGCATGATCGAGCTGTCTTTGAAATGTGATCTGTGAAGGTCAGCTGGTCATCAAACATTACTCCCAGATTTCTGACCGACCTTGATGGGGGGATCGATGATGAATCAAGCTGGATGGTGAAGTCGTGCTGTAGAGATGGATTGGCAGGGAGGACGAGAAGCTCTGTCTTTGCCAGGTTGAGCTGCAGGTGATGTTCCTTCATCCATGTGGAGATGTCTGCCAGACAGCTTGAGACCCGTGCAGCTACTGGACAGCTTGTCCAGTATTTATTAACCCCCCGGAGCAGTGTGGAGCACTTTTATCATGGATGGATGCACTTTTATGGACTTCAAAACAGGAACAGCCATTCACTGCCATTAGGATGACTTGAGTGTGAGTAAATCATGGGCTAATTTTCATTTTTGGGTGAACTTTCCTTTTAAATGACGTCACTGTCGGCCAGCTTACGCTACTTCAGAGCTCCTATACTGACAATGCGAATGCAACCAGGAAAATTACCCTAAGGGAAAATTTTGCTCTTGGGGGACTGTCCTGGTGGCTATAGTTTAATATAACTGAGTTTCTATAACTACCCTTTAAATGTGGATTTATGGGATGGGCCACTTCAGAACACCCTACAAACCTTGTGGCAGCAAGATTTGCAAAATCAAGCACCACTCACACATTCTTGTAAAATATAGGTAGCATAATCTGGAATTGTACACAGTAAGTAATATTTACTGTTCAGTACATGCCTTTTACACAAAGGGCAATAGGCACTTTGCAACAAATCATGTCACATTGACATTTACATAATATTTACATAAACATCAGATTTCCAGCCCACACATCCAGGCATATAATTTGCATGTCGCATGGATTGCATAATTTTTTACTGCATTATAGTCTGAAAGTTCCCTGATTGTAAGATTGACCTGCTGTCCAAAAACAAGGGTTTCTTGTCTCAATATAATTGACGTATGTAGGTCAGTTGGCGCAGTCGCGAGGCATTCTTCATATGCGGCTCAACAGAGGACACATTGTTAGACTAGGACACAGTGGTGAAATCTGTTAAACTAGGCAGGAATGTGCTTTAGCCCTTGTGAAAAATAAGTGTGCTTAAATGTGTGCTTGTACTGTACTTCACATTCAAAAAAAGATGTGAACACGTCACCATTTTCAGCAATACGGAAACCGTTTTGGCCGTTCATTTACACAACAACAGCGTTTTGGCGGCCTGAAATCGCAAACTTTTGAAAACAGGGTGAAACTAGTTTTTGAAAATGATACGATTCAGTAAACTACAAAAATGTGAATGCACATGAGTATTAAGGGTTCAGTGTATAGGCACATGGTGTTTCTTTACAAAGTGACATCGCCACCTACTGGCCTGGCATAAATAATACAGCGTTTTTAATCATTTTCGTGCCGCGAATGGGGATCGTTTTGACGACACTGCTGTCCAAAAAACGTAAAGGAAAATTTTGCTGTATTTTAGTACATTGTTGTTGTGTAAACGTACCCTTAAGCACATGTAAAGTACTTGATTATAATTGACTGATTTTGATTATAATTAACTGTAGTGTGTTATTCAATATTACGTTTGAAGTTAACATATTTAAGATGCTCTAAAATGCAACTTCATCATGACAAGTTTAAAGTATTTCAGTTTATTATGAATGCTTGTCAAAATGGCAGTTTAACTATATTTCAAAGACAAGGAAATTACATATAAAGATGTGCTTGAGTCCCACTTAAGTGGGTCAAAGAAGCAGTTAAAAATTCCGCTAATTGCATTTAATATGAATTTAAACCATAATACATTTTTATTTAATTGCAATTATCATTCGTGTCTGTCAAGTCCAAGTTTGTTGCGGACGTGAAGCTCTCGGCATCTTGAAAACGCCACACTGATATTGATCCTCGTTTTAGTTCTCCTTTTGTCCCAAAGTCTGCTTGCCACGATCCATAAGGTTTGAACGAAACAACAACAGCGTGAGCGTGCAGCTAGACGTAACACAGTTGTCCACGTCTGTCGCCATGGTAACTACGGCAGTACTAATGGAAACCAGGGATAACGCGGATATTAACGTCATTGACATGTGACAAGTGGGACAGGGCGACAGGGACGGCCCATTATTTAAAATTGGAATTTCTCTGAAATTAAAACTCTTTGGGAATTTTTGGGATATTGTAAGTACACAACTGCAGTAAATATATCACACTGTGCAAGTGATTTTTGGATATTTTATTACACAAATCTTACATATTGTACCTTTAATCACTGTGAAAAAAAACTACTAGGCAAACTAGGTTTGTTTGATGCTAATTATATAATAAAAAGAAAGACTGATTGAACTAAATTACAGTCTGTGCTTGCAAAGATGACATGGCTGTAAAAGTTTAGTCATTTTGCTTCCATATTGCTTGAAAGGTATATATATCATATGTTTTTTTTATTGTTGTTATGGAAATACATCATAAAGCATAGAAAACGTCCTGTTGCAAAAAAACAAAAAAACATCTCATATATCAGATTTTTTTTTTTTTTTTTTTTTATATATATATATATATATATATATATATATATATATATGGCTACTTACATACCCTGAAAGTTACCTACATTTTTGGAACTGAAAGTTGAGGTTATCTGCTTACATAACCTTACTGATCTGGAAACAATGCAACTACTTACCTAACAGGATAACAACTCAAACAATGAACAATGACAGAGGCAAACCAACTCAAAGTCCTACAGAAACACAGACCAAACTAAATGAGCCTGACAATATTCTTTCAAAGTGTTTTTTTTTTATAATTTTTTTTACTCTTTTTAAAAGTATGCTTCCAAAAGGCCATTTCTTTTTCACAACTAAGGGAGTACTTACCAAAACAAAGGCGTTTCCTTTTTTTCCAGAGTTTCTGTTCCTGAAAGCCCTTAGGGATAAAGAGTTCCCCTTCATCACTCCGCTTAGTCTTTGTTTATTTTGAAACGCAATACTTCTCTCATCTCATCATGCATGAGTGTCTGTCGACAAAGAAGACTTTAGATTTGATCTCAAATGACTCATATCGACATGATTATATAGTATAGGCTACTCATCAAAATTGGCTAGAAGTATCTAGCTAAACTGCAATAAACATGAAATTAAAATTCACAAGTTTCCAATTATATATTATATAATATGTGGTAACCAAAACTTAAACAGATTCCACAACAGGTGTGGTGCGTTGCCTCACAACATTGTTTGGTGTTTGTGACAGAAATCTGATAATTAATCTATTGAACCTTCTAGTTTCAACACCCTTCTTTAATTAGCATGACTCATATTAATGATATATGTATTGTATTTAGCTTATATAAGTAAAAATGTGCAGTTGTATGGCCAAAGTGCAAGTCTGTTACACTAAATGAGAGAGATATAAAAATGTATCTTTCTGCACATTACACTTGTTTTATTGGTTGTTATCTCTCTTATGTCTCTCTTATATCGGCTCAGGGCCACACACACACACAGACGCACACATAATCACACACACGTTCAGGGCCGTACTCTGTCTGTGTTCGTCATTCGCTCTCCCTGCCCCCACCGACACACACACTCTCACACTCCCACACTCACAGCACAGGGTGTGGATGGTGAAACTCAATACTGCGGCTTTGTCTCAAACCCTACTGAGCTTCCTACCTAGACAGCATAAGGACACTGTATATATGATCCCAATGTCATTTACTGGCCATTTTAAAAGATGTTTGTGCTCATTACAGTAAGACATTGTTAGTTGCTGAAGTCAGAATCATAAGCCATAAGCTAATATACATTTGTAAAAAGTTGTCCGTCAGGAAGAGTTTATGAGTGTGATGTATGATGCAAATGAGTGGCTGTTAAAGTCAGCATGAAAGTAAGTTGCTATAGTCTTTTCTTCCCTATTATGACATTAGTGAAACGGCTTCTGAGAGCTATAAGGCGAGGCTTGATTTTGTCCATGGGGATTTGATTGGTCGTTTGGATGGTTGAGGTTTGCTATTGGTCGATCTCATGTGAGTGACAGGTTGCTCCGCCCTCGCGCCGGTAATCACATCATCAGAGAAGAGAAGAGATGTAAAAGGGACCGATTATGTGATATATGATAAGTCCTCCTGTAGTGAGACCAAGTGTTTTTTAATAAAAATATAATATAAAAATAAAAATGTATGATGTTACAAAAATTTGTCAGAGTAGGCTATATGAACTTATTCAGTTCATGTTAAGTTTATTATTTTTCTCCAGCATATGAGGTCAGTGTTATGTGATTTAACGCTTTAATTAGGCTATTATGTTGGCACCATATAACTTAATTATAGTTAATAATAACTTAATAAGTTATTTTGCTGCCCTGAAGTTTCTCGAGGGCCATAGATAGAACACCCTGTTGAGGAGAGGTGGAAAATTTGTGAATTATTCACAAATTACAATTATTCAAGCATTATACTTTTGTGTCTGGGACATTTATAGGATCACACAAGCTGTTGGTGTACAAATAAGCCCTATTATGCCAAATTTAGCTGTTTAAAAGATACCAAAATGTGTCATAGGCTACTTACAAATAAAAGCTTCAGATGTGTCCATAAAACGGGTTGCTCAGATTTTGGTTATCTAATAAAATTGCGCCCTGTGTGGCAGTGCGCTTTATTATTCACTCGGCCGTCATCAGTAGGCAGTGATCAAGTGATCAAGTGATCGAGTAAGTGTGTGAGCTGAGTTTTGAGACACGGCCCGTGTGTTCCCGCATTCAGAATCACTGTGCTCGCGGTCTCGGGTGCGCGCTCGGGATTGGCTCGTTACGGTTAGAGACACTCCCCCGATCACGGACGAACACCCTTCCTCAACCGCAAGCCTTCCGGTCTCGAGTGTTACGTAAAATACCCGACTCAGTTCTCGAAAGTTGACTCTCTAAAGTTGAGTTGTAGTAGTAAATCGAGCCATTTTGAACTTTTTGTTGATTTATTTCACGGTAATCAAGCGACTAAAGAGCGCGCGATGGTGTTGAAATCTGAAGACGGAGTCGGTGAGTGACGATCATCGACAGATGTTACTTTTACCAAACTTATTCTTCATTGTTTATCTATATTGAGTGTGTGTGTTTGTGTGTGATATCTGAGATGCATTAAAAATTCTATTGACATTCACCATTCAGCGCTTGACTCCTATAGAAGTTGATATCAATGTGTTTTTCCCGTAGTATAACGTCCAATTTTTTAACGGTGTGCGTTTTTTTTTTTTTTTTTTTGATTTAGTGAATCAAACTAGCTTTATATAATATTATGTTCGTGTTTCTACATGTACCTTACTTTGAGGATAATCATATACATATGTGTAGGTTGTTATGGGGAATGAGTGTGATATAGTAGTAATGCTGCATGGTCTCTTTTGACAACAATACTCCCTCATGTGAGCTGTCCATCATCTCTTCTTCTTTGTAGTGAATGTAGTTTTGAATTATTCATCATGGCGAATGAAAGGCCTCTGGTTTTGACGAGATATGAATGTGTTTTATTGTTCCATGATCCTCTTATGTGCAAACATCTCAGTTAATATGCTTTCTGTTATTTGAGCTGTGAAGAAATCCCTGTGTGTGTTTGACAACTGGTTTTGTCCTCACTTTAAGTCCTGCATGTTTGCCTTTTTAATTCGTTCACTTCCTAGTGTGACTGAAACAGGCTGCGACTTGTCTGAACCAACTCTTGATTTCAGAGCAAGAATACACAAAGTATTGCACATACCGTGAACACAGTTCCTGAGGTTTCCTGGACGTTTTGCAGTAGTAACATGCTGTAGTCGTGTGTGTGTGTGTGTGTGTGTGTTTGAAACACTTGTTGTCTGTCGCTGAGGAATGTGGTTCAGCTGTCTGGGTTCGGTGAGGGGGTTGGGATGTTTTCTGTGGGAATGCTGAGATCTCAAGGTGACAGACTTTTGACCATATACAGGATCGACAACTTATTTTGGCCAAGTGCCACCTACAAAAGAAACCAATTTGAACAATTTTGGACACAGAACACGAAACAAAGCACACTATAGGCCTACATTTGTGCTGCTGGGGTGCTTCAATACATATTTGGGTCAATTATGGACAAACCCAACTGTTGGGTTTAAAAATTAGCCTAAATTTACACTAGCAACCACATAGCAACCCATCCATCCATCCATCCATCCATCCATCCATCCATCCATACATACATACATCCATCCATACATACATACATAAATACCCAAATGTACATGGAATACCGATTGGTGTTTATGTTAATCTGTTTAAAATAGACTACAATGCTTAGGTTAACAGATCATCAGATTTTTCAAATTCCAAAATTTGGTTAACACGAATATTTCATGTGTGATTACTCCTTATTACATATTTTAACAGTTGAAAAGTATGCCTGGGTTGCTCTTTCCCCTAGTAAGGGTGTGGACCGTCTAACGGCCTTCTGAGCAAGAGACTTGACAGGAAATGTCACCTTACATTGAACCCTGACAGGAAGAGGCATTTGTCTCAGCTGAGGATCTTGGGAAACGCAGTGCAGTTTAATATCATTAACGTGTCTGTGACCTGACTGTTGAGTTGAGCTGCTATGTAAATTAGGATGTGATTGATTTATTTTTTCTCTCTCAGCTCTGCTCGGTTTCCTGTCTGTGTGCTGTTGGTTATCTATGTGTGACCGCCGTGGTCACGTGACTTCCTGTCTTGCGTTCTTCAGGCGCTGTTTATCAAGTGAAGGGCATGTGGGATGTTGACCGTGTGCCCGTTCACACCATCAGTAGATGAAGAGATAGAGGACAGAGTTTTTTTCTAGATGTAAGCTTACATCTGTGACATGCTGTTTACTATCACAGAAAATAATTTCATCCCTCAGTTTATATAATCAAGTAAAAGTGGTTTACAATTACAGTAGAAGTCTGTGGGCAAGACATTGCATCAGAAATAAACATCTTGAACATTGTGCATTGAGCAACGTCCACCCGCAGGAATTAGCCTACTCCTGTAATGCATGACTAGAAGTTCATCCACTTTTATGCCCCATACCCATTTTATGCCTCCACTGTAAGTGCATTACTACACAATTTGCTTGTTTTTATAAGCTGACGTCACATCATGTTTTGGAAACAAATGTTGGTTACATCGAATGTGCTGGGGTCAAATAGACGCCCATTGGTTTTCATGCAGTTTGCCAAAAACCAACACTTTGAAAAACCACAAAGAGTGAAGTAAAAAAAAAAAAAAAACAAGGAAACCTTTACTGTAGCTTGTTTCAGACTAAAATATGAAATACATGAGAACACATGAGAAATACATGGAATTTAAGACTCAACGTTTACTTGAAAATGAAGACTTTTTCTTCTGAATAATCCATGGAGAATTCACCTGTTCACTCCATGGTTTCTTCATCTATTTGAGTTTCAAAGTGAAAATATATATATTTTTTGGTTCTTAATAAGACTGAACGTTGCAGAATTGAAAAGTGTGAGAAAGGGTTTGAAAACCAGACATAACAACATAACTTAATGCAATAAATACTACTTACAATAAGTACAAATAATTTGCACCATAGTGTGCATATGTCACTGCATGTAACCATGACACACACACACACACACACACACACACCAAAAATAACCTTTAATATATATATATATATATATATATATATATATATATATATAGCCTATTCCGCGCTCAAGAGAAAGCTTGCACAAAGCACCGGCTTTATGAATATGTCAGAAAAAATAGCAAGGAGACATTTTAATTATTTATTAATAAACTGGTGTTTTCTGAGTCAGTGTCGGCTGCAAAGATGACTGCTAATGAGCATTAGAGAGAAATGCACCTTTCATACGGATGACATAATCAGAGTATTTGTTTTCTATTTGAATTGGTTCATTTAAAAGTGGACATTTCAAGCTTTCTATAGATATATTTGTCATGTCTCTGAGTCAGGCAAATATACGGTTCATTTTTTGTGACTCACTCCAGTTCCGGAGACTGAGACGGCAGAGAGCGCATCCAGTTTGTTGTCTCTATTTTACTAAAGCACAATGGTTTGTTGTTATTGTAAGTGTACACAAATAAAAGTAGACCCTTTCGAATGATCTGTATGACCAAAAAGGACGGAGTATGTTTTCTTCGCTCTTCGCATGAACACTTAGATATGAGACGGATAATAGTGCACATTTATTTAGGTTAACTTAAGAGTAAACGGCCATGTAAAGTAGCTAACCACGGCTTAACATTAATGCTTGTCTAGGACAAGTGAATTTTTTGAAGGGACATGTGAAAGAGAATTTTACTTGCCCAACCAGACGAGTAGCCCGATTAAAACGTCAATAAAAAAAAATAACTAGGGAATCACAAAAACGTGAGATTGATTCTGCATTCATTTGGCGACTGACAGTGAGTAATAATAGTATAATATATAATGTACTGACGATAACAAGGTTGTGCTGTTGATGTTCGCGCAGCCTCATGAGGCGAAATGGAAACAAATGAGCGCAGCTCACACAAATAAACTCAGTTAACATACAAAGAAGTTAAAGCAAATTTATATTTATTAGGGGTGTAACGATACACAAAACTGACGGTTCGGTACGTCCCACGGTTTTGACGTCTCGGTTCGGTTCGGTTCGGTTCATTTAGGTGGGGTGGGGGGTTTAGAAAGCTAAAATTGCTTCTTTTTTTTTTTAAACAGTGCTTTAATTAACAAATTGTGTCCTTGTCTTTAAATTAATTCAATTGGAAGTAAACGTTTCGCAAGGATAAAAAAAATGATCTGCTAATACTGTAAACTATATAGGAGCCCTTACTTGCACATTACTATAACATTAAAGCTTAACAACAGAGCCTAGACTTTTAGCCTAAATTCAGTTGCTATTTATTTTTAGATATAATAATAATAAACACTCAAGTAACAAATTGTATGAAAACATGTAAACTGCACATACGGCAGTTTTTACATTAACATTTTTACTCAAATTTATTATTGAAATATAATCATTTACACTTGCTGTCATTTTCATGACAGATATTTTAAACATACATTAAATAATCAAGATGTCATTAACAGGTTAAGTAAAATATAATATATAGGCTAATATAGTGCATTTGTTTAGTGAAAGAGTTCATTTCCTTAGCAAACCAACAAGCTGTGGACACTGAATGACTTGCCTGAGGTAAATAAAGCTATGTGAAAAACTAAGTGTTTTATTGACGTATTTCCGCTGTTGAAACACTGACTGAGCGATTACACGAGTTATGATGCCTTTCAGTAAGTATACTGTATCTTTCAACATACCTTCAGGTGTCCATTCATGTTTATTCTGTAACTGAGGAAGAGAATCGCGTTTACTCGCGCTCCGCGCTGCCGCTTGACATGAGGAGCTAGTGTGGTGATCTGTCATGCCACATCAAAGAGCGCCAAAACGACATTTAATTTTTGAATTTCGTGATTAAATAGACAGAATTTGAAAGATTACACCTTGCTTATTATCGAATGTAACAAAACACTGAGCTTATTGCGATTAAATGTGATTAATGGTGGTTAGGCAACGCTGTATTCGTTGTGTACACATAAGACATGAGGTCCAATGAGCCGGGACAGCAGGGGGCGGGGCGGGCGTGTTCGGTACGCCATGAGAGTATCGCGATTCGTATCGTGGGTGGTGTATCGCGGTTTTTCGGTTCGGTTCGAATATCGTTACACCCCTAATATTTATAACCTATGATACAGTTAAGGTACATCACACGAGCAAGAGTGCTGAAGAATACCATCACGATTTGTAATGTGACACTAATTTCATGACAGTTCAATAAACAAGTAATTAAAATGAAGTCACTTACATTTTAGACGCAATATTGACTCGTTTTAATTCTATTTCAGCAGCGAAAATAGTTCCAAACAAAGATCACAGTAGAGCCATAATGCATCTCAGGAACACTTAACCGTGTTTTGATTACTGAATGATTCAGCGTTTTGAATGAATCGTTTGAGTCAAAGATTCAATGACCCATTCATAAACAACTTCCTCATTCCTGAATGATTCGCTTAAACAAATGACTCAATGACTCACTCATTAAGACGGTCACCTGCCGCCTCCTACTTGTGGTTTAGTTTCTTTTCCAGAATTTCTTATTTGTATATTCCAAAAATATATAAAACATTCTCATGACAGTTTAATGCACTTGTAATTTTTCAGTATAAATTATTTAATTTGATTGGTAACAGCCCTATAGCGTCTTATTATTCTAATTAAATTTATTGAATCACATTTAAGAATTTAAAATGAAAGATAAAGCATATATTTAAAACGATTTGGGGAAAATGCCCTTTATAAAGGTTAAAATATCATAAAGATGCAGATTTAAATATGTCAAAGCTGACTGATGAGAATATTGCTTCAGAATAAATTATATTTACAACAGTATTTTTTTCTGGACAAGCTTATTTTTTACTCAGACAAGTGAATGACCGATTTACTTGTCCAAAGGACAAGCACATGAAAAGACTTAATGTCGAGCCCTGCTAACATTACGTTACAACTAGCATGTTTCAAATAAGCCAAATTTAAGGTCGGTGAATGATTTCCTGCCCGATATACAGTAATAACCACAAGGACCCGACCTGTCCCTCACAGACTGTGTGGCTTCACATCTTCCTGTGGAGTTTAGGCTATTTCTGCAATGACGGACCAAATATAATTTGGTAGACTAAGCCTCTTCTCATCGACTAACGTTTAGTTGATTATTCGGGAGCAGCCCTAGACCAAATGCCTCTTCATGAATGAAAGTATTTAATATTTTTGAATAATTGTTTATGAATAATTTCCCACAGTAATTGTCATCAGAGGTAGGCCTAACTGTATATGGCGTGAAACTCTGCCTCAATCAGGATTTGTAGTCATATGTGGTGTTTACTCATCAGATTTCTCCTGTGCGCTTTGGTTTGCTCACATAAACGGCAGGATGTTTACTCTGCAGAGCTTCAGGATGTTTGCTCAGCACATCGCCCGTCAGCTCGGGCCTTCCCCCTCACAGCTCACACATCAGATCTGCAGAAAAGTCCTCCGGTGCCTCATGATCCTTTAGCTGGGCTGATGATAAAAATAAACCGGTCTGCATTCCACACACACAGGCCTTGAAACAATCTCTTATTGTTGCGCATGTTATTTTGGGCTGATGCCTGCTGCCTTGATTCCCTGGCTTTCGCTCAGACCCGTGAGTCGTGTGATATTGAAAGCGTGTGCGTGACACAGAACTGTGTCACCACCTCAGAGATCTGATTTAAGAGCCTCTCAGGACACGCCGAGGCCGGCCGATTCCAGGAAAAGCATTTCAACGATGATCTCAGGCCTTGATCACTATGCTATTACAAGTTTATCGGATTAGATGAGCTTTATACGGTGGGCTCAAAAATGTGGATAAATACATAGTAATACAGTGGGGACTTTAAAACCATGGCCTTGACATTGCTGTGCTTTGCTGTTTGAGCTTCGCCAATGTTATATTTCCGTTATACTCTGTGTTAGTGGAGTAGTGATGAAACTGTGACTCATTGGCCTGATGACATTTCCTCCCCTGCTCTCCTTCGTCATATGAACACAGCACTTCACACACCAGTATAATGTGGCTCTCAGATAAATGTGGATTTACGAGAGTTACGATTGAGCCTGAAAGGGAGAGTTCACCCAAAAATGAAAATTATGTCGTCATTTACTCGCCCTCATGTCATTCCAAACCTGTTTGCATTTCTTTCTTATATGGGGAATACAAAGGAAGATATTTTGAAGAATGTTGGTAACTAAACCGTTTTGGTGACCATTGACTTCCATTGTCTCAAAATACCTTCTTTTATGTTCCACAGAAGAAAGAAAGTCAAACAGCTGAGTAAACAATGACAGACTTTTCATTTGTGGGTAAACTGTCCCTTTAATAGAAAGTACATGCCTGCAATAAGCAAACAGGTTTAGTTTCAGTGGGATGATCTCTTCCTGGGAGTTTCTTTACAGAATAATATGAATGCTGATGGTATAAAGTCTGGCTATTTGAGACTAAATTTGCGATTGTAGAGGAAAAAACCCTCATTGTTCTCATTGTCCTTTTGGTTGGTACTAATGCAACTTGGGCCAAGTCACGAGATCCCTCTTGGTGCCAGTGTATCCACTTGATCCATAAAAAAAGTGAAGAAATTAGAAGTAAATGTCTGCAAGAAAGAGCAGAGAATGACCACTAGATGGGGCAATCCTTGTTTATGATGGCGTTAAGTCTGAGAGAAGGGAGGAGAGAGAGAGAGAGAGAGACGAGTGTGGGATGGAAAGGACCGTCTGCACATGGACTTCAGCAGTATGTGAAATGTGTCTTCCTCTTTCTCGGTCTGCCGTAGCAAACGTCTGTATGTGTCATGATGCTTGACGTCTAATTCTTACCTGGATGAGTTTGGGTTTGAGTTTATCTTTGGTTTTGCCGCTGCTTTGGATAATGAAGGAGAGAGTTTTGATGAGTGAACAGAAGTGGACTGATAGCAGGACGACATATACATTTCACTAAAGATTGGGGAATCAGGTCAGTTCGTGTGTAATATTGAAATGGCTACTTGGCAAGGTGTTGTTGAGACTTTTGTAGTGTTTCCACTTTCCATGTTAGTGTGCCATTGTACAGCTGCTTTAGAATGAATGCAAGTGCCTGTAATGTGAACTGTCTCACATATTGAGTGGTTTGATTGCAAACAGAAAGATCATTTGTGGACTGGATAAAACTCTCTGCAGTGTTGAGCTTTCACAGGACACGCGAGGTTAGTGGTACATGGCTTCTGCCGTCCTTCACGCAGTCATTTCTTCCTTTTCTGCTGCATCTAACAGTCACTGGCTGACCATCAGCTTAAGAGAGATTGCGTATCTAGGAGGAGCTTTAATTTGACTGGTTCATGTTCAAAAGGACAGACAATAGGTGGTTGGTTTGAGCCTAGAAAGATTCTGTGATGCACTGTATTTGATTCCAGGCACTATAGGAATGTTTATCATGGGATTTCTGAAACAATTTTCAGTTTTAGCCAAACTCAGGCAGAGAAGCCCCATGAAGAAAGGCATTGTCTCATTTATCGAGAGCATAGTTGGATTGATTTATGGAGTTCAGTCATCAATTATCTGCCCACTATCATATCAGTGTTCATTCGCCAAGAAGTCCCACGCTGCCCTTGGAAATGCGGCCCTTTTTCAGCAGGTCAGACCTGGTGCCCAGTACATTAAAGTGAGTCTAGTACTTTGAACAATGGCATAATACATCCAAGTGAATGCAGTTTCTCAGTATTTCTGTTGTGGGGTCAACCTTCCAGAGGTAAGGAATGTGTAATGCGTTACATTTGAGTAAAACCAAAGAGCTGAAAACAAGATACAAAGTATTTGCCACATTCTAGTGTCTAAATCCTGAGGTGTTTCATTCTTACCATAGTAAACAGCTGCCGCTAGTGCTCACAGTGGTACTCGCATTGATGATGCAAATGTTTCACAGTGTAAAGTTACTGTCTGTGTGTGTTACAATAAGCGCATTAGTTTAGAACGGCGTAAAAAAAGAAGAAATAACCAACATGGGAAAACTACGTCGGTTTTGATTACTTTTCGATTAATCGTCCTGCTCTAGATTGAGGTGGAACTCTGATTCGGATGAAGCACACACATGGCGAGACAGCCGAAGAGAAGTGTCTTTGACTGATGACCAGACTTGTTTCACTGAGTAAATGTTTAATGTTTACAAGCTGGCAGGACAGATGTGGCTCCTTTTACAGAGGCTTTGTGTTTTGCAAATCCTATTGAAAGAGGAGAATCAGCTGTATTTGAAAGATAAGATTGTCTCGAGAGAAGGACATAAAGGTGGATAAAAGCAGAGACAACAGAAATGTTTTCTTAACAACAAAGAAGCAAGTTGAGGTGTAGTGGTTAAGGTTCAGCACGGGTGGGTTTCTGGTCCCCATAAAGAGCGAGCCTAGCCAGCAAGTAAGTAGCCATTTACCACATTGCACCCATTCAAAGTCAAACTCTTGGGCCAACTCATAAGGGCCAGCTTGAATGAATGTCCAGTCCATCACAGAGCTATAACGTCTTTGGATTGTGGGGAAAGTCCGAGTGCCTGAAAGAAACTCCCGACAACCCAGCGAAAAAATGCAAATTCCATGTTCAGCCGGGGATCGAACCAGGGTTTTTTACCTGTAGGGGCACGGCAGTCGGGGCAATGGGGCATTTCCACCTGTAGGGGCAATTCCAGTAGTCGGTACCGATACCATTAAAATTTTACGGTTCTCTGTACCAATTTCGGTACCACAGCAAAATCTGTTGGAACTAT
The DNA here is from genome assembly GCF_951802725.1 of Rutilus rutilus. Taxonomy (NCBI): domain Eukaryota; kingdom Metazoa; phylum Chordata; class Actinopteri; order Cypriniformes; family Leuciscidae; genus Rutilus; species Rutilus rutilus. The sequence goes on from NC_140209.1 coordinate 64,155,760, forward strand.
TTTTCTATTTTATTTAACTATATAAAAAAAAAATGATTTCATAATCCCCGCATTTTCGTTGCAAAAAGTCACATATATCTTAGCAGAAAGTTGAAAATTGTTGCGTTTACTTCACACAAGCACAGCCATTTCCCATGTTGCCATGGGAACGTTATGAAGTGACGTAATTACGCGACATTATTGAAAAGCTGCAAACCCCGTGATGCTGATGAAACCATGATGAAGCCCACAAATCATTCTCATTTTCCAACAAACATAAGCGCAAAAGACAGCGCAAAGCAGTTTCCCAATGCGTTACATGACAGTGGGGGCAAATTATTTTAACAGAAGATGTCTGTGTAGTACGGTATAGCTACCTCTGTAAAACAGGAAGCACACTTTTTTTTATTTATTTTTTTATTTTTTTTATTCATTTTTACAGAACTTGTAGCATATTCATTTTGTAAAGCTACAGAACTTGTTCGACTCATCAATGTTTTGTAAGTTTGAGCCATGTGTTTATTAAGGTCTGAAATAAAACAAGATGAGAACTTAAATATTCCCAGCACTTTATGTGATGTAGTATGCTTGCTTATCATAGGAAGTAATAAGAAATGACTCTTTACATTAAAGTACTTTTTTTTTTTTACATTTTTCTCTTTTTCATCAAACCGCAGTTTTTGCAAGTTCCCGCAATTTTTGCAAGTTCCCGCAATTTCATCACATAAAATTGCATAAATATCCCGCATATTCCATCGCATTTTTTAAGAAAATGCGCCGCATAATCAAGGATTTTTGCCCGCAACAATCACAAAAAACTTTTTTGGAGGGACTGATTAAAGGCTACATGCTGTTTAAACGTAAATATTGCTTATAAAAAAAAAAATTCCCATGGAGTAAAAGCTAAATCTACTGTACAGTAGCCTAATTATTTCTGTCAATTTCTTCCAAGTTAAACCGAACTTTTATTTTGACGGGTTGCCGTGAAGACCTTTGAGTTTCTGTGTGTGTATGATATGACAATAGTTTTCTCTCAAATTAAACGGTAAAATGCTCATGAAGTGAATTTCATCATGTCCTCATATCGTGAGGCAGCAGAGACTGAAAACGTCACTTGTGCTTCAGTGTGTGTGTGTGTGTGTGTGTGTGTGAGGTAAATGAAACCGCGCGTCTGCGCCATTCATTCACACAGAGACAAGCAGAACATGCAGGGTTAATATTTAAATAGTCTTTTTGCAGTTTCATATACACAGACACTATATATATCGTGGTATATATCGGCTACAGACAGTGCTCCAAGTAAAAAAGTTAGCCTGGAGCCGCGCGCTTATATAAAAACACGGAAGCGACTTAAAGCAGCTCCTATTAGTGGGTACCGAATGTACCCGGTACTACAGAAATGCTGGTATAGACACATTTTCAGTACCGACTTGGTACTTTGACAACACTATCCTAGAGTTAAGTGTTGAGGGTCTGACAGCTTGTGTCCTGTTCTTTGGAGACTTCTGGAACCTTCTATTTGTTTGGCCCTGAGCTATAGTCACCATGGCACACCCAGGTTTGGATCCAGTGGGATTGTCTATAGCGTGCCCAAAGTGGCGTTTTATGGTGGCATTGCAGGACTCCAGTCCCCGAGATAAATGTCTGTCAGCATCTACTTTCAATATCCAGCAGCACTGTCTCCAGTTTTCTGTTGCCTTAGCAATGTAATTGTGTTACCGTTACTGATGGTCATATATTCCTACAATGATCCGGAATGAAATCAGAGCTCAGGTTCTGTTGGAGCTGATGCATTTCTTTGCGGCGCAGTCGTTACATATTAAAGCTCTTGAGCTTTTGATAGAAGTGATGGTGTGGGCATGTTATTTGCTCCCTGGCTCCCGTAGGCACATGTTAAACTGGGTTAAATCTGAAGGAGGAGATCCTCAAGTATTAATGTCCTGACTTTGCGAGGAGAGTTCTCCAAAGGTTCTGGACGGAAAATAAGAATGTGCCAATCCTGACAGCACGGAGCTTGGGCCAGGTCCTCAAGGGTTCATGTCAAGAGGCTCTCTGTAATTGTGGTTTTTCTTTGCTGGCTTGCGGTGCCTCTGCCATTAGGAAGGCCTTCACCCGTCCATTCAATCAGGGCGATTATAGAGCAGCTTTTGTGACTGATCAGAGCAAAACACTCTTCACTCTTTACGGCTTCAATAAGGACCACAGAAACAGGTCAGTAAAAACTCCTGCTGCTGTCAGAGGAGAGATGTGAGCATGCACACTAAATATGTCAGCGAAAAAAAGCACATGATAAACGAGGTCAATGAATAAGCTTGCTCTGGATAATACCCTGATCAAACCAGCTGAGCTGTGTTTTACAAATCCAGATCCATGGGCATTGCAAGACGCAAGTCGAGAGATGCTGGTTTCGGCTCTTTGAATCTGCAGTTTCTGTTATCAGTCAGAGACATGTTGGTTTTCTTGGAATATGAACCTTTCATGTTTTCATCCCAATACCAAAAATGATGTGTATCGTCCCGATCCGATACCAGCACAGTCTTTTTAATCAATGTAGAATTTCTATACCTGCTGTGTGTAGAAGTGATAATGACTCTTTTATGTGTTAAAAACAATCTACTAAATACAGACTACTTCATTATAAAGAAAAACTTCCCAATGCCACTTGAAAAAATGTAGGCAAGACACCAGGGGCCTCATTTATAACCGTTGCGTACGCACAAAACAGGCCCTGAAAGAGGCGTACGCCACTTCCGACGCATAAGTTGTGATTTATAAAAACAAACTTGATGGGAAAATTTGCGCACCTGCACGCAAACTCTGACCCATGCGTACAAACGTTTTGGAGATGGAGTAGTTTGTCAGAGAGTTAAGTGTCTTTTTGGTCACTTTTAGTCAGAAAATCTAAAGAAAATTAAACCTGATACAGAAAGATAATACAAATATAATTTCACTCACCAAGCCTGTCACTTGAAGCAAATATCCATCCCTTCTTGAATGTCCGCGTCAGTGAGCGCTTTGGGCCGTTTAGTGAAACTGACGCATGTAACAGTTTAAATAAATAAAATAATGATTTAAACTATGTTTTACTTCTGATATAAACATTTAGATTAAACATGCCATTCAAATTAATGGAGTTAAACGCTTAAACATGAAATCATTACTGAGAAGTTACAACATTCATCAATAGAAAGATTTGCGACCACAGAGATGATTGCTTATCATGATAATACCAGATTGTCTGAGAAAATAGTTTCGTGCAAATAATGCCAAAGGCCTGCTGTTTCCATTAAAAATATAAATCAATTAAAAATACAATTCGGCCAGTGGAAAAGATTGAGAAAAACTTTCTCTGAAATGTATTTGACACTATTTGATTTATGTATTCAAAAACAAGGCAAGGATAAGCAACTACATGATTTTTATTAATGTAATGTGTCTTGTACCATTAAACGTTATCACGTGGATGAATAATCATATGCAAATGATATGCAGATGAGGATCTGCATAGTAAAACGAGGCGTTGTAAGCTCCATATATGGTTATTTCAGGGAGGAGACGCTGAAATTTCAGGGAGGAGACGCTGTTGCACTGATGTGCGCACAATCTTCCGCTGACTGGGATTTATAAAGTGAATTCTGCGCAGGTTCTGGCGTACGAACGGTTTTATAAGTCTGAATATTTTTTGCCGTACGTCATTTTTGGCTTTCGGGCGCACGTACACTTTTAGTAAGGATCCTACGCACAGTTTTATAAATGAGACCCCAGGGCCCTTTGTCGGTTAATCTTCAACACTCGAAAATACTTATCACTTATAAATACTTATCATAATCTTAGACATACTGGTTTGTAGCACGAATAGTTTTACTGTTTACTGCACTTTGTTATTCTTCTAGTTGTTCACCTTAAGCGGATACTCAGTCAGAAGTCTTGCACGTTCACAGAGAATCGCTTACTTCCAGGTTGCAAAATAAGGTGGACAGGGACAGAAAGAAGGGTTTTGTTTGTGACTGGTCTCCCTAGCTGTATGTGTGGGTTCATGCGTGGGATGTTGTGGCATTAGCATGTGTGGGTGATTCTGATTAGCAGCCCACTGACTATCTGTTGCACTGAAATTACTCAATTTCAGACCTGGTCTGATCCTGCTGCCCTACCGTTTTGAGATTGACCCATTTATCAGTTTCGAGCTGCAGCAGATAGATTTTGATAGGTTGTGCTACTTCCGTCTTAATTCATATCAAGTGATTTGTATACATAGCGCTTTTTATAATTCATATTGTTTAATGGCATGCATTAATGATTCGTAATGGACAATGGGCATTGGGATGCCGGAATCAATCGTTTTATCTTGTATAGTGTGTCATAGTGGACGACAAGCGACATGACAGATACAGTACAGGCCAAACGTTTGGAAACATTACTATTTTTAATGTTTTTGAAAGAGGTTTCTTCTGCTCATCAAGATGTAAAAAAAAGTAATATTGTGATATATTATTACAATTTAAAATAATTGGTTTTCAATTTATTATACTTTAAATTATCATTTATTTCTGTGATGCAAAGCTGAATTGTCAGCATCATTAGTACTCCAGTCTATCACATGATCCTTTAGAAATCACTCTAATATTCTGATTTATTATGAGTGTTGGAAACAGTTCTGCTGCCTAATATATTTGATGAATAAAAGGTTAAAAAGAAATGCATTTATTCAAAAAAAAAAAAATATATTTTCTAATAATATAAATCTTCTTTTCTATCACTTTTGATCAATTTAACACATCCTTGCTGAATAAAAGTATTGATTTATTTCAAAAAAAGAAAGAAAAAAAATTACTGACCCCCAAATTACTGACCAATCGTGTATATTGCTGTTACAAAAGAGTTACAAAAGTTTTAATTTTTATTTTTTTACTTTTTATTCATCAAAGTATCCTAAAAAAGTATCACAGGTTATGAACAAATATTAAGCAGCAGAACTGCTTCCAACACTCATAATAAATCATCATATTATACTGATTTCTAAAAGATCATGTGATAGACTGGAGTAATGATCCTGAAAATTCAGCTTTGCATCACAGAAATAAATGATAATATAAAGTATAATAAATTGAAAACCAATTATTTTAAATTGTAATAATATATCACTTTTTTTTTCTGTATTTTTGATCAAATAAATGCAGGCTTGATGACAAGCAGAAGAAACTTCTTTCAAAAACATTAAAAATAGTAATGTGTCCAAACTTTTGGCCTGTACTGTACTACTAGCATGATTTATTTCGGTCCTCCATGACGGGTTCCATCACATCTGTGACGTTGACCAATAGGAGCACAGAAGCTCCTCCATACACCGCTTTCAAACATGGCAAAACGAAAGGGAGGCGATGGTAATTGGTGCGGCTAGGTGGAATAATGCAATTGAAAACAATACTCCTGCATTTATTATGTTCCCTCGAGGGATGAATTCAGGAGAATAGATAGCAGAGGCGCTAAAGCAACCCGGAAAGCACTGGAATTAGTATTAAGTAAGTAGGCAAGATGCCAGTGGCATATTGGGACATTTGGCGGTTTCACTTTTCTAAAATGGAAGAGAGTGAAGGTGTTTCGTATAAATCTTTATTTTACAGTCTACCCACATCTCACAATAATTTCAGGAGTCATGATCTGACACAGTGACTTTCGAAACAAAAATATTGTGTTGTCTGAAGCAGACATTACAGCCCCCAGTGAGCAAGTCTGAGGCAACTGTGGCAAGGGAAAAACTCCATAAGATGTTCGGGCAGCGCCGGGAAAGAACCTGTGTGGGGAGCCCATCCTACTCTGGCATTGCAGTGAATTCATTTTCTTCATGTGGGTTTCTCGAGAAAAGCGAACACTGAGCTCTCTCTTCACCTCGTTTCATTGTTCATTGCTGGAGGAAGCAGAACTGTGTGTTTGCCACTTGCATGACTTCGAGGGGTTTTCCATCATCCAACTGTATGTGAAGTGGTTCACCATATCTTTCCCTCAGACTCTCAGAACTGACAAGGGTTTTTTTACATTGTTCAATAAAGAGTTTCTTTTCAAATGAGCTTTTAAAGGTCTAAATTTCATTTTGCGCAGTATTACGTTTTTCTTAATAATTGGTGACTAAATTGCTTTAGCGTCATAAACTTTCCCTCTGATGTTGAGAAAATAGGCGTGTTTTTTTTTTAGAGTACAACTTTTTCTCATGGAAATATTTGGTTCCCATAAATCTGGATGTTTTGTCTCTGTTTCTGTAATTTAAATTAATGCAGAGAATCTAGTTTAATTAAGGCGAGACACATCGATTTTTCATGCAGTGGTCAGTTTTGAGATTTTGGGCTTGTTTACTCCTTCAATGTGTGTTCTTTCAAGCTGCTATAAAGAAAACGTTGAAAATATACATTAAGATGTTTATTTTATTACATTTTGTTTACTTGCGGCAGTAAGTTTCTCCCGAATTTACCAAGTTAGCATTCTCCGTCTGTTCACTGAAGTCTGTCATGACCGGTGTCGCTGTAAAGCTCAGAGTCTCCTGCACAACGCTATGTAACCCAAATATGGGCATTTCCTTTCTATCAGTAACCAATCGTGAATGTCCAAAGGGGGATTTGAAGCTAACGACGATTTCTCATTTAGAGCTATTTAAATCTTTAACAAGTTTTGTCAAAATGAGTTTTTTGTCATTCTCCTGTACAAACATCTCAGCCTATGTAGCACCTGTGTACACCAAACTCTCCAGCTATACACTTAGCAGTATTCTGAAGATATTTTCAGAGGGATTTGTTAATAAATCATTCCTGGCCTGATTTATGTGACATTTTTAATCAAAAAAATATGGTGAAAATCGATTATTTTTAAGGCTATGGACAGTACATTTTGATTTCCTAGGTAATAAAAGCATATATCCTGAAATCCCTCTGAATTTTTTAAACAAAATGTGTAAACAAAATGAAAAAAGAAATTTGCACCTGTTTTTATCATATGTTCAGATCTATCTACCGAAAATATATGCAAAATCATGCATATTTAATGAGATAATGCATAATTTGCATAATTAAACATACAAATTTCTAAAACTTGTAATATAATTTTTTTTTATATATATACTTGTGTAAGTAATCAACTGAGGAAGTTTCATGGTGATATCTATTTTTTTTTATTTTTTTTTACCCCATTCACCTGTAGTGTCTCGCGTTAATGCAGTAATCTAGTTTAAAGGACTATATTCAACACATTTTAAGCATTTAGTTTTTCCCTGAAATCCTGTGTTATATAATGTAAAGTGTTATGTGGTCTCAAACAGGACCAGGGTTGAGAACCACTGTTTAGAGAAATATATGTAAATACCTGTAATGAATCCCTGACCTCCACGTATTGGCGTAGTTCACACACTGTAGTTTATCCAGGAGGGTCGCTGCTGAATACTAAATAGATGGCGATAATGTGGGCGGCCATATGTTAATAAGCTCACGGTTGTGACTTAAAACTATAGGCTACAACTTAGTTTTATTAAATGATTTCGGTGGACTGGGGACTTTAAATGAGTTTTGAATGTATGAACCATTTAATTTCAAGTGTATATTTCAGAGGGTTTCTCTGCTGTGAGGTGACGAGTGTTTGTTCTCGGCACCCTCACAGATGGGGTTTGAAGCGCTGATGGGTTGCCATGGCTACAGGAGGATGCTGTGGGTGAGATCTCACAGTCACATGGTGAATAAAAGTTTGTGCCTGTGATTGAGGCGTCTGGCTAGAGAGCACTAAAGCCCATTTCTGCGATGCTGAAGGCGTCGTTCAGGCTAGTGTGTCGGTCTACTGCGACTCAAAAAGGGTTTTGATTGATATGTGCTTTATCTTTTGGATCAGTTTGAGGACATTTGCAAGTATTTACGGATCTCTTTATTTCCTTGTGCCACTTTGCTTGGTGTCTCTTGCACATTTGGAGTAGTTTTACTCATGATCCAATTACGATATCATAGGAAATCAGGCCTGGTTATCGTTTCTTTTCAGTCATTTGTTGGTTATTGATGCGTGTATGCTTGTAAAGATGCTGCTGGGTAATATTGTGTCCTATCGATTCTGTTCACAGTCCTTTCGTTCACTAATCTGTCTTCATTTCACCTCTTATATCATTACTAAAATATGATCAGATCAATGTTTAATATTTCTTCAGTTCAAAGGAAGCCTAGGCTATGAAAAAAAACAAACTTTTTTTTTTTATCTCGTTCTCAGTGCCTGACGACCTCACGCCTGAGGAGCAAAAAGAACTGGAAAACATCCGCCGCCGAAAGCAGGAGCTGCTGGACGACATTCAGGTAATAATTGAACTGATGTGAATCATTTATTCAGCTCTAACTCACTATTCAAAAGTCATATTATATTACAATTCATGCATGGATTTGACTGGCTTATTCTTTTAATGATCAGTTCAGAACAGTTCAGGGCTCCAGACTACAACTAAATGGTAGCATTTTGCTAACGACTGAATTTTGTTAGACATCGTATTGGTGCCACCAGCACGTTGGCCAAATCATAATAGCTGCCTTTTATGTTGCATATGAGAAACATCAAATATCAAAACAAAAGTGAAACGAAACCGTTTACTTGCGGGCCGTTCTCGATCATGCTACACCGTAACTACACATCTTTGAATTCACCGAAGAATTAATAACAGCGAGATCTAGTGGGAAGCATTTAAATTCAGCGCAGAATTCTGTTATAAACCATAGATATCAGATCAAACGTTGTTAAAGGCTTTTCAATCAACCAGTCATCAACATTTACCCTCCAGCAATGTAGCGATGCTAACTGTAACCATGGTATTGTGGCAGAATGTTTTTTTTTTACATCATCTCAGGGTTCGTACAACCTTTTAAGAGTGAAGTTTAAGCACTTTAAGGGCTTTCAAGTGCTTTACACTTTTTCCAGCACTTCAAAGCTCAAAGTATGATCCAATTTTAATAGTGTGATGATTTATAAAACTAAAAGTTTAAAGATGTTGGAAACTAAAACTTCATGGCAATGAAACACTTTTATTTAAAAAAAAGAAAAACATGAAATGACCACTATAACCGGTAGATGGCGGCAGAGGAGCACCATTTCCACTCCCTATTAAATAGGAAATAACAAAGTCTCAAGAAAAACAAAAAACTTTTCTTCAATTTGTGACTTATTTACTCATTTTATCTCATTTTACATTCATTTTATAATCACTGAAGCTGTCGGTCAGTTCAGTGTGATACTGTACAAGAACAATGGGACATTTAATAGTTAATTTTAAGTGCTTTACTGTCAAATTTACAATAAACAAACAAGTATTATTAGTAACTGCACTTCTTAATGCAAAAAAATATTCTTTTTTTTATAAATATAAAATAAATAGTAAAAATAAATATGTAGTAACAGAGAAATATAAAAAATAAACAGAAATAAACAAAATAATAAATAAAAAATAATAAAAAATAAAATAAATCATTAGTTATATTATTATTTTACAGCTGCTATATAAGATGTGAAAATGTTTTATTCTGAAATAATTATTATAATTATAATTACAATGAATCTACAAATATTTGTGGTATAAGAATTTGACTTGTAATTCACCAAGTATGAGCACCGTTAGTCCAAAAAGGAAATGACTCAAGCTGACAGGAACAGGGTGGACTTGTTTAGAAAAGGACTGTCACACATGAGCCAAACACTGATCACTTTCAGCTCTACTACTATAACACGGTCAAATGGACTTGATCTGTCAGGGCGCTGACCTCCAGTATACTATACACGTACTTAAAATTCCTTTAGCTTTCCATGGGAATGTATAATTTCCTAGCGCACTCCGTTTACATTGTTAACAAATTTAAGAAAACTTCCCTCCCCTTTGCAAACTGAATTTCTACATCTTGAGGTCTCCTGACAAAAGTGTTTCTGTTCTTGAGGCAGCTTTCCTTTGGGAGGACAGACGTCTTGAGGAATGTGTGTTTTCTCTGGTTTTGGGAAAACAAAAACAGGCTTTTCTTTGCTAGTGAATTACAAACAGGAAGAAATTACTTGAGCTTGACAAACACTTGAGAGCGAATTTCACCACCATACAGCTGAAAATGAGTACGAGGAGGGAAAACTCTTCATTGTGTGACCTCAGGACCAGCCCGGCTCCAGGCCGTCACTAAACTCTTGGCAGAAGAGACAGGCCTGTTGCCCTAAAACCATTAATCTCCCCAAATACATGGTAAAATAATCCAATTTTGATGTTTGATCTTTACTTTGGGGCCATTCTCCAGTTGTCCTCCTTTAATGTCATGTATATGCCGTCTAGAGCAAACGATTCATCCGCTGGAATTAGATTTGAGCCGTTAATGTCAGGCCTCGTGAGCTGGGACAGGACACATGCAGAGAGTGCCACCATACTCTCTCTTGTAGTAGACCTTGGTTCGTTCTCATACCTAAAAAAAAAAGTGAAGATTATCCTACTGTTCATAAAACATTCACTACTAGGCTTAAAATATATAACCAGTTTTGATGGAAAGGATCTCAAACTGACTAGCTGAAGATTTTACTGTAGCTAAACCCATTAATAGTAGGGCTGTCACTTTTGTGAAAAAATCCTGTTCGATTTTTGAGACATTAGTGTTCATTGAATCGACTGTAAAATCGTTTCCATTTTAAACGCCAAATATAGGCAAATCCACGGACAACTAAAGGGCATTAGGACGAACGTAAAGATCGCTTATCTCTTTTTACCAGCAGACACTCCACTGTTCACCGTTTTTTTTTTTTTTTTTTTTAAAGGGTGATTCCCGGAGGTTTGAGATTAAGTAGCTCCATGTCAACCAATTCTCGCTTATTGCCACTCCCACACGCGTAAAAATAGCCGGATCAACTTTCCTCTATTTACGGATATGACGAGACTCGCGTATGCATACAGTTGTATGACGATTACTTGCTGCTGAAAAATTCCATTTTTAGGACACAGTGTTTCTTGTTTGGGTTACTGTTTCACTCACAACACAACTCTAGACACGTGTGTGTTGTTGTTTCATTTCTCATCTGTCTTGACCACTATGGTGTGGCGTAATTATCTCTGGAGTCTCGTTTGATTTGAACCCTCTCATGTCCTCTCTCCACAGCGCCTGAAGGATGAGATAGCCGAAGTGACCAGTGAGATTGAGAACCTGGGTTCCACCGAGGAGAGGTGAGTGGACGTCCCCTCACAGATTACTCATACACACTTCATTTCCACTCATGTGTCACTTTTTGAGTCATGCGTGAGGTCAAATCTGCCTAGCATCTTAGCATCTAGCTACACCATCTTCTTGAATGTCAACCCATCCTGTTTTATTAGAATTTATATAGAAGTCACAGTATTTCCAGAGAACTGTCTTGTGTTGTTCAAAATGAGAACCAAATTGCAATTCCCAATCCCCTTTGGATTCCACAAGACCTCTTTGTTCAAGGCGGTAGTTGTTTAAATTTTGGGTCCATCAGCCAGAGATTTTGAAGCATATGAAATAAACCTTATGACATCTTTTGTAAAAGGGTATAAAACCATAAACATCAGGAGTTATTTTTTATAATCTACTGAACATTGTCCCCTCAGGAAAAACATGCAAAGGAACAAACAAGTGGCAATGGGCCGTAAGAAATTCAACATGGACCCCAAAAAGGTGATTAAGCAGTCTATTAAAGCGTATTCACTGAATGAATTCTATGTGTATCATATGTCTTATAGGCTAAACACCTTGAACGTGTGTGTTTGCAGGGGATCCAGTTCCTCATTGAAAATGACCTTCTGAAGAACACCAGTGAAGACATCGCACGGTTCCTCTACAAGGGTGAAGGTCTTAACAAGACTGCGATAGGAGACTACCTGGGAGAGAGGTGTGTGTGATTATTAGTACAAATAGTGCAACCAGCACATGATTTGGTGGAGGCGACTGGGGTCACAGGCCTTTAAAATAGAAAATGACCTTACATAAAGCAGTCATAATAGTGATATTATTATTGTATTGCAGCAATTACGAATATATTTCAATTTCTTCAGGTTTTAGGGATATCTAAGTGCTTTTGGTACTTTAAGGCATGGTCACATTAGTGAAATTTCAGTGAATATTGCCGGCAAAAAGGTCTATCATCCATTTTCAGTAGAGCAGTGATGCACAAAGTCACTTTCAAACCAAGCACCTTTCTGTTGGTCAACGCGACGAGTCTGCATGAAAAACGCAAACAGGATGTGAAATATGTGTGGAGAAACGGCATTACGGGAAATTCCAAATCGCAAAGACTTCTATTGAAATGACTGGATTTTCATAAGTTTTGCCGAGCATTGGTTTTAGAACCCAGAAGTGTCTCAAAAGTTTATATGTCAAGTCCATTGCTTTGGTGTTGTATATTTGCATTGCTATCGAAATACTATCCAATTAAAATCCGAATCAATAAAATATTATAAATGTTGAATTCACCAAAATGCATATCGTGTAAAAATGTGACTTCTGAGGATGGAAACGGCGTTAGATCCCTTCTACACCTTTAAATCCACCTATCAACTGGCCCTTCTGGTTAATTCCTGGAAACCAGTGTCATCGTCCCACTGTAATTTGCTGAGAGACAGGATAATGTGGATTGTCCTGTAAATCCCATCCGCATCTGTCTTTGATTACCCTTTTGTCCGGACTCTAAGCTCATTAGACTCTTCATATTTAAGGAATGCTGACTCAAACAGGACTGAAATTCAGACATGTTATTAGAGTTCACTGGGCAACACCTAGTGACTTGGTTGCGTCTGCACAAGAATTCCTTCTTTTTTTTTTTCTCTCGATCTCATCCTGGGTTTCATTGCCTCTGCCTCCTTGTTTTCTGTTCTTCCTCGGTCTGGGTGTGGCTGCTGAAACGCTCAGGAAACAGAGAGCAGAGCTCTTTCTGTGACAGCAGATCAGATTGTCTCTCTGAGCACTTCAGCTCCTCTGTTAGGGAGGGGGTCTGCAGTGCTTTGTCCCGTGAGTGGACTGTCACCAGATCACCGGGAAAGGGTGTAGAGAGGACGAGATCGCCCTCATTCCCCGTGTGGGATATCACATCCTCCACTTGCAGAGGATAAATGTCATGGTTTCGAAAAATTATGCAGTGCTGAATGATCTCACATCCACTTTGTCTTGAGTAAGTCTTAAGCTGCGACCCAAATGACGCACTTGTGCACTATGTACTCATCTATGTAGTCACACTATTTATACTTAAAAACATCACTTGAATCGTGCATAAGCATGCGAATTGGGACACAGCTATAGACAAGAGACCACATAAGTGACACATTTTCTCATCCTTTATTGCATGTAAAAGGGCAGTAATTATTCAAAATGTGTCCTTTTGTGTTTCATGGAAGAGAGAAAGCCATACAATGACATGAGTGGTTAAAAAATGATAGAATATGTATTTGCTGGTGAATTATTCCTTAAAGGGACAGTGCGCTAATACATTAAAATGGTCATCAATTACTCACCCTCATGTCGTTCCAAACCTATCAGACTTTTGTTCATCTTCAAAACCCAAATGAAGATATTTCTAATGAAAACTTTCAAGTTTCAAAATGTTCATGAAGACATTGAAAAGTAATCCATATTAATCGAGTGGTTTAATGCAAAACTGTTGAAGAGACATGATCTATATTTATGACGAACAGATTAAATTTAGGCTTATAGGCTTTAGAATAGGCTTTTATTCACATATAGAGAGAGAGAGAGAGAGAGAGAGAGAGAGAGAGAGAGAGAACAATAAAACATTGACAGCCAATCAGAATCCATCCTGCTTTTAAGAGCTCAAACATTTAAAGCAACAGTCGACAAAACTGCAGTTTGCGCTTATAATAAACAGAATGTCATCGTCCGTTGGTGTGAATGCTATTATAATTATCGTTGTAGTTATCTTTATAGTTATCATTCTTGGTGTGAACTGGCATTAAGATGCTTTGGATGAAAGCGTCTGATACTTACCCCTTGCTCTCATTTCCACATTGTTCAACAGGGATGAATTGAATCTCCAGGTCCTTCATGCGTTTGTGGAGCTGCATGAGTTCACTGATTTGAACCTGGTCCAGGCTCTCAGGTAACACTTGTAGTTGTGAATAACTGTAGATGATATGTATCCTGTGCATGTTTGAAATTTACGAAAGGTTTAATACATTTGTATTAAACAGTGTTTTCCACTTGACCTTTCATTTCCAGCATGATGTGTGATATCAGCTGTGATTTTGAAATATCCTTCTTACGTTTGGTCAGACCTAATATCATTGATGTTCGTCTCCACACAGGCAGTTCCTCTGGAGTTTCAGGCTTCCTGGCGAGGCACAGAAGATCGACCGAATGATGGAGGCGTTTGCCCAGCGCTACTGCCAATGCAACCCGGGAGTCTTTCAGTCCACAGGTGGGTCTACTGTACGTTGTAGTCTGTGTTCGGTGTTTAAAGGTGCTGGATGTAACCTTTTCACTCTACTAAAGCATAAAAATACCATAACATGTTTGCATATATGGAGGAAACATGCTAAGTTCATACTCGTTTCTCTGAAAAACACTTCTACAGCCAGTTACTTTATTACTTTGAAATGTGCGTTTCCAGGCTGGAATGTTTGTTATTGTTTTGGTTTGTGATACTGAATGTTGCCAATTTTCATTGTCCATTGCGCTCGTTCCTGTTGCGTGTGCTCAAACTGGCGACCCGTGTGAGCGCCGTCCAGTCTGAGGAGCAAGTGGCGGGAGAAACGACATTCTCCGATATTTTTAATCCGACTGCAGTACCTATTTCGACCACTAGCTCTCATTCTTACATACTGCACCTTTAAACCTGCGTTAATAACATTTCCAAGAAACATGAGCAGTGTTTCACCAATACTGCTTTCCCTAGCTGGAAATATCGAATTAGACACACTCAAACCATGCATTTATCTTTAAATAAATGCCATTTACCAGTAGCCGATATTTACGACACATGTAAATATAGTTAAATGAAAGTTTCCTGGCAAATTGCCTCAACTTTTATTGTGTAATGCTAGCAGAATGTAAAAATCCCACACATTCACACCCTTTAAGGCCTATTTACTGTAGATGTATTCAACTCTCTTCCTTCCAGGACGTTGTTCTTGTCACGATCACCCGCTGTAACTCCACATTTCTCCTCATTAGTATTCATTCGAGTTATGAGAGTGAAATATTTAAATGGCCAGTGTGCCTCTGAAAATGATAGTGTTTGAAAATGCTGAATCAGAAGCAATGCCAATGTGGATGGTTGTAACGAACTGCTTGTTTGTTTGTTTTGCAGACACGTGCTACATCTTGTCCTTCGCCATCATCATGTTGAACACCAGCCTTCACAACCCAAACGTGAAGGACAAGCCCCCAGTGGAGCGCTTCATCTCCATGAACAGAGGCATTAATGAGGGAGGAGACCTGCCAGAGGACCTGCTCAGGGTTGGTCTCCTCTCACTTCTACTTACATCTGTAGATGTGTTTATATTCTTGTGTTTGTATTAGTGTTGTAGCGCTGTATGTTATCTCTGTCCCTTATCCCGATTCACTTTCAACAGCGCTCCATAGAAATTGTAAGTGTAACGCTTCACAAATCTTTTTTTTTTCGTGTAATTCAACAATAGATACTGTATCTAAATTGTGAGCTCAGAAACAAACATTTGAATAAATGAAATCTTACCGCTTTTCTATTTTTCCATTTTTCGTCTTATAATTCTGCGCTGTTGTGTGATCTCGCCGGTTGTACTGTACCGTGCAAAATGAACAAGGGTATAAAAGGTATATTAATAAAATAAAGTAAGAACAAATAAGTAGGGAAAGACAATCAGTACCCAGGCCACCAGGATTTCACTTTTCCCGGTTGCTCCCGATGGCCAGTCCAAGACTGCCTTATAATTTAGCACAATTAGACTATTAATAAAATGATGGCACTTCAGGAGAAAAAGGTCATCCTCTGTGTTCAGGCTTTTAACGTGCATGCAGTGTATATAAAGCAGTTACATCAATGAAATTATAGTACAGGTAGTCCACACCCCCGTGCTAATGGTATCGCCCACGGCGCAAATGACACGAAAAATGGAAAAATAGAAAATCGTTTAGATTTCATTTATTCAAATGTTTGTTTCTGAACTCACAATTTAGCAGAAGTAAAATTGAAAAAAAGGGAGAAAAAGGCAAATATCCATTGATAATGCAACCAAAGAACAAGAAACATCTGGTTTCAATGTTTCATTTTTGCATTTGCATTGCATGGTCTGAACACTGAGCCGTGAAGCGTTACACGGACACTGCACCTTTAAGAAAATGATTCTCAGATTTACACCGTAACAGTCTCATATTCAAAGGGGTTATTGGTCTACATTTTCTAATTCGTCTTTCTTTGTTCGCCCATCAGGTATAATTGAGGACGCAAATGAAAATAAATGTACATGATTAAATTACTCAAATGCAGAGTAATAAATGGCAAGATTGAGCAGAACAGAATAGCAGGAAATGAAAGAAAACATGTTCAGAATTGAGCTTTAATTACTTTGTTTACAGGAAAAGTCCAATAGCGATGTGTGTAGATTGTGTGATTGATGAATGTTTCTAACGTGACATTTGAAATGATAATGTAATTAGCAGAAATTGGGAAATGGTAAGTAGCCCATGGCTGGACCCTCTTTATAGACTAGATGATATTGTCCAACAATGAATAACTTTTTTATATAGTGTTCTGTCTCTCCTTATAAGGATGTTTGAGGCCGTTCTGTAGGTTGCGTTTGTGTGTTCGTTCATCTTTTGAGCTTCATAGTCTTTTGCTTTGACTCCTACAGAACCTATATGACAGCATCAAGAACGAGCCCTTCAAAATCCCAGAGGATGACGGCAATGACTTGACACACACTTTCTTCAACCCGGACAGAGAGGGCTGGCTGCTCAAACTGGGTGAGTGGGACTACATGAGTAAATCTCACTTATGTGATGATCATTCAGCTCTACACCTAGTGTCCTGAGAGTCACACACACACACACACACACTCACTTCTATAAGCGGATCTGATGATCCTCACACACTATACAGTAGCACATCTTTCCCTCTGCACTCTTGATGGATCAGTATCTCTTGATCAGTATCACATCATATGAAGCTAATAACACTTCATGATCACAATGAATCAGCTGCACGACTTTAAGCGCATCATTTTAATTCGATTTGGACGTTGGGAATCAATATCCAAAGCTGTCGCTGTCATGAGGCGCAAAGGAAACTGTACTTTGAGATGGACACTCTCTATAGATAAAGTATTATAAGCCTGTTCATAAACTTGTTTGTAATACTCTAGTTCCCCTTAAAGGGATACTCCACTTTTTTTGGAAATAGGTTCATTTTACAACTCCCCCAGAGTTAAACAGTTGAGTTTTACCGTTTTTGAATCCATTCAGCCGATCACCGGGTCTGGCGGTACCACTTTAAGCATAGCTTAGCATAGATCATTGAATCAGACAGGACCATGCTTAATAATCAAGAAACTTTGCTGCCGTACCATGAGTCCAGCAGGCGTAATGATATGACGCAGCGCCTGAAAATAGTCCCCAGCTCGGTAACTTCCAACGTGACCGGGACTAAGTTTGTCTAACCTATTAGACCTATTTTCAGGCGCTGCGTCATATCATTACGCCTGCTGCACTCATGGTACGGCAGCAAAGTTTCTTGATTATATGCAGGAATGAGAGTATAGTTCCTAGCCATATCAGCCTAGAAAATCGCAACTTTTCATTTTCCGTCGGTCTTAGTACACGATGTAACTACAGAAGAGTCAAGTTTTAAATAGGAAAAATATCCAAACTCTTTGGTCATTTTTTTGAGAGAGATGCTAATGGTCTTGTCCACTTCAATGATGTATGCTAAGCTATGCTAAAAGTGGTTGAATGGATTCGAAAACGGTAAAACTCAACTGTTTAACTCTGGGGGAGTTGTAAAATGAGCCTATTTCCAAAAAAAGTGGAGTTTCCCTTTAACATGTTTCAGGAATTTCTGTATAATACTTAATATTCATGGTTACACCACTAATGAGAAGAATACATTATAACGTCTTGAATTATGACGAATTATACTCATTACAAGTAAATCCATGAATACTGTAAAATGCGATAAACACAAAAAGTAGATTCTGTATTGATGTACTACATGCTTATTATTATAGCCCAAGCTTAAAAGGGTCTGAAAAGAGACATTTTCCGCATAAACGGACAGGAAAATGAATTGTGAATTGAATGTCTGCTGATTCCAGTGTACACTTGTACTTTGATTCCCTGTTTTGTTTTTGGAGCGTTCCTCTGTAACTCACAGTTACTTTCTTTGATCAGAGAGGCAGCGTGTGGGGAGTATGATTTCCTATTTAATTTAATTATTTTGTTTCCTTTTCTTCCTCATTTGTTTGTTTGTTCCCATGATTTTGGCTGTTGTCTTTCCCTCAGGAGGTATGTACACCTGTTCTTCCCAAACAATCGCTCATCTCTCCGCTCTCGGGTGCTTTTTGGTGATCAAGCCTTGCTTCCTGTCCCCTGTTTCTGTTATTAGCCACTGTAGGGTCATTATTTCCCATGGGGTTCGTCCTTCCATGAGTTCACTCTAGTTTTTTTTTTTTTTTTTTACATGTTCCTTCATTTGTTTGTCTGACGGCTCGTTTTTATCCATCGAATCAGCGATTCGTCCACGTGCCGCCCTGTCTCTGTATGGTGGCGGGTGCTTGGGTTTTGATTTTGTGGCCAGTGTATTGAAGAGCACCTCTCTCTGTTTGCTGTGGTGTTCGATATCTCTCTCTCTCTCTCTCTCTCTCTCTCTCTCTCTCTCTCTCTCTCTCTCTCTCTCTCTCTCTCTCTCTCTCTCTCTCTAAAGTGTCGTTTGCACTTTGGGAGCTGCAGGATTTTCTGCTTCCTCTCAGTCTGAACGGAGCCCAACAAACACCAATGAAAACGGCAACAGAAGAAAATCAAACGCATAAGATTAAAGGATGGTTCACCCAAAAATGAAAAAAATTGGAAGTAGGGGCGGGCGATATTTTAGTAGACGGTAAAAATTTTATGTGAGCTGTGCTGTCATGAAAGTTTTATTTTTATCAGCATGCATTTTTAAGTCTTGCCAGTTTTAAACATTCAAGCCATTTTACACCATTCATTTGGTGCTCAACAGCTCGTGTGCGTCTTATCGTTCTTAAACGGGCAGATACACAAAAAATCATGTCGAAATGCCCGTATTGGTGAGTGTCCTTGTAAACGCAGTCAGTTATTGATTGAATAAACATAAACATATACTGTGTCAATTCATTAGGTCTGTGCATTCGGTCTTAAAGTGACAGCAGCCTAATAAACCTGATGCCTGTCTCTGTTAATCAAAAATAATGTTAATTAAACAAAAATACAAAGAGAAAATCACCCACTGTTCTCGACTGAATGACTTTTGTAGCTTTAATTCATACAGAAAATACTATGCGGGTTTATTTGATTTATTCATTATCTGTAATATTTAATATTTTTGATAGACCTAAAAAACTTGTCTTCAATTAGCTTCTACTCACATTAGTTAGACTAGTATTATTTTGTGCGGTGAATTGGTGTCGAAAATTATGAAATTTCAATTGTATCTAAAATTTTGATGTCGCAATCTTATTTAAGGCAAATATTATATTATATTATATTATATTATATTATATTATATTATATTATATTATATTATAGTGAAATAAAATTACTAATATCGTGAGACAGGTTTTTGCTCATATCGCCCACCCCCATTTGTATGGAAAAGAGCAGCTTGGACTTTCTTCAAAACGTCCTCTTTTGTGTTTTATGGAAGAAGGAGCTCTTCTGTTTGGGGAAAATGCCTTCATTTCTCTGTGAACTCTTCCTTTAAAAACGACGTTCAGTCATTTCACTGCTAATGGTTGTAATGGCTGGACTGGTTAACATTCAAGTGGTGTTTGATCCGTTTAGACTGAGTCAGAAAACTGCACCTGGACCAAAGACTGCTATTCTTCATGCTCTACGTAATGTATGTGTGTGTGTGTGTGTGTGTGTGTGCGCATATGTGTGATGCTGGACTGCAGCGCTGAGGAAAATGTGTGTGTGTGTGTGTGTGTGTGTGTGTATATGTGGTCAGATCGGACTCACCACTATGATGCTGGGTGAGGGTGGGTTTCAATTGATGGATCAGACTGACTTCACTAAGGCTGATACCAAAATAAAACTGAATCTAAAGTGTTTCATTTACATCAGCATTCATCTAATAGATTCAGTAGCACTTCAGTTTAGGGTCCAATTCTCACTATTAACAAGTTGCTTAGTATCATGCATATTACTAGGATATTGGCTGTATATTAGTACTTCTAAAGCACATATTAATGCCTTGTTCTGCATGATCATATTCTACATCCCTTAATCTGAACCAATTCCAGAACTTAACAACCACCTTACTAACTATTAATGAGAAGTAATTAGGAGTTTATTGAGGCAAAAGTCGTAGTTAATAGTTGGTTAATAGTGAGAACTGCACCCTAAACTAAAGTGTTATTATAATATAAAAAATAAATAAATCCAAAGACGTGTGATTGCTGAAGCTTCCGGTTGTCTCGTGAGAGATGTGACTAGGAAGGCCCATCCATCGCCCAGCGCTGTATCCGTGTCAGTCCTCCTCACTCCCTCTGAGAGGTGTTTCTGGACCGGCTTCTGCTCTACGACCGTAATAACAGCCCATAACTCAGCCAATCAGCTTGCTCAGAAACTCTGATCCGTGTTCGTGTGTTTGCCGCTCATGCCAGGACTCGGATCAGGATCAGGATCAGGAAAGCTTTAGGGTGGTCGACATGCTTGTGTGCCGTTCCGGATCACATCTGAAACTCATTTAAATAACATTAGGCCTGTCACGATCATAAATTTTTCGCTGATGGTTTTTAAAATATTTTACTTGGAAACATTTATTTAAATAGGCCCATAAAAAAATATTTACTGCTGTGGAAATAATATTTTGAAAGTTAAAATATTTCTCAAAATATATATTCCACTTAATATAATATAATATGATATAATATAATGTAATGTAATGTCATATAATATAATATAATATGATATGATATGATATAATGTAATATATAATATGATATAATATAATATGATATATAATATAATATAATATACTGTAATGTAATGTAATGTAATGTAATGTAATATAATATAATATAATATAATATAATATAATATGATATAATATAATATACTGTAATGTAATGTAATGTAATATCATATAATATAATATAATATGATATATAATATAATATAATATAGTAATATAATATAATATGATATAATAATATAATATAATATACTGTAATGTAATGTAATGTAATATCATATAATATAATATGATATGATATGATATGATATGATATGATATAATATAATATAATATAATATAGTAATATAATATAATATAATATAGTAATATAATATAATATAATATAGTAATATAATATAATATAATATAATATAGTAATATAATATGATATAATTAATATAATAATGGTCAAACTTTTAAAATAATTGTTTTTTTAATGTTTTTGGATCTCTAATGTCTCTAATGTTCACCAAGACTGTATTTATTTGATCAAAAATACTGTAAAATAATAAAATGGTAATATATTTTAAAATGTAATTAATTCCTGTAATGGTAACACTGAATTATCAGCAGCCGGTCACATGATCCTTCAGAATAATATCTTGAATATTTCTTGCTAAAATGTAAATTATTTGAATTGCAAAATGGGACTGAAGTTTAAGCTGCACAATTATCTCAAACATTTGCAATAAGATCAAATAACCGCAATCAGACGATCAATCAATAATCGCGACAGGCCATTTTATAGTCATTATGAATGCAGATTTTATGAGCTCATGTTCATTGAGAGACTTCATATGATATTTGCACAGTACTTTTACTGCAAAATCAGCTAGCCTTCATTATAATGTGAAAAGGAAGTGCTGAGAAGATGGGAATACACCTTCCCCTGTATATTCTCTTTTTTTATTTGAGTTATGATTGATAAATTATTTTAAAAATGCATATGGACATGTTATGCATCAACTACCCCGACACACAGTTAGTTAAACGTGTATTTGGTTGCACTACACTGTCTATTCATTGTAAAGGCATCTCCTGTGCCACTGTGATCAGGTTTCCCTGCAGAGGTCAGAGGTCATCCTCGGGTCACTGAGACCAGTGTTTACCTTGCAGTCTCTATAGAGAGGGACGTGGGAAAATGAGCTCAACCTGATAGCAGATTACTAACATCACCATATGTGACCCTGGACCACAAAACCAGTCACATGTCGCACGGGTGTATCTGTGGCAATAGCCAACAATACATTGTAAGGGTCAAAATTATAGATTTTTCTTTTATGCCAAAAATCATGAGGATATTCAGTAAAGATTATGTTCCATGAAGAAATTTAGTAAATTTCCTACCGTAAATATATAAAACATGTATTTGTGTGAGTGAATGCAGCACAATCGCCAACATAAATGGACAACTTTAAAGGAGATTTTCTCAATGTTTCGATTGTTTTGCACCCTCAGATTCCAGATTTTCATAATAGTTGTATCTCGACCAAATATTGTCCTATCCTAACAAACCACACATCAATGGAACGCTTATGTATTCAGCTTTCAGATGATGTATAAATCTAAATTTTCAAAAAATTGGCCCATGTGACTGGTTTTGTGGTCCAGGGTCACACATAGAGCCCTGAAGTGATGTGTTCTTGTAGTCCCACCCATACGTGTGCATCACACGGGTTCCCCTGGTCCCTTATCGGGGGTGTTTAGGAAGTGAGGGGATCTTTTCAGCTGTCAGGTGGTGTGTGATGGTGGTGGAGGGTCACTGATATGGACTGGTTTGAGCATGGTGTGCTGCTGGTAAGGAATGCTGTGCTTGGGTCTCATTGGACATGGAGTGGCTGTAGAAGAGCTCATTGTCTGTTCATCCGTCTGTCTGTCCGTCTGTCTGTCTGTCTGTCTGCTCCTCTGCCGCTCAACTCTTCAGCTGCTCGTCTGACGGCTCGTGCGCTAAAGCTAACGCTCATCTGTTGTTCCTCAGGAGGACGCGTCAAAACCTGGAAAAGACGGTGGTTCATCCTCACTGATAACTGCCTTTACTACTTTGAGTACACTACTGTGAGTACTGAAACACATGTCCTGCTGCAGTAGGTGATTTATGTTTGTCTTATATATTTGTCTTATTAGACATTATAGTCTCCCTATCAAAATAAAATTTGTATTTATTTAGTCTCTTATGCTCACCAAGGCTGCATTTATTTGATTAAAAGTACAAAGAAAACTGTAATATTGTTAAATATTATTACAATTTAAAATATCTGTTTTCTGTTTTAATATATTGTCAAATATAATTTATTCCTGTGATCAAGGCTAAATGTTCAGCATCATTACTCCAGTCTTCAGTGTCACATGACCCTTCAGAAATCACTCTAATATGATGATTTGATGATCAAGAAACAGTTATTATTACAACATATATCAATGTTGAAAACCATTATGTAAATAAAAAATAAAAAAATCATATTCTTTGATGAATAGAAAGTTCAAAAGAACAACATTTATTTGCAAAACTACGATTCATCCAGTCATTAAACAAGTGAAGTTTCTATGAGCGAGTCATTGAATAATCTTCAAATCAATGAATCATTTTTAAATTGATTGCAGCAATTAACATTTTATCAGAACCTCCTGGAAATTACATGCAGAGAATCGTGATCGCTGTTGAAAAAAAAAAAAATATATATATTTTTTTTTTTAAGGTGAGACACTACAGGTGAATAGGGTACATTTTTTAGCTAGCAGATATCACCATGAAACTTTCCCAGTTGATTACCTACATTAAGATGAGAAAAAAATGTATTACAAGTTTTCTGTAATTTAATGTTTAAATATGCAAATTAGGCACTATCTAATTAAATATGCACTAATTTGCATATATTTAAAAAACGAAATCTGAGTATTGGATAAAGCCAGGTTAAAATATTTTTTTTTTCATTGTGTTCACATATTAGATGGAAAAAAATACTGAGGGATTTATGGATATCTACTTTTGTTATCCTGTAAATCAGAATATACTGTCAATAGCCTTAAAAAAAATATTTTCGCCATGTTTTTTGGAATAAAATGTTATATAAATCAGGCTAGGAATAATATATTTACAAATCCCTCTGTAAATGTCTTCATGATATAACTAGGTACAAGTCTGGAAAGTTTGGTGTATATAGGTGCTACTGAAGTGGAGATTTCCGACTTGGAGAATGAGAGAAAAGTCATTTTGAGAAAACGGGCTTTAAAGATTTTTCATCAGCCAATGAGATTGTGCATTCAGCCCTTTTACTTTCACGATTGGTTGCTGATAAAAAGGAAATGACCATATTTGGATCCGACAGGATTGTACAGGGCAGAGAGAGCTTCCTAACGTGCATGTGATGACAGGGTGACGGCAGAGATCGCGGAGCAGCATGATGATTTACAACGCCAACTTTTGTTGAATTAAATCTACAGACGCACACAGACAAAGTGTACTAAAATAAAGTGTATTTCGGACTTTTTTTCCACCACAAGTCTGAAAGAAGACATGTTATTGAAGACAAATATCCACAAATCTCAAAATTGACCAGTAAAAAAAACCCCGATGTTTTTGCCTGCCGTGTCTCGCCTTAAATCACGATTCTTCTCACGAATTTATCCAGAATCGTGCAGGTCTAATATGAACACACACATTGGTCAATATATATATATATATATTTTTTTTTTTTGAAATAATGATAAACACAAACTAATGTGTCTCTTTTCATGTAGGATAAAGAACCAAGAGGCATCATCCCTCTGGAAAACCTCAGCATTCGTGAAGTGGAGGACAAGAAACCGGTAAAACGTCTTTTTCCGCAGTTTAAACTCCCATTTATCTGGAGACAATCAGATGAATTTACTCTATGTTTGCATGATGATCTTTTACCTTGAGAGAATTCAACACTTCTCCTGCATCCCAGTAACACGTGCATACTATAGTGTGCTAGGAGTAGTGCGTCCTAAATCAGATTATATTGGGAATAGAGGGGCCAAAGGTGTCCGGACACAGAGACGCATTATTAAAAGTGATGGATTCAGCCTGATTCTGACACTCCTCTACACTTGACTTCACTGTGAGAACACCGTGTCTCCCTCTAGTGGTCAGACGTGTGACGGTCTGCTTGTGTTTGCTTCTCAGAACTGCTTTGAGCTCTTCATCCCGGATAATAAGGACCAGGTGATCAAGGCGTGCAAGACCGAGGCTGACGGACGCGTGGTCGAGGGGAATCACACGTTCTACCGCATCTCTGCTCCCACCGTTGAGGAGAAGGACGAGTGGATGAACAGCATCAAGTGAGTGTTGCTATGCTGAGTGAAGGCATATTCTGCTTTGAATACAGACAGTGACACACATGGTCATTTTTACTAACTGAGGGGCGAGTATTGAGTATAATCCAGAATATTTATTTTGGGTCAGGTCCAGATAATTGTTAAGTATCCCTGTTTTATTACACCGTTCACTGGAGTCTCTCTCTTGTTGCTGATTGGTCAGTTGCAACATTGTGGAGGCAAATATTTCTCTAGTCACAAAACATTCGAGTGATTTCCTACATAGCTGTGCTAGTTTCATGTTTATCATTTCACTCCACTCTCTTTTCTGATATAATATGTCAATATTTAATGTCCATTTAAGTCGTAAAAGCTGATGGGACATTATTCCTGACTTGATCTATACATTATGCCTTATTTCAAGACGCATTTAATTCTATAGCGCTTTATACAATACAATACAATCCAGTCTGTTGTGATTGGTCTACTGTCCTCTGATTGGTCAGATGGCCCAGTCTGTTGTGATTGGTCTACTCTGCTCTGATTGGTCAGATGGCCCAGTCTGTTGTGAATGGTCTACTCTGCTCTGATTGGTCAGATGGCCTAGTCTGCTCTGATTGGTCTACTCTGCTCTGATTGGTCAGATGGCCCAGTCTGTTGTGATTGGTCTACTCTGCTCTGATTGGTCAGATGGCTCAGTCTGTTGTAATCGGTCTACTCTGCTCTGATTGGTCAGATGGCTCAGTCTGTTGTGATTGGTCTACTGTGCTCCGATTGGTCAGATGGTCCAGTCTGTTGTGATTGGTCTACTGTGCTCCGATTGGTCAGATGGTCCAGTCTGTTGTGATTGGTCTTCTCTGCTCTGATTGGTCATATGGTCCAGTCTGTTGTGATTGGTCTACTCTGCTCTGATTGGCCAGATGACCCTGTCTGTTGTGATTGGTCTACTGTGCTCCAATTGGTCAGATGGTCCAGTCTGTTGTGATTGGTCTACTGTGCTCCGATTGGTCAGATGGTCCAGTCTGTTGTGATTGGTCTACTGTGCTCCGATTGGTCAGATGGTCCAGTCTGTTGTGATTGGTCTTCTCTGCTCTGATTGGTCATATGGTCCAGTCTGTTGTGATTGGTCTACTCTGCTCTGATTGGCCAGATGACCCTGTCTGTTGTGATTGGTCTACTCTGCTCTGATTGGTCAGATGGTCCAGTCTGTTGTGATTGGTCTACTCTGCTCTGATTGGTCAGATGGCTCAGTCTGTTGTGATCGGTCTACTCTGCTCTGATTGGTCAGATGGCTCAGTCTGTTGTGATTGGTCTACTCTGCTCTGATTGGTCAGATGGCTCAGTCTGTTGTGATTGGTCTACTGTGCTCCGATTGGTCAGATGGTCCAGTCTGTTGTGATTGGTCTACTCTGCTCTGATTGGTCATATGGTCCAGTCTGTTGTGATTGGTCTACTCTGCTCTGATTGGCCAGATGACCCAGTCTGTTGGCCAGATGACCCAGTCTGTTGTGATTGGTCTACTCTGCTCTGATTGATCCCATGGGCCCAGTCTGTTGAGACTGGCCTGGTGTGAACCAAAGTCCTTCAGGCCTCAGCTACAGTCTTTGAGGGTTAAAGTAGATGTTGTTCACCAGCAGCCAATGACGAACATCTATGGCTTTATGCTAATTTCTTACAAACCTATGCAGGAAGAAAGACTGGAGTTACCGATGACTCTTTTCAGCAGTTCAGAATCGATTCTTTCTTTCAGGACACAGTTTAATTTGTCGTACAATTTGATCTTTAAAACTTTGCGGACCTTTTACATTCACTATATTACACACTGCATGAAAGGTGACATCTGGAAAAAAAAAAGCATAATGGAGCAGTTTTTCATGATATTGTTCCTCTTCATCTCCAGAGCGGCCATCAGCAGAGATCCTTTCTACGAGATGCTGGCGGCGAGGAAGAAGAAGGTGTCGTCTGTGAAGAGACACTAGAGCTGCTCAGGTGTTACAGATTCAGGACTACTGGAGACAGTTGAGCTGTGAAGAGTCGAACACAACCCCCAACTCCAACGAGACCAGCGAGGTCAAACCTGGCTCCACTCTTTTTAAACGTCTTCTTGCTCAGCTCAAGCGCGTGTGTGTGTTGTTTGCGTGTGTGTTGGAAGGAAGTCAGTGGGATTTTTAACTGGCTAATGCTTCCTTGAAACCCCCAAAGAGAACATTTTTCCTCACGCTTAACCAAAATACGCTCTTTCTGTTTCTCTCTCTCTCTCTCTCTCTTTCTCTCTATCCTCTCTCTCTCTCCCTCTCGTCTCTCTTGCACACGCGCGCACTTGCATTATCTGAAATCAGCAGGTCTGACAGAATGTGGAAAACCAAACGAAAGTTCCTACTTAGCGTCAGAAAGAAAAGGAAGATTTCCTTTTGTGCTATGAAATGTACAGGCAATAAGTGTATTTTTACATTTTGTATCGTGTGCACAAAAACGCGGCTTAGTCCTCAGAGGTTTATTTGTGTATTTAAATGTAAAAACATGTTCAAAAGAAACGTCTATTATTTGCTACAGAAAAGGAAAAGGGTGGTGAAATCACCCTAGATGCGTTTCGGCCCCTGACGGGAAACGGCTCCGTGGGAATGTGTTTGTTTTCTTGGCAGACGCCAGCGTTTCATGCGAATATAGTGTGTTGTGTGAAGCTGCTGCAGTGCTTTGTTATATCGGCAGCGTTCACAGAATTGAATGGTGGCCAGCTAAGGATTCTGGGATATCGTCATTACAAGGATATCAAGCATTGGTACTACCTCTCAGACAGACGGGACGGTAATGTTTTTATTTTCCACAAGGTCTTTTAACCCAGACCTCCCAATAAAACGCTTATCATAAAACGAGTAAATGTGCCTAACAACAGTTGAAAGTCAGTGAAGACTGAAGTCCTCGGGATGCTCCAGTGCCTGCTCGCGTTTCTTTATCTCGTCTTAGCAGTTATTCTACACGCTAAATATTCAATCTAAGCAGTATTGGTTTAATTTATCAAAGATGTACATACTTTAGTGTATAGAGAATATTGGTTTCCATTTTATAAATGTGTGTACTGTGTGTAGCAGTATTGTACTAGTTGAGTGCCATTTTTCTTTCTTTTGATTTATTTTTATTTTTATTATGATTATTATTTGGATTTTCTGGAGGTCGATACCATCATAGTGGTAGCCAGATCATGCTGAAATAAAGATGTTATAGCAGATGTGCTCTTTGTCCTCGTCTGATTCAGTCACACACGCTCTGAGATCAGCTGTTTTTCTCTCCTCAGAAGATTGCAGATTGCAGTCGCTCACTAAACACATGAACACAATTCATACGCAGTGTATGAGAAACACCAGCAGGTGGCGTCATCATGACATCTGTGCTACTTGTCCAGCCCTGAAGGATAGATGTGGGGTATTCAGTGAGTTTCGGTTACACTTTATTTGGTAACACAGTGTCCTTGTTGCATATGTTACATGTACTTACCATAGTAATAACAGCAAATTATGCATAATTACATGCAACTAACCCTCAACCAAATCCTAATCCTAACCCTATAGTAAGTACATGTAGTTGATTATTAAAACTCAGTGCTTAAATATATAATTACACTGTAACATTGACACCTTAAAATAAAGTGTAACCCTTCGTCCTTGTTACAGTGTAAGTATACATTTATTACAATTATACACAAGTACTGAGTAATGTGGACAATTCCGGTGAAAAATTAACCTAGGGGTAATAAACACATGGTTACCGAGTCGATCGTTCTCTGGGATGCGTTTTCATGATGATCGAATGTAAAGAGTTTTATCTGTAAAAACAGATTAGCTTATAACGCTAGTATATGGGGCATAGAGCAAGTACAAGTAAATCGCTAGTTAATACCACTAACAAGGCTCAAAATAGCCTCACACTAACACGGTAGCATAATGGGGGTCCCTACATGCAAACCGAAGCGTTGAGAACTTTGTAAGTGTACAGACAGTTTAATAAGAAGATACTTTATAAAGACAGTACATTACGCGTATACAGGCAGGAGCCATCTTGGAAAACAGTCTCGACTAGTCGAGTCACAAACGCCGTGCTAAGTGAGCTGGTCGATAGGAATTACGTTTGTGAAATCTAATTACATAGAAATGCATGAATTATATCTGTTTATTCTTCCGGAAACAACGGACCATATGAGATTCCAAGTCACAGTGCAGCTCACTTAGCACGGCGTTCGTGACTCGACTAGTCGAGACTGTTTTCCAAGATGGCTCCTGCCTGTAAACGCGTAATGTACTGTCTTTATAAAGTATCTTCTTATTAAACTGTCTGTACACTTACAAAGTTCTCAACGCTTCGGTTTGCATGTAGGGACCCTCATTATGCTACCGTGTTAGTGTGAGGCTATTTTGAGCCTTGTTAGTGGTATTAACTAGCGATTTACTTGTACTTGCTCTATGCCCCATATACTAGCGTTATAAGCTAATCTGTTTTTACAGATAAAACTCTTTACATTCGATTATCATGAAAACAAATCCCAGAGAACGATCGACTTATATACCATGTGTTAATTACCCCTAGGTTCATTTTTCACCGGAATTGTGCTTTAAAGGATTAGTTCACCTCAAAATTAAAATTTCCTGATAATTTACTCATCCCAATGCCATCCAAGATGTTCATGGCTTTCTTTCTTCCGTGGAAAAGAAATTTAAGTTTTCTGAGGAAAACACTTCAGGATTTTTCTTCACACTTCAACGGAATCCAAATTGTTGAAGTCCAAATCAATGCAGTTTCAGAGGGCTGTGAAGTGCTTCAAAGGGAAAGATCCCAGCTGAGGAATAATGGGGTCTTATCTAGCGAGACGATCAGTCATTTTCTAAAATGAGTCCATTATCTGGAAATTTTCATTTTGACTAAACTAATCCTTTAATTAACCCTAAACCAAACCCTATTCCCAGTACATGTTGTTAGTTGCATAACATCATGAATTATTTACTGCTGTGGGGGCGAAATGTTGTTTTGGGAAGAGCTATACATTTCCTTGTCTTCTCTTACTTCCTGGTCACATCAGTCTCAGCAGTTGCGACACAATTTACAGAAAACTGTGTCATATATATTTAAAGACTTTTCTGGACTACTACTTATCAATACTCCCAACGGTCAGTCAGCCAGCTGAGATATGTCCTCATGACACACTCTTATTGTAAACACACACACACACACTCTGTTAGCTCTCCTGATAACGCTCTCCTGATAACACTCTCTCAGGGAACAGAGGGGTGTTTGACATTTTCCAGAAACGAGAGAGAGAGAGAGAGAGAACACAGCATAGCAATGAAATGAAACCAGAAGGAATGCTTTTTGTTTTGGTAATTTTACGCCTAGTTTTGGGAAGCGTGAACACGTGAGAACACAGTGTGTCTTCAGCCAAGGGCCTTTTAACAAACCGGACAAGCGAACAATAGATGTGCTGGGACATTCAGTCATTTTTCTGTTGTGTAACTGGATCTGCCATTCAGTATTGGACATCTCATATTATTTTAAGGCAAAAGAGTGCATTCTTAAAAAAACAACAAAAAAAACTAGTCATACGAAATGTGAGTTCTCGTAATGTGTACAATAATTACTTTTTTTACGTTTCAGAGGAAGGCAATTGTTGAATTCAGAAACCCATACAAGCATAAGAAGTTAAGAGTAGTATGCTGTTTGTTTTGTTTCCCATGAGATCATTTGCTGAATTTGAAGCCATGTACTAGTATACTATACTCTTGAGGAAAAAAAATCATGGAGTACGAGTAGTTTGCGGTTCCTAATTCAGCAAGTGTCTCTTACTTCCCTTCAGCGCATTAAGAAATTGATGTGTGAAACTGAGCCTCAGGTAAAGAGTCACATGACAGGTTCCAGTGCCTTCACTGTGCTGTGATTGGATGATCACTCTCAGTGGTTTATGTATATGGTCAAACTAGTAAAAATAAACAACTGACCCACTGATAATCACTTATGGTCACTTCCAAATTGAAATGACTTGAAACATTGATCACCTGAATTTCATGGATTAAAAGCTTTAACAAATCAATTCAAGCCGCCATCATCAATATACTTGCAGACTTAAAGGAGAACTTGGTAACTTTTTTAACTTAATAAAACTGTCTAGAAATCATTTGGATGGTTAAACAACCTGTTCTAGTGATATTGGTGACTTTCCCCGCTCCCCCCAGCGTTCCCAGGCGGAAAACCAACCTTGCAACTTTGGGACTACCGTCCCGGCAAGATAGAAATTGGAAGTCTTGTGAGAAGCGAGAACAAGAACGAGAACGAGCGCGAAACACGAATTGCTTTACGGCAATTCAACATAAACACACGCACATGTATAATGATTACCCACCTCGGTAGACATAGCTCTACACGACACAGTTGGCTTGCTCCGATCAAAACAAACGCACATGAGCAGCGGTAGAGAGGGGGAGGAGGCCGCCGCAAGTGAGTTTCTTACGACAGTGTTGTTATATATAAGCACCCCCACAGCTATAGGGGGAGCTCGTGGGGAAAACATGCGACAACAAAAGGGAAAATCAGCGAAGAAGTGACTAGAGTTCGCTAGAGTTGCCGAGTTCAGCTTTAAGGAGGATTTAATGACTAATCCCGTTCAGTGACACTGCTATATGCCTTACCTATTCTCTGGAGATGTTATGAATGTGTTAATATTTCTAACTAAAATACTCATGGGTTGCACTTTATTTTACAGTATGCTACATGCACTTACAGTGTACTTACCGTAGAAAGTACAGGGTAACATAAGGTAACTAGGCTAAATGGGTTACGGTTAGTTTTAGGGATAGGTTCAGGGTTAGTACCTGGTTATTGCCCAATTAGAGTAATTACTGTAAGTACATGGTATGAACAGTACATCAGGAACAGGACTGTAAAATAAAGTGCAACCAAAATTTGTATACCAAACCAAGTTAATATGATTTTTTTTATATATGAAATGTACTGACCATGCATATTTAAGAAAACAACACACAAAAAGAAAAAGAAAAAACTGTATGCATTTGTTGTCTTATTATTTTTGACATGCATGTCCATTTTTATTTTATTTTTTATGTCTTTAATATCAACTAAAATTGACAGGTTTTAGAAATTAGAATGCATAAATACATTATATATATATATATATATATATATATATACACACACACACACACACACATATTGATATAGCCTATATTTATAAGTAGCCTGCATTAATGAGACTTTACAGTCAGTAAAGTTACCATAATAGTGATGCTTGCTTGAACAAGCAGGACTAATGGAGGGTGTAAACAAGTACATGCGGTATATCCAGCTCACTTAAATATGCATCATCAGTGCCCGAACTCAGTGTGAGGGTTTCCTTGTCCTGGATGGGAAACTGGGCGGCAGCCAGCACACATTATTACTGTACGTGCCAGCATACTGGAAACACCGAGCAGAGGCTCACTTACACTAGCGTGAGTTTGGTGTCTCATGCTGGAGTGAAGACAGATATCTCTGAGCTTGCGGGATTCCTCGTCCTCTCTCCTAAACGGATCCATGTGTAAACTCACAGACTGCCAGTTAAACAGCCCGTTTCCCAGAAGAGAGAGCTCCTCCCGGCCTCGCGCTCACACACACACACACACACACACACACACACACACACACACTCGCACACACACTCCTGCCTGATTCAGCAACAACCAATCATACCACACGGAGAGAGAGAGAGGCTGCTGTAGAGATATTATTGTAGGACAAGAAACACAGTGTTTCATTCTATACTGGATGTATTGTGGGAATAACAATAAAGATGCAGCCACAGCCAGAGATTCTTGGAAACACCGGACATAAAAAGTTCACAGTGAGGAGGTTTATGATACCTGCCGAGAGCTAGCCGCTAGCCGTTAGCAATAGCATTAACATTAATCTCAATGGCAGTTGCTATGCTCATGGGCGCTCACCACTGGATACAATTGTTTTAAAGAAGTCACATCACTTGAAAAACATCTAATACAATGTAATAAAGTGTTTGAAATGTAGGCCCTGTATGTTATTTGTGTGTGTTTATGTGTGTATTTCATCAAAATATATATTTATTTTTAATGGCATCAACAGAGATCAATGCTTTTTGCAATTAAATGTAAAATTCATGAAATCTTCCTTATTGCAGCCTTAAGTTTACCAGAAATGCACCTGTACTTCATGTTTATGATGAGAAATGACTTCTTGGCAAGAATCTGTTTTGACCTACATCTAACCTATAAACCTATGATCGGAAGATAAAACCCAATAAATCCAAAATATAGCATATCATTATGTGACTTTGAATATCTAAGCCATATGTCTAACGACTTCAGAAATCCAATAAAAATCAATGCAATAGGTTGAAAGAGTTGAGATCCTTCAGCAGAAAAAAATATGTGAATACATTTGTTTTGTTAAACTACTAGTGGATTAAATACAATTTATAGTAATGGTCCAGAAAGATTAAAAGCAGAAACATATACAGTTAGATTTTTTTTATTTTTTTTAAGCATTTACTTTTGATTATTTTAAATTAGGTTATTTAAGTTGTAGATAAAATTGTTCTAGTTGCATCATGCAAAACTTAGCAGGTTTACTGATATTTGATATTGATATATCATGAATCCTCAACATCTGTCATCAACATTTAAATCCTGTAAACATGGTAAAAATATGTAAACAAATGTCAATATTAGGCAGATCAATATTATTGTTGAATATTAAGTAACCAAGAGGTGAAAAAGGTGACAAAGGCAAAAAAAAAAAGAAATGTAAACATGAGAATGAAATGCTTCTTTAAGACTGTAAAAGTAAACAAAGGCTTTTTCTCTCAACTCCAACAAAGGTGACCAAGAGTTGAAAAGGCCAGGCAGAGTTGGTAACGCTAGAACAGATTGTTCTGTGTTTCTCAACTGAGAGACTTGGCGTGCTTCCAGACGAGTTTCCTCTTGGCCGATAACCCTCTTTCATGTACAGGGAACAGGGAAGTGTCCCGAGATAGCAGGCCTCAGCCTGCTTCAGTTCTCTGGTATTTGAGCTCAAAAGATGTTCAGAAGAATAAAAGAGTTGCACATGCAGCCAGGCAGGGCAATATGAGTGAACTGGGTGTCAGATTCCTTCTTGTTGAACACTGCTGTACTGTTAATTCTCACTGGCTGAGAAGAGAAGCATTCGTGCAAACAGAAACAATGAGAAGAAGTTCAGAGTCCAGCAGGGAACAGTCGCACCTCTGAGAGTTTCAGACCACCAGGGCATCTGTAGGGTCTGGCCGAAACCTGCTCTGTGCCATACAAATACTGCGCCCTAAGGGGCTGTTTACACAACACCGTTTCCAACTAAAAACGGAAAACGTTTTATGCGTTTTGGCCGTTGGGCGCCTGATAATGCAAACTTTTGAAAACCGTTTTCAAAGTGCACGTTTTTGAGAATGGTCTCCGTGTAAACAACAAAAACGTGAATCTCTGAAGACGATGACGTCATGCACATGCGTATTACATGTTCAGTCTGTAGTGTTTCATCGCCATCTACTGGCCTGGCAGCAGAATACAGCATTTTTAGCCGTTTTCGCGGATCCGTGTGAATGGGGATCGTTTTAACAATGGCGTCTGTACGCGGAAAACTCAGCGGAAAAACTCAGTTTTAAGCGTATCGTTGTTGTGTAAACGTACCCTAAGTCTCACAACTGATTGTTTAGCATTAGCATGTTGTTAAGCTAACTATATAGCAAATCTCATCTGCATGATTTGGTGCGTTCAAGTCCTCCAGGGAAGTTCGTACGTACGAGGTGGGAAGTCGTGTTTACGACGGCAGGTTGCGTTCAAGTCACTTTCGTCGGAGTAATTACAATTAATATATGAAGCCACTGCAAACTTTATCATAACAAAGGTGAAAAATGCGTTTTCTTTTGAATCCCCATGTGCAAGAATGTGAATAAGGGCAGAAGTCAACGTAAAATTAGTTATTTTATGCATTTAAATATAATACATTTTTGTTTGTACTCAACAAATTAGCACTTATATTCCAGTACAAGTGCACAGTGCAATAAAAGAATACGTAACAGCTTGTGAGATTGTGATCTCACACAGCATAATATTTTAGTCCATACAGGGAGACATTCTTTCATTAATTAACGACAGAACTAGGACGCTGAATGCTCGTAGTTTCCTTTGCGCTTTATTTATATATCTGTCTCTATCACATTGTATTGTGCAAGTTTACAGCAAGGACTCTACAGTGTTTTCTTATGGAAGAGGAAATACGTCTCCGTATTTCAGATGTTTAAACACTACAGATTCTTTCCAGATGAAGTGCTCTGTCCTAAATCACACATGAAGTGAACTTCCAAAATTATGGCCTTCACCTTCTCCTTCCTTCATCTTTACAACAGAAAGTCTGAATCAACACAGAACTGACTTAACACTGAACACCCGAATGCGTTGTTTTCCTGTCCTCTCTGTAAAGCTGCTTTGAAACAGTCTGTACTGTATTTAGTTGTATAAATGAATCCAGGTGACTTGACTTTCACACATCTGTGAAGTGCACTAGAGCCAATAGGGCCCTCATTAAGCACGTTTTAACATGCGAACACACAGACTTGGACATAGAGTTCAAAATCTAGAGATTACAACGCTAGAGTTTACACAGAGTTTACAACATAGAGTTAACAACATAGAGGTTACAATGCTAAACTCCACACCAATTGTTCATATTTATAAAAACGGTCTTTGATATGGAAAAGTTCCAGAGTTTTTCCAGAGTCGGAGAACAGCAAGTTTTTGAAAATCTAAGCAATTCTTGCCGCTTGTCGTAAAAGCATTGGTCGTTAACTGTGATAACATTAATTATGGGGCGTTTGCGATTTATACATTTCACATCTTTAAGACAGGCGTACGCATGTTTTTTTTTGTGCGAACGTTCGTTCTCTGAACTACATACGCACATTGGGGAAATTATCGTATTAAGATTAAAACTAGGACGGCTTCTACTCAACAGTTTTTGAATGAGGCCTAGTCTTCTGTCCTGCTCCTGAAAAAGTTTCCAACCTGCTTCAAAAACACACTAAAAGTTTTCAGTTTTCAGTTGAAACGGTGTCGTGTTAGCGTCCCCTAAGTTAATAACTAATGATCTTTACAATGGAAGTGAATCAATCAAAACTAACTTTAGCTGGACAATAACTTTATTCTAGAGCTGCTGTAAAGCCAAAATCATCCTATTATCACTGAAACGAGCTATATTGTTGAAAGCGCTGTATAAATGAAGGTGACTTGAGCTTGTGATTTGGCTGGATCTGCTGGTTCAGGAGTGATGGATTAGGATTGGAGCTGAACACTTGAAGACACTCGACCACAGCGGGTCCCATCTCAAGCTCACTATGTTCCCTCAATAAAGCCCATTACTGGAAAACTTTAGATTCCGGGAGAGCGAAGCGTGCCAGTTGGGATTGAGCCTGTCTTACAGGTTGGAAAATGTGGTTCATTTCCTTAATTATTTTGTTCGCTCAGTTCATGTAAACAAACAGGATTTGTTTTCCCTCACAGAAAACTGTCCTCACGGGGACCAAAACATGTCCCACAAAATTAAATAACTGGTATTATTATAGGGACATTTTGTTCCCACAATGTAGGGTTTAGCAGGAGCACACACACACACAGAGACACACACACACACACACACACACACACACACACACACACACACACACACACACACACACACACACACACACATTCTCTCTCTCTCTCTCTCTCACACACACACACACACACATTCTCTCTCTCTCTCTCTCTCTCTCTCTCTCTCTCTCACACACACACACACACACACACACACACACACACACACACACACACATTCTCTCACACACACACACACACACACACACACACACACACACACACACACACACACACACACACACACACACACACACACACACACATACTCATTATCTCTCTCTCACACACACACACTAACACATTGTCACTCACACACACACACACTAACACCCTCTCTCTCTCTCTCTCTCTCTCTCTCTCTCTCTCTCTCTCACACACACACACACACACACGCATTACATCAGGTTAATGCCATTATACCATGCACAATAGTTTTAATGCCATCATTTATAATAAATAGAAAATATAAAACTAAAAATAACATATTATAAAATATAAAACTAAAACTGAAAGTAAATAATGATGATGTGTTAATATGACCCGTCCTGCTCACTGTCAGTGGTTTTACTGCACAGAAAGATCAACAAAAAGGGTGATTTCAACTTGATAGGAAAACAATGTTGACATTCCACCGATCGTAAATTATTAATGTTATATTGTTGATATTTTCTTTTCTTTTCTTTTCGGTTTTTTTTTTTTTTTTTTTTTTTTTTTTTTTGCTAAACAAATATACATATATATTTATTTTCCTTCCTGGAACAACTTTAAACCGTTTTCTATTTCCAAAAGGAGGAAATGAGGAAAACTGATAAGAGTTCCCAACATGCTGTCAGGATACTTCCTTACAGTCAAGACAAGCATTATCATGTACAAATAATTCACACTGTCTGACGAAGTGTGTGCACAGTTACAGGAGCTCATCGTCTAGTGTTTTCTTTTTCATCCCAATATGCCAATGAGCCTCTGCCACAAGTTTTTTTTTTTTTTTTTTTTTTTTTTTTTAATACAACAATATGTCATCACATGGCTTCAGTGAATCCGACTGGTTTCTTTTAATAAGAAGCTCACGGTCTCACCACCAGTCTCACGAGGTTTTCCCCACACATGAATCATGATGAAAGACAGATGGCTCGCAGGAAACCTCACTGAGATCTTATCACACACGAGCCTAAATACTTATCAAGTTCGCGTGCAAAATATTTGACCTATCTGGATTATGAGGCTCAATAAGTAATAATATGATCGACTGAACAGTGTTCACAATGTGCGACATGCTTATGGAAACAACGATTGCTGGGGATTTTTATTTGCATGCAGAGAGCAATTCTACACTAAAGCAAGGAAATAAGTGACTTTATTGTATTCGAAGTACATACTATTACAAACTGTTAATGCTGTAATATAATTATGGATCTGATAAAACAGGAATCCTACCATATTACCGGAAGTTTTTCTGCACACTGTGAATAAATAAAATGTTAGTTGCCTATGCATGATTTTCTTAAAGGTACAGTGTGACTTAATATGAGGCCTTTAGCTAAAAATGTTTTAATGAAACACAAATTCAGTCTTAAGTACACTTTGGACAATATGGTGCAGGTCACTGTCCAGCATATGTTTTGAATATATTGGATAAAATAATCAATTCACACTTTTTAACGGTTAAAACGGCATTCGTTTGTTTTCTATTATTATAGGCCTATGTCACACTTCCTGCTTCCGGAACGCGGAGTAGGGATTCAGAACTTCGGGTCAACAGTATTTCTCGATAAGGATTTAGATTATCAGCCATAATGTCTGAACCATCCGAGGTAGACTGACCACGACCTATGAGGTTGTGAAACGAAGGTTTTTGCTCCTGTAGAAGCTATAAGTTCGTATGAAATCAAGTTTAAGAAAAACATGTTTTAGCTGCGATCTTATGGAAAAAAAAACTACACTACCCACAATCCTAAGCGTAGCAGCAACGTCTGCTGATTGGTCCAACTCGCTGTTACCATAGAAACGTTTACCTTACTGGCGAACGGCCCGCCGCTGTTTTTGTAGCGCACCGGGTTGCTCTGCGTCAGGACGTAGACAGCCATACCTCCGCTTTCACGCTTTTCCACTTGAGAGTTTTCATTTACCATCCGAACCACATCGTCATATGTGACTTCAGGCAGGTTGCGGAGATATTTGGTCCAGCAGTATCTATCGGACTCCGCCATTGTAAAAAGCTAACCGGAAGAGCCGTATCCCTACTAAAAGACGTACTTCCGGTCTTCAATTTTTTCGTGACATCTAGGCCTATTTAGAAGTAAATTATTGTGGTAATCAAATGTACGTGTTTTACCATAACCAACTGAAACTTTCATTTCGAAACATATAAGCATTTAAATCAAAACAATAAATACAACTGGAAATAAAACTTATGAATGCATAAAACATAAAATGAATAAAGATTTTATGAAAGTGTGATATAAGTGGATAATACTTCCTTAAATGACTTTCTTCTTCCTGCATATATGCACTTATGTGTATCTTGGAATATGGCTATATTTGTGTGAATATGTGCTATATGTATTTGTGTAGAATGGGTAGATTACAGATTGCACAAATATGTGTAATATTAGATATCACCTCCCTTTACTAGTGAAATGTCAGAGAAGGAGAACTGGAAGCAGAACAGAAAATACTGAAGATTATGCATTCACGCGAAACTCCTACAAATTACCACCTCATTTCTCACTAAAAACTGTGAAATATCTTACATCATGTAACATCATCTTATCAAAAAATCCATTCTGTTCCAACCTTTTACTCAACTCTTATCTTTCCTGACCCATATCCCTCCATTATTCTGCAATAGACTGAGTGCTTTTACGAGATGAACTTGATAAGCGGCAGCTCATTCTCGGCCTCTGGTAAACTAGCTTTGTTTAAATATAATAAAACCCTTCCTGGATCTCATTACAATTATCAACATTACATATTTGCTCTGAGCAAATGCTATCTGGAAAGTGCACTGACTTATTATTAACACACTGTTCCCGCATAAGTCACCTGTTGATGTACACAGACAGGTTGATGATGGCATCTGTGTCTGGGTTAGCAGGAAAACTGAAACCAGAAACTCTTCTTGATGGCTGAAGACGATAACGGTGATGATTCTGATACTGTTCCTCTGTTGTATTCTCTGTAAATAAGAACTATGACATCAGTTGTGTTTTAATTCCTTTCTATGCAAAACTCTCTACTTGAAAACGCTCTGGAAAGTCCAGTGCAGTTTTTTCCTGTGAGGACGAGTGGAAAACCGACCAGCAGATAGGCCTACACACACTCTATATTTTGTCCAGTTTCTAACGAGACGCGTGTCTTTCTGTTCCTTTTTCTCGGCCAGACTACCCATATTTTCATTGTAATTTTAGCTTACGTTTCTGCCTGAGGAGATTCAGCATTTTCAGTAAATGAGCTTCACCGCTCGCATGCTGTTGACTGTATTGTTTATGTGAAAGCGGATTAGTCAAGGTGACTTATTTAATACGTTTTTATTTTTTTATTTTTTGATAATGAGTACTTGTATGATAATCTTTTAATATAAGTGAATGGCATGTTTGGGAAGTGTTCAAATAAATTTGGTAACACTTTACAAGAAGGTTCATTATGTAACATTATTAACTATAGTTAACATGAACTAAGAATGAACAATACATCTAAAGCATGTTTTAACCTTTAACATTTACTTATACATTAGTAAAATCAAAGGTTGTATTTGTTAACATTAGTTAATGCACTGTGAACTAACATGGACAGCTGTATTTTTATTAACTAACATTAACAAATATTAATAAATACTGTAACAAATGTATTGACCAACGTTAGTTCATGTTAGTTAATACATTATGTTAACTAATGAACCTTATAGTAAAGTATTACCATAAATTTGAATGAAAAGCACAAAGTATTTTTTCCCCATCAGAAACTGGAATTTCCTGATTTTTTAAATAGCATTTTGTGTCATTACATATTAGGGTTATATTTATTGTATTTTTAAAATGTATAATATAGTCTTTCAGATATGATATAAATAGATGCATATCATGTAAATACATGTTTATATTTAGCCTACATAAACATGATTATTAGGCTACGTCTGCATTGTTTAAAATGCTTTGGGCAATTTTCATTATAATTAATTAACGTTTCTAGCTAAAATAAAACGTGTGCTTTGTGCTATCTTGTTAACTTTACTATTACGTATAGGCTTTAT
The DNA here is from genome assembly GCF_951802725.1 of Rutilus rutilus. Taxonomy (NCBI): domain Eukaryota; kingdom Metazoa; phylum Chordata; class Actinopteri; order Cypriniformes; family Leuciscidae; genus Rutilus; species Rutilus rutilus. The sequence goes on from NC_140209.1 coordinate 64,197,136, forward strand.
TTACTTATATAGTATCTTATAATAGTAAATTAAGCCGACAACATTAGCGTCCTCTTGTGGATAGATATGCGTATTCAGTCAGACTATCGTGTCAACACACTCGTTGTTTGCCTCAAATGTGTTAAATACCATACACTTTGTATACACTGTATCATCTAAACAGATCCTTTACCACGCATGAATGCACACATGGCGCGAATTTGTGCCCGAAGACTCCTGGAGAATTCGAAATTCGAAATATCACTGTTACTAGGAAACGCTATCTGTTCATCAACAAAGGGGAGGTGTGTTGTGTCAGGGAATACGTTTACAGTAAGACAGTATATCTGGAAGAGTAGAGAGAGAGAGAGAGAGAGAGAGAGAGAGAGAGAGAGAGAGAGAGAGAGAGAGGGAGGGGGGGAGGGGAAGAGCATGTGTACCAGGAATAGTATTACTGACAACCTACCCTTACTGGAAGAACCCTGGGCGGAGCCAAACTAGAACATGACGAGGAGGCCACTACAAATAACACAGGAGTTCTGCACACCAGCGAAGAGAAACACTAACTTCTCTTAACGAGACACGAGTTGAGTTGAGGAGCGAGAGAGAGAGACACACTTACTACTGTGGATATTACAAACAGTTCTCATCTATCTAAAGAGACTCAAAGGTAAGAGAGGTTTTCAGAATATATTCTTGGTAAACTAATCAGAGTGCCAGCTCTGACTTTACACTTAAGACATCTTTTTATTGGCTTAACTTAATAATTCTTACTCCGAACAATACTTTGGTTACACTTTATTTGACCATGTCATTGTTACATATATTACATGTAACGACTCTAAATTGTGCATTATTACATTCAACTAACCATAAACTAAACCAAACCCTAATCCTAACCCTATAGTAAGTACATGTAGTTCGTTAATATTACTCAGTACTGACAGTGTAACAAAGACACCTTAAAATAAAGTGTAACCCTTTATTTTAAGGTGTTCGTGTAACAGTGTAAAATACATGAGTAATAATAATTAACTTTATGTACTTACTATAAGGTTTGGTTAAGGTTTAATTGCATGTAATTATACATAATTTATAGTTACTACTACAGACTCTACATGTAACATGTGTACACTGTAAAATAAAGTGTTACCGACACTTATGTTCAGCCAATATAAGGAGTAAGAGCTATTAGCTAATTATTTTCCAATTTTGTCCAATATTTTTTGTACTTGGATAAGTTGGGTATCTTCACTACATGTACTTCAATCTGCAATGAAAGAACAGCATCAAATGTCTTGGTTTGATGACTGGCTTCAAACCCCTACCCCATTGACTCATTGAACGTGTGTTTCCTGTGGTACTCATCAAAGTCTTTCTCCACAGGCTCCTGCTACCCTCTTTGAGAGACTCACGCCATGGTATCCCACAGCAAGTTTGACAACGCAATGAGCAGCAGCCTTTTTGAAGCAAGCATGCGGCTGCCGTCTCACCGTTACAAAACCTTCAGCTCCAAGCTGCAATACCAGATGGTGCAACACGCCATCCGAATGCTCCAGGAGAGCGGCTTCTACTGGGGGTCCATCAGCGGAAAAGAGGCCAACCACCTGTTGAACTCGGAGACTAGCGGGACCTTTCTGGTCAGGGACAGTTCGGACAACCGGCACTTCTTCACGCTTAGCGTCAAGACCGAGTCGGGCACCAAGAACTTGCGGGTTCAGTGCGACAACAAGTCCTTTTTCCTGCAGACAGACTCCAAGAGCGCGCAGTCCGTGCCACGCTTTGACTGCGTGTTGAAGCTCGTCCATCACTACATGCCCTCGCCCAAAAGCAACCTGTCAATTGGAAACTCAAGAAGCGCGTACTACATCTACACAGGGGGGGAGAAGATCCCTCTGGAGCTTTTAAGACCCCTACCTTGCATAATGTCCTCCCTGCAACACCTCTGCAGGAAGACTGTGAATGGACATATAGAAGTTTCTGACAAGAGAGAGCAGCTGCCACAACAGCTCAAAGACTTCCTTCAAGAGTACGATGCTCCCATTTAAACAACTGCTAGCTGATAGAGATGCACTGATCTGTGAGCTACGGTGAATGAAGAAATGAGGGAGCCGAAGCTAGTCGAGACCCAAAGGCCCTCGGAGGCTTGATGGGCCAAAGAAGTATTGAACTGTTCATGAGTACATGGAGTTGGCGGGTACTGATGGATTCTCACGTGACTGATCCCCAAGCCTCGTTCTTGCCAGTGAATGGACATTTGTACTGTTCCCTCGCTTGTACCAGTGCCAGTATCTGTGGGCACCAATCACTGCCTCTGCGCTGCCCCGAATCTGCAGGGAGAGACAGAAAGCCATTTAACCGAAACCAGCCGCCACCGCCTTCTTCCAAGTAAATATTTGTGCCTTTCAAGGGAAAAAGGAAGAAGTGAGTAACAGCATAGCACTGAGGCACAAGCTGTTGAGAAACGACTTCTGGCTGGGAACAAAAGAGTCAAAGCAGTTCGGATAAAACACACCAGGACTGAACATGTATAAAAACGGACTTGTACTTGAAAGAGCGACACTTTGAAACAAAATGTATGTGTGTTTGTAGAGTGACGTTTGTGTTTGTGTCGGGAGCAGTTTAAACGACACTGCTTGTCATTGAATGTATTAACATTACATGAGTGGTCTGTGTCTAAAAGATCGCCCATGTTTCACCTTGTCATACAGAACACTGTTTACATATATGAAGATCGGTTATCTTTTGTAAGGACATCTCAACCATGTTGGTGATGTTACGTATTTATATTTATATAGAAAAAAAGAACATTTCAATAATTTATTAAAGAGCACTATTTTTGTACAAATGTATTCCATGTCTTGGGTTTTTCATTTCTCAAATGGTTGAAAATGTTTTAAATAGTTGTAGATGAATCAGAACTGACGGCATCTATGATTCAGATTCCCGCAGCTCTTCTCCTGGAAGAGTTAAAAGTTGATTCAGAGATATTCACTTTAGCGAGCGGGAATGATCCTCCCCCCGCTCTCTCCGACAAGGCTGTTCCAGTAAAACTTTGACTGATATGGGGAAGCTCAGGATTACAGTCAATGTTTTACTCACTATTTAAAGGAACAACCTTGGACAACTGAGTAGATATAATATGCGAAGAGAGATAAGCGGTTATATTGCAATTAAAAGGTAATTACATATGATAACATTTTATGGGTACACTTTATTTTAAGGTATCTTGTTACTCTGTAACTACATTTAAGTACTGAGTAATACATTTACTTAGTATTGGGTTAGAGTTTGGATTGGTTTAGTGTTAGTTGCATGCAACTATGCATCATTTAAAGTTATTACTATAGTAAGTACATGTAACATGTAACAATGATACTAAAATAAAGTGTTACCCATTTTATTTTCGGGTTACACTTAAGTTCGATGGTCTACTTTAGACATTTTACTGACTATAAGTAACTTTGCATCTATGCCAACTTATTCAATCTTATTTTCTTTTTATATAAAGTACGTAATCAGATTATATCCACATTTTAAGCCCAAAAAGGTTACAAAACATTTAACAGTCAATAGCTTGAACACACCTACTCGTTCCTTTATTGTTACTATTCTCTAGCAATAGTAAGTCATCAACTATGAAATAAAACAAATTGAATTATGTAGTGACTAAAACTTGTAGCTTACAGCCCATTTATATTTGTCTAGAAAACTAATTTCAAGCATGTAAGCAGAAGCCTTTAGATCAAAACTTATAATAAGAATCATTAATTCAGTCAAGTGTCCACAGCTTTGACAAGTGTGTGTGTGTGTGTGTGTGTGTGTAGTAACAGCTGATCTCTTTATCTCTGAGTCTAGCTTTACTCGGTAGAGACTGTGACAAAAGGGAAGAGGTGTGACTGTTTCGAAGTCTTTTGAACTTGAAGTCTGCTGGGAAACCAGTCAGATTTGTAAAGTCACGCTATGTGTATGTAGTGTACTTAGACAGCTGGGGAGTGTGTGTGAGGGGTTCGTCTGAGAATGTGATAAAGACTTATTGTATTTGTGTGAGTAAGAGAATGCGTATGTGACAATCAATGCATAAATATGACACAATGAGGAAAAAAATCCATTCGTATCAGAGTTCATACCTTGATGAAGCTTTTAACGCTGACATTCAAACTTGTGTTTTGGTTTCATGCTGTGCTAAATTATCCCCTTCCAGAACTATTACAGAGTTTTGCAATAAAACACAAACCAAATGCTTTAAGGTCACCCCCATGGAATTATCACACAAAATTATAAATCTCGAGTATTGGTCGAGAGAAAAAAAAAAAAAAAAAAAACACCAAAGAGAAGTAAGTTGCTTCTGACAAACAGACAGTTCTGTACATTTTGTACTCACAACCCTTTGCCTCTTTCTTCTTCCTGCTACACTGACGTTTACAGTAAAGCGAGAAAACTACACACCTGTCTCACAACACATGAGAACAATGAGAGCTGTACCGAGGAAACAGTTTCATACCAGCCACACAAAGGCGTGCAACCACGCATGTGCAGAACAAACCTTTACCAGAGCTCAATGATAGTCAGCTGTTTGTCTGCAAATTCTCTCAGCTGTAAATATGCAGTGTTAGGGAAAGCTAGTTAAAAAGTAACTTATACTTCCTTAAAAGTAACTAATTCTGTTACTTTTTATAGAATGTAATGTGTTAGATTACTTTTGCGTTACTTTTTCTATTTTTAAACTTGCGTTACTTATTTGAAAAAGTAACTTAAAAGCAGAGCTGAGTAGCAACTGATTACATGTAATCTGGATTACGTAATCAGATTCCTAAAATTAAGTACTTGTAATTAGATTATATTACATTTTTTAAATAATTGTAATCCGAATACAGTTACTTTTTTATTGATTACATGATTACATGTTATTCTCACAACAGCAGTAAAATATTCATAATTCATTGATTCTCCCTGCTACTTATCTTTTATCTTGTAAATGTTCCTTTCTAAAAACACAACTGCTTGTATATGTTCAGAAGGTCTTCCGGGTTTGTGGAATCGTAAACACTGACCAGAAAATATTCAGCATATCGCTGAAAACTGAGAACTGCGCAGCAATTGAACACTGAATTTAAAGAAATAAGTGTTTTCTCAACATTGCATATCTAATCATCACTCAGTTTCAGTGAGTTATTTAACCATGCGTCAATGTCTTTCACACACATTAAAATGTACAAATTCACGTCATTTCATATTTACATGCAATTCAGGGATTCCCCAACTTTTCTTGTCAGCTGAAATTTCTTTGACTTAATATATCTACTTGAAATACCCCCTGAGATTTTAATTTGTAAGTTAGGTCAATCATAAAATTCAGTCAATAAAAATAACATAATAAGTTCATAAGAGTCATAAGTTCACGGTTCTCTGATGTCAATGGTCACATGACATGCAGGCAAACAAATAAAGAAAAGTAATCTTTTTTAGTATTGTTTTAATTATTACTATTATTTTTTAATAAAAAAAATGATTTAATTACTAAGTCCCCTAAGTCCCCTACAGTGCATCACAGACCCCAGTCTGGGAAACCTTGACATAATGTAATATATTTCTTTCTCTTTGTATTTTTATATCAATATGATAAAATATTATTTTACTCAAATCAAAGTAATAAACAAATTAGGCCAAAAGTAATCTAAAAGTAATCCAAAAGTAGTCCGTTTATATTACCTTAAATGTGTATTGTAATGGATTACGTTACTAACTAAAAATTTTGTCTTGTAATTTGTAATCAGTAACTGATTACAATTTGTAAGTAATCTACCCTCTGTTTAAAAGTAATGCGTTACTTTACTAGTTACTTGAAAAAAGTAATCTAATTACGTAACTCGCGTTACTTGTAATGCGCTACCCCAACACTGTCAATGTGTGCTGCCGACAATGTGTTTGCTGCACCCTCATTGATAATAAAATAAAAAATAAATACCATGAAAGATAAATAATGAACACAAACTACAAAATTCATGCTGAATTTGTACTTCTCAAGTCAATCCTCCCAGTGACCTTTGATTTTAGATTTGAAACTGAAAGTTTTACATTATTTGAAGAAAGGGTTGTATGCAAGTATGCTGAACTCCTGTCAAGGGGTTATGGGTGTTTTCCAGGGAACAGCTATGCTGTTTCTAAGCAGTGTTGCCAATTATTTTCAATGGAAAGTAGGTAAAGCCTGCTCAGAAAGTCTCTAAGGTTACATTTACATTACATGGTTTGATTGTTTTCCTCTCATGTGGCACAGATCGGATATGACCCATGAACTTGTAAGCAGAAAAAATATCAGATATTCTCCGATCGGTTTAAGGCCTCATTCATATGTGGAAATAAATCTGATATGAATCAGATACATGCATTTGCATTTGCACCTGTCATGTAAGCAACTAGTTGCTTTTTTGATAAAAAGTCGCTTACGGGGTGTGAAAAGTCTCTAAAATCACTAAATTTGGCATCAGTTTTGCTAAGATGTTCTCATTGAGTTGCTAGGTCTCGCCCTCAGGTCTCTGTGATATTCTCGTCTCTAGATGTGGATCAGTTCCCTCTTTCAGTGGAAGTCTATAATATAATTTTGCCCATTTTATTGTCCACTTAGGTAAATTAGAGCACGCCTCTCTCTAAAAGAGCCAAATGAGTTTGGAACAGAAGTTTAACGCTGAGGATTAAGGCTGTGTTCAAATCTAACCCAATAGCCAGCACTACAAACAGTTGTTTTTATTTTCAGTTGCTGTGATAAAAAAAAAAACACAAAAGATCCTTTCATGAGGTTGCTATTTTTCAGTTCTAAGCCAGCGGCCAGAGCTTTCCAGTGTACTCGTAATCAAATGTGAAATTCTCTAGTAGCCCGGGAGTGATCATGTGATTCCACAGAACTTCTTTTGTAATTACACAACAGTGAGCTGCGATAGAGGCTTGCTGTCGTAAACACTTCACGACGTCTCTTGCTTTTTCTTTTTCTCTCTTTCACAAGACGTGTGCCACCCTGCTTTTGTCTTTCCTGAGCTCAACGTGTGCTGCCTTGACAGGGCTCTTTTCTTAAGAATTAAGGAAGTTGTGGATTTAAAGAGAACCCATTCAAGGAAGTAAAAAAATGACACTAAATCAAATGTAAGTAGGACTAAAATATCAGAGTTGAATTTCTCCCCAGCTAAGTGGAAGTATGAGGCTAAAATGATTCATCGACGACAAATATTAAGGAATTTACCAAAAACTACAGAAAAGAAATAGCAGGTTGTTAAAGTAGTGCAGCACTTTCGGTAACACTTCATTTTAAGGTGACGTAGTTACACATGCACTTACTGTAATAATACCTATAATAAGTAACTAAACCAAACCCTAATCGTAACTCTATAGAAAGTACATGTAGTGCATTAATATTACTTGTTATCAACTTTACAACAGATGTCACAACTTCCCAGAACACTTATCTCAGATGTCTATGAAAATAAAGCGGTGCCTTTATGGACACTTGTGATAACCAGTGCTTACGACATGAAGGGCTATAGTAAAATGAGAAGACGCCATTCGCGATCAGAGGGACGTCCCCTTACAAGCACCTCTTTGTCATTTTTCTCTATTTGCAGCTGTGGAGCTGCGCTTTTCCCGTATGACGATAGGGAAATGATGTAATCTCTGTGCAGAGAAGCGGCTGTGAAAGGGTTGGCGTCAATATTTCGAAAGCCTTGAGCTCTGTCTGTAAACGACTGGTTACTGCCCAAAAATGTACAGGTTTAAACACACTGTTCCAAACAGACTCATAATCCAAGAAACATCACAAGTGCTTGTTTGGCATGTTTCTGTGATACAAGCGCAGCCAGTGGATAAGTGGAGTGAGTCATGCAGGGCACGTCTAAGTCCTACTCATACAAGTGTAATATGTAAACACACCTTCATATGCATAATCACACTCATTGTGCTTATAGCCTAGGACTATGACTACTTTAGCCATGTGAGGACATGTTACAGAATGATATAACACCCTGGACTCTCAGTGACGCAATGACATTTCGAGACTTTCTTTTTAATGCGTTTACAGGGCAACATATACAATGTAATGTTTTAATTCAAATAAAGTTACAGAATAATAAAACTAGAGGTGCATCCAAATTCTTAAAGGCTCACTGGAGTGCCTTGAAAAGCGCATCATTATTCAGTGTGTTGATGTAATTTCCACTGAAACAGGAAGGGGGGGGGGGGGGGGGGGGGGTCAGTTCTAAACATTCTCAAATCAACATATACTTTGCTTGATAAAGAAAATGACTCAAGGCGGTTGAGTTCACGAACTCTCACGTGACGTATGGATGCCACATTAAAGCACTCCAGACACAATAACGCGTCCGCCATCTTAGAACAGTCAACATTTCAGATGCTGTCATCACTCGCAGTAAAATTCTATGCTTTTTCCAAGATGCCACAGCATTGCTGGTTTTAAAAACTGTAAAGATTTAAATTCCCGAAGAAGTGGGATAACCTTTCACTGGTGAGAATGTGTTGGTTGGTGTTTTTATATGTATTTACTAATTATTACAGGTAATTTTTTTTTATATATTTTGTTAGCTAACTCCATCTTGTTTTGTGTTAATGATAAACTAAATCCTGTGAAAATCCCCTGCTGAAGTCAATTGCAAATATAGATATTCATACATGTGCATAACTACGGTTGCAGATGCTCTTGAGTGTTGATGGACCAGCTTTGACTGTTCCAATATGGCGGACGACTAACTTATAGCGGCCCATAGAAACAGCCGCTAATCTATATATATATATATCTATGGTATGTATATATTTCTATGAATGGGAAGGTCACGCACGACGTAGGCAGCAAGAATCATCCCATTGTCTAGAGGATTTTACATCCAGGATACACCCACGAACGGATCATTTCTAACAATAAACTGAGACAAATACTTATATCCAGCAATGAATATTTGTTTTGGGCAGCACTCCTTCTCCTCATTTGTAAACAGTTCTTGGCGCATATGTCACGCGAGAGGTTGTGAACTCGGAAGTCTTGTAAACGCCATTCGCAGAGCTGGACAAAGGCGAGCATCTGTTGATTAAAAGTAAAAAAATAAAAATAAAGAAATTGAAGGATAATTAAAAAAAAATTCTGAAAGTGTCTGATCGTTTCGCTAGAAAATATGTCAGCTGTGGTTGTGTGGAGCCCTTTGAAGCTACCAAAATATGGATTTTGGACTGTAAAAAAAAAAAAAAAATCCCTTCGTTTGAGGAAATAAATTCATATACATATAGGATGGCCTTGGGGTGATTTAATTATCAGGAAATGTTCATTTTTGGGTGAACTATTCTTACACACTTCCCGGACAAAAAAAGTCCCCGTTTGGATTTAAATAGGCAAATGCTTGGAGTCTATGACTGGATCCTTTTTGTAGTGATTATTATGTTTCTAGCATGTTATATGTTTGACAACAGTTCTTCTAACTCGAATTGATGGAGCGTGTAGCTTTTCATTTCTTAAACAACCATGTAGGAAGACACATCATGGCCAAATTCCAGGATCACAATGTCAAGATTCATCAGGCTCAGATTGTGTAAGAATGGGAGTGAGGAGCATGAAGAATCATTTTCACACATGAATCGGCTCCTCTGAGTCTAGACATTAAATTCGTTGAAAGTCTTTGGGATGTGCTGGAGGAGACTTTACAGAGTGCTGGACTCTTGCATTGTCAATACAAGATCTTGACCAAAAATGTATACACCTCTTGATGGAAATCAACATTTATTTCCATCAAGAGGTGCATACATTTGTGACGACGGCCAAAACACATAAAAAGTGTTCAGTTTTTAATTGAAAACTGTGTTGTGTAAACAGCCCCTATAGTTGTGCTGAACAGTTTATCCCCAGGAGCAGGATTGAAGACATCTGACTTATACTGTCACATTTCAAACAAGTCCATGATCTCTATGATATGTATCTCCTCCAGTCTGTGAGATTTTCCAAGCGATGTAAAGTCAGCGGGCAAAATCGTAAGAATCACAATCCTCAGCACTATTTGTTACATGCCAAAGATTTTCTTTTGCTAACCTTATAAGCATGAGCAGTTAAGCATGAGGACTGCATTCCTCAGTAAGTAAGCTAATCTTTCTCAAAGAGCACTTCTCTGAAATGGCTAAAATGCTCTCATACAGGATGTTACTAATCTTGATTACGAACTATCTTAAATGACATTACAGCCCTGTGCATATCTGTCAGCATTGCTCAATATGAAGCCAAAACGAGCACTGCAACATCCTGCTCACAACAGCACGCTAAAATAGCAGCGCAACAGAGTTCATGGAAACAGTGAAAAGCGGATGACATCATGTGTATTCTTATCCTAAATGAGGAACAATTTGCATAACTTGTAAAACAATGGAAAAACTATTTATACTTCAGAACAAGTAGATAAGCATGTTACAATTCTATAGGTGGCATGTGTTTCAAGTTTCCATAGAACGTTGGATGCAGTTTTTGGTTTGAGACTTGAGAAAACGGCAATTGTTCCCACTTTGTATCTAAAACATTTAAAAGGTGTTTTCCCTCTAAAGGCCCAGCAAAGTGTTCCCTGATTCAGGCGAAATTCAGGGGGAACGAAGGTAAAAATACCAGACAGACCAGTCAGAAGCCCTGAGGTGATTTAGTTCTTCTTCGGAGTTCTGTTGTTTTGATTTTGAACAGAGATAAAGAGCTCGCAGGAATCCCCGGCGCTCCAGTGGAACTGTGACAATAGATTCCTTACCCATCTGAGAGAATATTTCTATTTTTAATGGCAGAAACAGTAATGATAGCTTCAGGGCAGACAACCGCATCAGCTGGTTTGGATCTGTGTTTCACAGAAATACATAATTAGCACTGAGGACATTCAGTACCTTATTAGAAGCAAGTCATGTGTTGCTATTACGTAATGACCACACCTCACTACTTCTGAGCTGAGCATTTACATGGCATTTGAGTTTTAACCAATGAAAGCAAATGTATTATCTCATTACACAAAACATTTAGGTAATTAAATAGTAATTTCACATTGTTATGTCATTTAAGACAACACAATGTTGAATTGAGCTATTTTAAAGATGACAAGCTGAATCGGGAACCGCATACTAGTATATTACTCGTACTATGTTTACCATATCTTTCTATGACAGAAATAGCAAGTATGCTAGTAAGTGGTTCCAAATTCAGCATGAGACAGTTAACAATATTCCGATATTAAGCCAATTAAAACAATACTCTGATTAAGAAACTACTATGTAAACAGTGATTTCTGATTACCTTAATCCGGCATACTCGAAGTAAACACAAGTAAACACTTAAACTGTTGATAAGGAAGGAACGTCGGACGGCGTGGCATGGTGACTTAATTGCGTGTGCCATTAATCGATCTATGTTCTATACATGTAAAACAGGAAAGGAATATAAAAGCAACTCATGTAAACACCTTAACCAGAATATTTTCTTATTCAGAATAAGGTCAATAAATCAGATTACTGCTGTCCATGTAAACGTAGTGACTGTGTTATGGTCAGTTTTACATTCTGTCCTGTGGACTGTGTGTTTCCTTTTCTGCTTCCGTTCGGCTCTTGTGCTTCCTTTCTGTTTCCTATAGGTTACCGATTATGCCCTACTTTGTTGTCATGGTTACTGATTGCTTTTTACACCTGTTTCTTGTTCAGTTTATCTCCTGTGTATATAAGCCCATGGTTTAGCTCTACTCGCTGTCCAGAATTGTCTTTTTGTTTGTGAAGCTGTTATGGTGATTTTTGGCTCGTGTTTGGATTACTTTTTTTGTTTACTATTAAAGTAAAATGGCTCTTATTATATCCTACTCACATCTTCATTGCCTTCACCGTGACAGTTATCATCAGTGCTGTTTAATCAGCTGATGTTTTTGGTGAATTTAGTGGATGTTTGAAGTCTGCTCTCTTCAAGTTCACACAGGTGAATAACCACAGGTGTAGAGAGTAAAAACTATCAACATGATTCACTAACTTACACAACCACAAATGTCTCAAGGCTACACCCTATTTCGATGTTTTAGACATTCTAGACATTCCACTTTAGATATTTTAGCTATAAGTAACTTTGCAACTATATGTAAACTTTCTCTTATTAGAGTATGAGGCGCACACATGACAGTGCTGTCTCACAATCTTGGTTTACACAGATCCGCAAAAACAACTAAAAACTCTGTATTCTGCTGCCAGGCCAGTAGGTGGCGATGTCACTTTGTAAAGAAACACTACGTGCGTATAGACTGAACACATAACACGCATGCGCATGACATCACCGTTTTCACAAATTCACGTTTTTGTAGTTTAGATGGAGATAATAAAGGTGTCGTTTTCAAAAACTTGCACTTTGAAACCCATTTTCAAAAGTTAGCGTTTTTAGGCCACCAAAACGTTTTTAGTTGAAAACGGTGGTGTGTAAACGGCCCCTTAGAAGACTGTTAGTAGACTGTCAGGTTGGGGTTAGTAGGATAAGTTGACGCGTAGTTGCAAAGTTACTTATAGTTAGTAGAATGTCTAAAGTGACTATTGAGATAAAGTGCTGTCTCAATACTTTGTCTTCACTTTGATCCCTATATATGTTTTTTTTTTTTTCTAACCTAGTGATCTTTGAAATGTTTGCTTGAAATGTGTGCTTGTACTATATTTCTTTAAAATACCAGTTGCTTCATTATTTTGGCATTTACAGCGATGACATTTTTCATTTTTCCAAATGCCCTTTGGTCCTCCTACATGACCTAACATGTATTGTCATGTGATTAGTTATGAGTTCCATTTAGTAGAAAGGGAACCAATTTAAAATTTCACTATGAATAAATAGATGGTTTTGTTTGAAGAGATTGGAGTTTCCATGTACTGTTACACAGATAAAGGCTAAATGCTCACATGTGTGCATGTGACTCCACAATGAATGCCAAGACCAAACGAAACAAAGAAAAGGTCAAAATATTGAATGTCCTTTGTTTCATTTTCAACACAGTCAGGCTGGACAGTTTCTGCTTACTGTAAAAGTGCTTAAAGCAAAGCAAAGAGGTTGAAGTAGAAAGTGAAAAAGGAAAGAAGAGAAAGAGTAAAAAGGTTATTCATAGCGATTCTCAAAGACTAAAGCATTATTGAATGTCCTTCCTTTGTATGATAATTAATGATGTTTCTCATGTAAAGGCTGTATAGTATGAGAACTATTACATAATGTCATTTCTGGTGATTCTATCAACACAGCTCAATAAAAACATGGAATAATTAAAAAGCCTTTTAGCTTTTCCTCGAAATAAGCATTAATATTTGATTTTGCACCACGGAAGGTTGTGCTTCAAATCCGACCTTAATAAAGCAAAACTAAACAGCTGAACACGTCCAACTCAGACATATAATAGAGTATAGCACTGAGTCTTGTGACTTTCACACATAATAACTTTGTGCAATTCCCCTCTAGTACTTCCCAAATATTAATAATAATCTATCTTCGACCTTTATTCAAATATTATATAAGGGAATATACAGAAGGTTTCCAAATAACCAACATTTTCCTAAAATGTAAAAAACGTTTTTGCATAGTTTCAGTGTGATCTCAGACCTTTTGATCCCACTATAATACATCCAATCTCTCAGCACAGTCCAAACACTGAACAGCAAGAAATGACAACATTATAATGCCTCCTGAATTTTTGCAGTGTGAGATAAAGGTCTGTCTAAGATGAAGCTCGCAGACAGCGATGGAGAACTGATCTTCAGTGACACTTATCATAACAGGTCACAGCATGAATCACTCTGGATCTCCGTCATTCAACATTCTGCTCTCTTTTTCCTACAGCACAGTTTGCTGGCACACAATAAAACCAGAGAGGAGACACATTCATCATTTCATTTAATGAAATTTAGATATTAAAAGTTGCCTAATTGTTTAGATTGTCTCCAGTGCCAAAGCCTATATTGCAGGTAGCCTTGTTTTTAGTGTTAACGTTTTTTCACTTTTCTTGTTCAAGTTTTCTCTAAACAAGTACCTACAGTAATTATATCCCTGATCCAAAAAAATCAGAGAGAAAGAGAGAGACAGCAATGCGCCTGCTCGTTTCAACTGGAAAAGACAAGCGGTCGCTTGGAACTACTCCCAGAGAGAGAGAGAGACAGAGAGAGAGAGAGAAATACACTGCAACCATGGTGACCGCTCCAGATTACAGCCAGAGACTCTGACGTCAATGGAAACCTCGCAGCACAAAGCCCAGCACAAACACAGCCCTCGTGCATCCATGGAAACTAGCTGCCCACCTGAAATAAATATGATATTATTGTACCGTTGCTGTTGCCATAGAGCCCACATAGAAAAGAGGACACTTTAAAGAAATATGTTTCTAAAGAAATTATGTTTAAAAGCCATGCCAGTTGAAACTCAACCTGAAGTCCCTGACATGACACGGATAAAGCACAGGATTATTGACTCGCCCTCATGTCGTTACAAACCCTAATCTTTCCATGTAACAATAGTTTATAGTCCCACATTTGACAAAATAACCCATATAACTTGTGTTACATATTTCAAGTAATTTCCAAGATCAATTTTGGTGGGAACTCACAGAACCGTATGGTTTCTTTCCGTTTGAAAATACTCCGGCCCAAAAATACTCTGTCCATGATCATTTGACATCAAATTTCAGATTTTCCGTGTTGCCGTTCTCTCCGTATTTACGATTATTTGCTTTAGCCGCTTCCTACAACGCACTGGATCTTACACTGGAAACCCAAAGGAACTCACTACCGTTAAACGTTTACTCTTGGAATTCTTGAAACGGGAACAATACAAGTCGACACCATTATGACTAAAAGTTTGCTAAGAAGTATTTCCTACTAAAGCAAGGCGATATTTGACTCTGTTAAAAGCTGTGGCGTTTAGCAAGTCAGCCCTGGGCCCATATGCAAAACAAATTTAACGGTCCCCCCTCAGTTGAACTTGCACACCGGGAAAATTATGTTTAAAAGCCAGGGCCCATGGCTATTTGGAAAAAGGGAAGACAACAGCCTTTTTTTTCTCTGATTCTCTAATCGGGTAGCCCGTTTTCTACTGTATAGGCAAACGAGTTTTATTTAAAGCCCATTCTGCGCGCATGAATTACCTCTTGAACCTGTCATACGAATAGTAACATTTCGTCACAAAACAGTGGAGGATGCCAAAGCAGCGGATCATTTTGCTTTAGTTGGTTTACACATAAACACTGTGTTCTTAAAAAAGATTTGTAAGACTGCCCGTAAGACTCACACTGCACAGTTAAAGGCATTCTGCCAAGATGTTCTCTCGTAACAGTGGAATACTCTGAACGTTGGCCAATATTACAAAAATGGGAAAGACGCTGGCTTGCATGTGAAGATATTGTGTCACTGCAGAATGTCATTGATCAATCTCCAGTGCAATAGAACTGAAAGAGGTTAAAAGAGACTTACTGGAAAGACAGACAGAAAGATGTCCTTTCCAACACTTGGCAGTGACTCTGAACTTTAAAAAACATTGTCCATGTTTTGCTACGGACTGTTGGGGACTGTGGGTGTATGTGTGTGTGTGTGTGTGTGTGTGTGGGGGGGGGGGGGTCAGCCTTTAGAATATAAATAAAAGAAAACAGCCGTTGCAATGGCGTGGAAAGCGGTTGGCACTCTGTCTTTATAAAGTCGCACTGAAAGAATTCCACTGAATCATTCTTCAGACCGTTCACTTGTCTCTGTCTGAACAAGCCCAGCAAAGACCTTATTCGCCATTGAAAAGCACATCGAGAAGACTGTCCAGAGCTTGAGCAACAGATTATACATTGATTATATATTGTTTAGCCAAGGCATCACTGAAATATTTACATTTTTTATTTCAATTAAAAGTTATGTTCATTGCATGTCTTTATTATTTTTATTGAAATTATTTGGTAGTCAGAGGTGTGTGAATGTCTGTGGGGGGACAATAAAGTTTGAAAACCACTGGTGTCGATGAAGTTCACTGTGGACAACGTCCCTGATCACTTCAGTCTGACCTTAACAGTTTGAGAATATGAAAAAATATGGAAATGGTTAGCCTATAAGCTGACCTCAGGGAAAATAAAAACATAATGAGAGTAATGAACACATTCATACATAATAAAAGTAATAAAATCAACAGAGGTACACTGCATTCCAAGACCAGAAGCAAGTACGCAAATACTTTATGAACTGCATTCTGACAACTCACAAAATCAAGGTTGTTTATAGCTTGAAGCATCTTGGGTTTGTACACTTGCACATATAGAAGATAAATAATCCAGTCATTAATACATTTGTACTAAATTAACATCATCAACAAAGCAAAAAAAAAAAAAAAAACTACCAGTACAAAGTAAATTACCAGTAAATCAGATGTTGGGTTTGACAATGTTTCACAATCAGCAGAAGATGGGCAGTTTGATGTCATTTCTTGTTGCTTTCTCAATTAAAGAATTAAGCAATACGATTGTTGTGAAGAAATGCAAGTTCCAGGTTACAAACGTGTACTCTTAGTACCTTGTAGCACCAAATTTATCTCACACTATATTTATTTTAAAATAAACAATAAAAAGAAAGCAACTTGACCGCCTCTTACTTGAAAGACCACAGGAAGTCACGGCCCGCATGTTTAATTTGGTTGAATTCAGTTCAAGTGTAGTTACAAGAACCAGCCATGGTTCTCACACGTCAGCTGCTATGTCAACAGCCAGGCACTTCCTCTTTCTCAGAAATTATGTACATGATGCATGCTAACTTTACGCCACAGAGGTGGGCAAGATCGCACGCTGCCTTTCACAGCTCTTGCAGTGTCTACAAAAACTCACACCTCATGTAGACCCCAAACGTCTGCTGTCTGTTCGGCCTGATCAAAAATCTAGGGTCATTCTGTGTCAACTCCCTGGCTAAAATTTTGCATTTTGAACTTTTTTTCTTCTTGTGAAAGAAATATATAAATAAAGAAGAAAGACAAAATATAAAATGTCATGAATGTATATTTACTGAGTAATTCACTGGTTTGTCGAGGAGGTCAAAATGACACTGTTCACCAGAGATTTGTACAAATTACAGAGCGGTAAAAATGACTGATGGCAGCATCATTATTTTATTTTTACACAGAGATTGGTAGGTCTATTAGTTAAAGCCGCTGACTTTAGTGATCTTTCTTCTATTAAATGCCAACGGTGACAGTTAAAAAATGGCAAAAAGCACTTCTGGTTTACATGCTCGCTCAAGAAGTAGAAACTAAGTAGAAACTAACCCTAACCTAACCCTAACCCTAACCCTAACCCTAACCCAGATATCGTAATATCCTTTAAAATTCATGTTTTAAAGACCCTATATGTTTCACTCCCAGATATATGGAGATCTTAATGCGGTTCCACGAATAAACTGGTTAATTGTACACATTTTTAGTGGTTGAAAACCAAATGTGGGTCACTTTGCACACAGCTAATCATTTTTTAATATCTGAGGAATATCTGAACAACAAATTATGTTGACACTAGCAATGTATCTCGTTTTTTTTTAACACAATTGCATAGAATATACCTGTCTGAGAGCCATAAATATTATTTTTCCAAAGTTTGCGTGCCTGTAACTCTAACAGTATTACATATATCTTAATATCCTTCTAGATTCTAATTCTTAATAAACTTTTCTTTTGGAATCTTAACTTTTAAGGCCCTATATCAATCCCAGAGATATTGAGATGTCAATAATAATAGAAAAATGTGAGCCGGGGAAGCTTCTGAAATTTGGTTGATTTGACATGGAATGACCCTTTTATCCTTGACGTGGTCTATACTGGATACAGTTTACAGATAGCGTATGTATTCAATCTCTGATGTAGTCCACAAACGTGACTGGGTCTGTCAACAAAAACAGGACAAATGGAGTTCAGTTTGGTTTGCATGTCTGTACAGACTTTCAGGAGGATCCCAGCGTCGGGAACAAGTGGATGGTTTAACTTAATGGTGTCCTGAATCGCGTTGGAGGATTATATGTTTGTTCGGAGCATTTGACTACAGATAGTTTTTTTGTACAAGAGGCACAGGGAGTTCACAAAGAAACTTTTGTTGACAGATGAAGCAGCCATCTTGGATCTGACAGCAGCTGCATCACAAACCGTAATTAAAAGCAGTCTGTAAATGACTGTTTTATATGGAGAATGGGTCGCACTTTAGATTAGGGTCCAATTCACACTACTAACTAACTATTAACTATGACTTTTGTTTCAAACTCCTAATTATTTCTTAAATATAGATAGTAAGGTAGTTGTTCAGTATATGGTGTAGGATTAAGGGATGTAGAATATGGTCATGCAGAATAAGGCATTAATATGTGCTTTATAAGTACTAATAAACAGCCGATTTCCGAGTAAAAAACATGATAATTAGTGTAACACAGTTAGACATAGAAGAAGGAGGCGGGAACCGGCGAACATTTAAAGACTTTAAAGGGATACTCCACTTTAAAATGAAAATTCTGTCATCATATACTCACCCTCATGTTGTTTCAAACCTGTATGAATTTCTTTCTTCTGCTGAACAGAAAGGAAGATATTTAGAAGAATATCAGTAACCAGACAGTTTCTGGTCTCATTGACTTCCATAGTATATTTTTTTCCTACTATGGAAGTCAATGAGACCAGAAACTGTCTGGTTACTGACATTCTTATAAATATCTTCCTTTCTGTTCAGCAGAAGAAAGAAATTCATACAGATTTGAAACAACATGAGGGTGAGTATATGATGACAGAATTTTCATTTTAAAGTGGAGTATCCCTTTAATAACGTAAAATAACCAAACAACAAAACGAAAGTAAAAGAGAGCAGTCCCTCACGGACGACTGCTGTCACATATAATAAACAAAACACAACACAAGTCCAGGTCTGTTCCTCTCTCACTCTTTACTGTCGTCGCTCCTCCTTTTATGCCTCCGCTCCTCCGTGAGAGACACGAGACCGGTGCGTCGCGCAGGTGTCGCTCATTATCAATCACGTCTCCGGCCTCGTCCTGCACGCCACAATAAGCAACTAGCTAATAGTGAGAATTGGACCCTAAACTAAAGTGTTACCGGATAATGTCTTCAAAACACTTACTCACATGCAATAGCAAGTGGCCGTTGAAACTGTTTCCTATGCAATGATGTTAGCCAATCAGAACAGAGGCTGTTTACTGACAAGCCTTAAAGGAGCCGCGCCTTAAAAACTAATAATGTTTATACAGAGAGGGTCAGAATGAAGGTTGAAAATAATAGTTTTTACCGAATGTATTATTTTTTTTATTTTTGTTTTTACTTTATTAAAATTATAAGTGAACCTCAAGGAAAGTTTTAAAATAATTTTAAAAAATACATGTCATGACCCCTTTAAAAACGGCAGCAGGGTGAAGAGGCGCTGAGCATCTATTTCACGCAGCGTGCTTGGCGATTATTTCTGGTTGCAGAGAGTTGAAAAATGTTCAGCTTTGGGTAAAAATGCAATACACCTCTAAAGAGGAAGAGCGTCTGGCTGTTTTCAGCTGGCTAAAACGCTTTTTGCGGCCTAAGGGATAGGGTTTGTGTTAGACATAGTCAAAAAAAAAAAAAAAATCCTAAAGGTCTACACTGTGAAGTTGTACATAAAACAAAGATTATTGGAGTATGTTTAGAAAGTAATGTCTACCAATGCCAAAATGTCGGTAGCACTTTATTTCGATAGTCCACTTTAGACATTCTACTAACTTTGCAACTAAATGTCAACTATCAGTCATTAGAGTATTAGTAGACTGTCTACTTAATATCTGCTAACACTTTATTTTGTTGGTCCCCCAACAGATATTCTACTCACTATAAGTAACTTGGCAACTACAAGTCAACTTCTCCTAACCCAAACCCAAACCCTAACACCTAACCATAACCTAACAGTCTACTGACAGTCTACTACAGTCTACTAATACTCTAATGAGAGTTAGTTGACATGTAGTTGCAAAGTTACCTATAGTTAGTAGAATGTCTAAAGTGGACTATCGAAATAAAGTGTAACCAAAATGTCATGTTTCATAAATAGGTCACTTGCTTATTCCTTGCAATCGTTTGTGACATTTACTAGCAATTTCTGCAGAGACCTTTTTTTTTTTTTTTTTAGTCTATAGTACATTCTCATTTAGGTGAGCTAGATAAACAATTACTGTCATCTGCATTAGCTAATCAGCAACACAAAATGTTTCCATCATTTCTTGCATTATCGTAAAAGACATGCCACACAGAGCCGTGAACACACATTCATCTGAGTAACATCTTTTTTATACTTTTCTCACACTTGTCAAAGCTTTACAGTAACTAAACGTTCAGATTTCCTCTAATGGAAACCCTGATCAGAGACGTATCTCGAGTGGTCTTAACAGCCCCTCTTTTGTGGTATCGCATTCTTTTTGACTCAGTCTGTAGAACAAAAAAGACCCTCAACGCACACTGTACTAAACACCGCACACTCTCTCAGTCTTTATCACTTCCACTACTGTGGTCATGTTTCTCTCCATTATATGCGAATGTGTGTGTGTATGTGTATTTCCACTACTGCAGATCTCTCAGTGCCATTATGAGACCTCATCTACTGTAACATCCTGTCAGTTTTCCAGGAATCAGAAGCAAGACAGGCAACAGGTGTTCACACATTTTTGCGGTTCAGAAGTTTAGCAGACGGAGAACAAGCTCAAATAGCACGAGGTCGGTCAGGTGAGGACAAAGCCTCAACCGGCTGAGGAGCAAAGATAAGAGGTATATATATTTAAACGCCAGCCTCGGGTGAGAGCATGTGAGGACAAGGGCATTGAATCAAAGAGGAGGATTTCTCAGAGGAAGACAGTCATAATGCTGTGAGAATCTACATCTGTTAGAGAAATCCAGAGGAAAACTGTATTACTCAGAGGTTGCGCTGTCGTTACTCAGGAGACTTATAACTCGTGGAGTTCTTGTGTTTCATTTAAAGGTGAATGGTACAATTTTAATGTTATCACAGATTCATTTCTGAGACTATATGTCAGCAGTTTGTAGACTGATTTCCCTGACTTCAAAAACATTTGTCTCTTCTAAAATTCCTTAAAAGAAATATAAGTATAAAAATCAGTTGTTCACGTACTGTACGGTAAAGGTACACCATAAAAAACCCCACGTAATTCAACTTCAAGTTCAGTTGCTGCCATAAAATGTGAAGAATAATAATTAAATTATGTTGACGAGTTAAGGCCAATTCACACCGCACGACAGACGCTGACCAACGTGGACAATCACCAGATTACAGTATGTCACTTCTCAGACTTTCCACAACCCGACACCGATTGAATATGTGCCGAAAACAAGCACAGACTAAAACCAACAGACACCGACGTAACACACTGATCCAACAAAACCCTGTCAGACAAAATCTGTCAGAGTCTGTCTATTGCAATCTGTATTGTAAAAAGTGCTAGATATAAATAAAGGTGACTTGACTTGACATACTCTCTAAGGGACTTATTTTGAATAAGTAATAAAGCACATAAAGCTGCCTCTCAGTACTAAATTGAGTTCTTTTTCCGCTACTTATTGACTCTAAACAGTCAAATATTCTCAAGTATTCTCGTAAACAGAGTCAGTTCTGTTTTAAGTGAATGTCAACAGTTGAGAAAGAAAACGCATGTGTAACAGTATAATGGATCTAGGCATCCGGTCTTAAAGTGACAGCGGCCTAATAATCCTGCTGCCAGATTATTCGATAATATTAAAAATATCTACATGCCAGTTTTTCCCCATGGTATCGATATCAAAATTGTGGCCGGTGAAATGATGAGTGGCTAGAAACTTTGAAAAACCACTAGCCACAGTGGCTGGTGAACAAAAGGTTAATGTCAAGCCCTGTCAACACCACAAAAACTAGCCAGACGCTCACCAGAAACCCTTAGAATATCAGGGAAAGCGTGGAGGAGATAATCTGGTCTTTGATGAAAGTGATGAGAAATGTCTGAGATCATACTGAAATCTGACATGTTTCGTTGTAGGCCTATTATGGAAAATCTGAGGAGATCTCTGAGATCGCTTCTGAACCTCTAGAGGAGGCAATGTGAGATTTCTTTTCTTTTAGGAGAAACATCTTAAAGGCTGGATATTCTCCATTTGCACTCCATTTAATCCCATCGACTTTTAGGAGAAAGAATGAGAAATAAATAGATGTTATTTGTAGGTATAGGTGAGAGCTGTCCATGAGTGAGTGAGCATATGTGAAAGTAAGGTAGTCTTTTTCTTCAGTGATTCAAAGCAGTGTCTGAGAAATGTGACTCATATGTGGTATCAGGAATCCCTTCCGATGATCACAATGTATCATCAGCTTATGATTCAGAAATTAGTGGCATGTGTCTTTTGTTCTCAGTTAATTTCTTCCTGGTTTATGAAAAGAGCTTGCCTATAGTCTACACTATATAAGTTATTTAAGCAATATTTCATAAGCAAGAATCCTTTTGTACTCAAAATCAGCCTTGTGTTGGGATTCACAAAAGTTCTATTTTACTATTTTTATTAGCTTTTATATTACAAAAAATATGGGTGGTGCTTTAGTCATATCAGTTCAATACAACTGTATGACCCAGAGAGAAGACATCCTGGCTACTCACCACTCTTACAGGAAATGGCATACACAGAGGCCTTGGAGCTAACCGAACACTCATAAACCCACAGGCACATCATCACTCCCGAAAAACCCTGCCGCCCCATTTGAGTAAACGTGAGCTGGATCAAAGAGTTTGGATGAGTGTGCAGTGACACCTTATCTTACAGCGAGTATTTATTTGAAGCTTATATGTATACCTTTAATCAATATACACAATTGACATTTAGGGCCCTATCATACAACTGGTGCAATGCAGCGCCAGGCGCGGCGCAAGTGTTTTTTGGCTAGTTTCAGCCTGACGCAGTTATCATTTTCATGTCCTGCGCCAAGTTGTTTAAATAGCTAAATGTATTTGGGTGTGTTGGTCTGAAAATGAGTGAGTGTTCAGGCACATTGTTGGCACGTTGCTATTTTGTGGCAACTGAAGTGGACTGCGCCATTGACCAACTGAAACCTGGTCTAAAGTCAATGGCGCAGTATTTTTTTGTCATTTAAAGAGCGTGTTCGTAATATGACCCTATAGGCGGGTCCACAATGCGTGTACACTTTGTCCCGTAGATGGTCTCGCTTTAACCTTGCACACGAGCAGATCCGTTTTTCCACTTGCAAATTCCGCCATGTAAATAGTGAAACTGTCATTGCGCGAGGGCAACTGGCATTTAAAGGGAATGGGAGATGAGGCTCTGGTTGGTTTATTGCACATTACTCATTAAGAGAATAGGGACAACCCTTTTAGACCATGCGCCGGATGCGCCGACTATTTGTCCTGTTGTTAAACTAGCAAAAGTGGATTCGGACACACCCTAAGTGCACCGTGCGCTTTAGACCATGCACTTAGATCCTTAAAATAGGGCCCTTTGGGTACATTTCAGCAATGCAGCGGCTGATTCATAAAACTCCAAATGAACCATTGGGGCGGGACGAACAAATAGCCCCGCCCCCAATCATGATATTGTTAGATTCAATGATGCATCGGGCTGGAAGGCATTTCCCATAAAACAACATAACTCACTGCTTAAGCATCATGCATCAATTATTTCTATAGTGCTTTTTATACAATACATTGTTTTCAATGATTTTTCAATGAATGATTGTTTCAAAGCAGCTTTACAGTGATAACAGAAAAATTATGATTCAACGACTTTAATTCTGCTGAAAATCAGCTCTAAAAAAATGTAATGGGAAGATTTAATTTAAAAAATGTAATCAATTTATGGGAGGAGAGTATTTAAATGAATCATGCAAGGGGATTTACTAAGGTTTGCGCTAGTCAGTTTACTGGTATTTACTGCCCAAAAAAAGCATGTCTTAAACCAGAAGCTAGTTTGCTCTGCTCTTGGTAGATTGTGTTGGCCATTATGGAAATGATCTGGCTGCGTCTGTGTTCTTTCATTTGCGTGTCGTCAGTAGATCAAGAGCAGAACTTTCCACTTACATCAGTGCTTTTATGAGATTATGCTCTCTTGCTAATTTGCCCTGTTTAGTAAATCTGGCACCAGGAGTTGTCGATGAAGTTGTGGAGTAATGAGAAATACATTGTACTGCATGTTAGCTTGTTCATTTAGCTCAAAATAATGATTTGTTTAAGTCATTTTAAGACATTTTTTTTATGCGTTTTGGCCATTCATTTATATGATAATAGTGTTTTGGGGGCCTGAAAATGCAATCTTTAGAAAAAGCGTTTCAAAGTGCAAGTTTTTGAAAACGATACCATTGTCGTCTCCATGTAAACTACAAAAACACACATTTGTGAAAGAGTGACGTCATGCGCATGCATATTACTTGTTTAGCCTATAGGCTCGTAGTGTTTCTTTACAAAGTGACATCGCCACCTACTGGCCTGGCATAAATAATACAGCGATTTTGGTAGTTTTCATGGATTTAGTGCATCGTTGTTGTGTAAACGTACCCTAAGCTTCTAAACAGGTTAAGAGCTGTAGTTCTGACCTCAAAATTCTGCAATGCTGTCCTTGAATGTTTGTTAAATCTATTGTTTTAAGAAATACCAAATCGTTGGACTATGTTGGAAACGACAAAACATGAGACCATAGTTAACCATCGCTGCTTTTGGAAAACGCACCCCATAGGTCAGGCTGCTCAAACAAACAGTGCAATATTAAACCTATTTTCCACCATCAAATTTTTTTTGTTGTTAGACTGTGCCCTTCCCAGCTGATCTAGGCCAGTTGGCAGATTTACGGTTTCATTTTCCACTGTGGTGCTGTGAAATCAGGATTAGAAAATGCATTAGCTTGCTGACGCAGGACTGGCCGATGGTCTGATATTGTAGGTAAACATTGGAGTGAGCACACAATAGAAGATGATCACTTTACAATGTGTAGATAAGGTAGGAAGTTTCCCAGATACATATTATATGAGTAAAATGTTGATATATTGTATGTGTTTTAATGAGTTAGCTTACATAATGGACCTCACTGACGATCGTCAAACCATAATCAACCATAAACGTCTCTACAGGTGCTCCACCAGCACAGCAGAACACGATTAGCTAGCATGCTAAGAAAGCCAGGCCATGATTGGTTTGTAATTGTACTGTGCCAATCATGTTCAAGTAGAAACACAACTGGAACCATTCTTCATTATGTTCAGCCCGATGGTAGAAATGCACTTTTTGAAGGTCAGTGGTGCTGACCTTTTTGGGTAACCAATCTAGAAATGGCTGTAAAAGCTGTGATTAGACAAAGTATATATATATAAAAAAAAAATAATAATAATAATAAAAAATACACACTTTACCTTTAAAGAGCCACGGAATAAGTATCAACGGCTTTAAGTAAATCAAATAAGCTTTTGGATTATTAGCAATGCACCTTTTGTCTGTAAACATCCTTGGTGTGTATTCAGTGTAGTTTATAAAAAAATACTTATTTATTTTTAGTGTTTTTTATACTGTAACTATTTGATCAACATACAGGAAACATTGTAGCTCAAGAATATACAACCCACTAACTGCAACAGTTTCGCCCACACGTTCAGATGTTCCCGTGGGCGTTGAGCACACCCTAATTCTCAAAACAGCCCTTTCTTTACATTCATATCTGACTCGGTTATAATTAGTCAAACCTCAGCTACCTGGAAATGCTTTGAACTCTTCTGCAATTGTGAGCTTCTATGAAGACTTGTTCAAATAACAGCAAAGGCTTTTCCACAAATCGCACGGTCTGCCTGAAACAGTACCAGCGACTTATTTAAATTCAGAGAAGCATTTGTCTGTAACAAAATCCACTCTCAAACATACTGTTCAAACATACTCATTGGAAAAAGATGCACACAAGCTCCATTCAAAAGAATGTAGATAGTATATCCATTCATTCACGCGTTCTTATATCTACCCTTTTCCTGGAATCTGCTACTGATAATTTCCTCTCCATTCAAATCCACTGCTCTGCCTATCTGGAGATAAAGCCACCAAGTCATGTGTATTTAAACCAGTTTGATTCATGTATTTTTATGAATAGGACATTCATTGTATAGTGGAACTACACTGGTGAAAATGATTCTGTGGTGAAGTAAATGCTACAGAAAAAACATATGTAATTTCTACATGAAAAAGTTACTTCAGGCAAGAATTTAAAAAACAAAGTAAATCCTATATTTGTACTCAATTCAAGCTTGTAGAAATTAAAACGTAAATATAAAAAAAATTCTAATAACAACTTTTCTAATACTGGTGTTCCCATTATGATTAAATGAATGATTAAAAAGGTTGATTTTCACTGTTTTCCACCTGTATTTACTCTTGTTTTATCATTGCTTTTATTGTTAAGTTTGGTAACTTGGTAACTTGTTATATGGTAACTTGCCATTTTGTGACATCTGGATTCATCGTCTACTCAAAATGACACATTCATACTCAAAAACGATTTATCGAATGTTACCGTCATTGTGTATTGTGTACCAAGTATTCAGGTCTCTGTGTTCGGGCATCATTTTACTTCTATTATGTAGATACAGTATGGAATTTATACAATATATTTTGTATTAATTATTTAGATGTTTCTAAGAAAAGCATACACTTAAAAAGTGTGGTTTAATTCAGTGTTATATTGTTTGAGTAAAAAGTTAATTTTGTCAAATTTATTAAGTAGATGTTACTTAATTCTATATGTGAAATTAAATAAATTAAGTATAATTAAGTAATAATTACTTTGATTAAATGTTACGTGTCAATTAAATGTCAAATGAATGTTAAGTTCAACAGTAAGTAGATTGTACTTGATAATAACAGGTAAGTTGTATAGAGCAGTAGCAGTAAAACTTACTTAAAATGTGTTAGTGCAAATTGTTATGAGGAATTGATATCAAGTAAATCCTACAATTTTTTTTTTTAGCCTGCCAGGATAAAACAGTATAACAATTTAACAAAATTGGCATTAATAAAACATGAAAATAAAGGCAACACTTCATCTACATTTGTAGTACATCCACAAGCAAACTGAACTGAACCAAAAGTGTAAGATATTATCTAAAAGCAGCAGCTGTAGACAAATTTCTCGCTAGAGGAAATAAGGACTCATTTGAAAATTTGTTTTAAAATATATTACAACCGAATCTGTTTGTAGATGTAGTTCCATTTTATTCTGTGATGATAAGAGAGATGAAATATGGAGCAGGTGTCTGTGAAGTTTGTGGGAGGTGTAGGGCTCTGTGCTATTTTAACGGTTAACAGTGATGGCACACAGCTGATATAAACTAATAGGAAGTCAGTCAGTCAGTCGGATTCAAATTATGAACCACATGATTGCCAATGCTTAGCATGGCTGGAAGACATGTGCAACCGCTAGATTACACCTTTAACTTTAAATAACCAAATTTTACTGAAGCAGTCAAAGCTGCTGTAATCTACTTAATTCCAGTTTACTGTGGTAAAATGCATCGTCCACTACATGTACTCTTTACTGCACACATTGAGGTAATACTGCAGTGTTACTGCAGTTATTATTTAAATGGGAAACCTGGGCCTTTGTTACCAATTAGGTACACTTTTATAACTTCCACTGAAATTCCCGTTGGCGCTGGTGTGCAATGAACGATGACAGATGGAGAACCTTTCACGATTCACTGCACACCAGCGGAGTGGAGGGAGAAGCCTTTTAAACAAACGTGTGTAAACACAGGACACAATTGCACGTTGGGTAAAAAAAGACATGGCCTTCATTTACTGTAATGGTATGCCACTGTTGACAGAGCTGTTTGCTCAGCTGTCATATACTGTATGCACTGTGAAGAACAGTGTCTAAATAATATAGTTTTAAAGAGTCATGCTGTCATGCGTTTTGCTTCAGGACCCAAATTTGACATCATCTGGAGACCCAACAGAGTACTGTAAACAACATGCAAAATCACAGCACAGTGCAAATGTGCATGAAACATGCTCTCGCTTTTCTGCTCGGCACACATGCAGATGAAATAGTCTGAGAATATGTAAACGGACAGGAAAATGTTTCAAAGTGGATTGTGTCAAGATTAATAACATGTTGTTGAAGAAGGCAAAAAATAGTTTCCTGAAGAACCTTGACAGGCGATGAACGGAGGATATAGATTTGCTATTCCAGGCTTTACGAGAAAGCCAAGCCCCCTTTGCTGTCATGACAACTAAATGTGGTGTGATGCGTAGGCTCAAATAGGTTGTTGGGAAAGGAATACTAGCTAACTAACTGAATACTGCACAGTATGCACTTTATAGAGTGAATGAACCAAGTAGGCATTAAGTAAAGAATAATTGACGACAGGGCATTGAATTATTAGAAAATAATGTACACTTGAGGTAGGTATGCTGTTAAACCTCAGGTGTGCATTATTTTTCGAATAATTCAATGGTCAGTAGTACTTTTTTTTTTTTTCGTTTATACAACGGTTACCATACCTCAAGACATTGTTCAGATGTTGTATTTTCAAGTAATTTGTCAGGTTTTTGTGCTTAAAAAAATGCCCTTGTGTGTAGGACGCATCTAATCCCACGCCTCCATTGCTAATTCCAAAACTTCATTTTTGGGCTTGTAACCGAGGCTTATGCCAGACTAATGCAATTATTAAAGAGAGACTGATTGGTTGGTTGGATGATAAATTGGTTGATTGGCTGGTTGGTTGGTTGGATGATAAATTGGTTGATTGGCTGGCTGGTTGGTTGGCTGGTTGGCTGGCTGGTTGGTTGGTTGGCTGGTTGGCTGGTTGGTTGGTTGGTTGGTTGGTTGGCTGGTTGGTTGGTTAGTTGGCTGGTTGGTTTGGTGGTTGGCTGGTTGGTTGGTTGGTTGGCTGGTTGGTTGGTTGGTTGGTTGGTTGGTTGGTTGGTTGTTTGGTTGGATGATTGTTTCATACATGCACTGAAAAAAATGATACTTTGGATTAACTTAAACAAATTGATGTAATTTGTTACAGCTAATTTTTTTAGATTTTCTCAAATTGTATTTATGATTTAGTTAAAACCATAAATTTTGATTAATGTCAAACCAAAATTTTAAGTTTTACCTTTACCCAAAGTACACAGCAAAAACTCCAGTGTTAAATTAACACTCAAGAGTGTTAAAGTTAATGAGATAATTAAGTGATTAATTTAGTGATGATTGAGCATTATTGAAGACACCTGATGTTAACAAGCAGAATCACTGAAGGAGAAAATCACTAATTGTAAGTTACCATTAGGGAGAATAGTGTTTGCTTTAGTTGGGCTCTTCACCCTTATATGTTTACTTTAAATTTTGTTTGTCTGCTGTTATTGATTTATAACAGTCAGATGAACAAAGAAAAGTGTGGTGTTGGTTATGTTTTGACATAATCATGCTGTGATCTGAAGAATGAAACTTATTGAGATAGTTTGGTTTAACTTGTCAATTATATCAGCTCTGTAATTCTACAGCATATGATTTTCAGAATTTTTCATATAACCCATAATATTTAATAAACATTTTTCTAATCAAAAGACTTTCGAATTAATTTATTTAAAAACACAGACATCAATAATCAGCCTGTGAATCTCAACAATGGTGACAATAATAAAGCATGTTGCAGCGGCTGCCACCAATCACAACTCATTAATGGCTCCCATCATGCATTGCGGTATGAATAAATTATGATCTGAATTGTCTATGTAATTTCCTTTTCCTAATTGAATATTTTGCTTGTCACCATTGTTGAGATGCATAGACTGAAACTTGACGTCTGCGTGTGCCTAAAAGAAAGATTTTTTTTTTTCCCAAAACAACTTTTAAGAAATCCTTTATATTATATCAACAATTCTGGGTATTTATGCAGAATCACAGTTATTCTGTAATAAACAACATAAACCTATGTCAGAAATAAGGATCTTAATGAGTTCAGTGATCAAGTTCAAATGATGATTGTCATAATATAACCAACACCATCAGATCACTTTTTTTTTTCTTTGTTCATCTGGCAGTTTTAATTCAGATATAACAGCCAAACAAATATTAAAGTAAACATATAATGGTCTAGAGCCCAACTAAAGCAAACACACATCACCATAATGGTAACTTACAATTTGTGATTTTCTCCTTCAGTGATTCTGCTTGTTAACATCAGGTGTCTTCAATAATGGTCAATCATCACTCAATTAATCACTTAATTATCTCATTAACTTTAACACTCTTGAGTGTTAATTTAACACTGGAGTTTTTGCTGTGTACTTTGGGTAAAGGTAAAACGTTGAGTTGGAAAAAATTAAAATTTAGGTTTGACATTAATCAAAATTTATGGTTTTAACTAAATCATAAATACAATTTGAGAAAAACTAAAAAAATTAGCTGTAACAAATTACATCAATTTTTTTAAGTTAATCCAAAGTATCATTTTAGAGGGTGTAACACTTACTTTGAGGCAAAGTGAAAACAGAAGGTATAAACTGAAAATCACAATTTTCCATTGGACCAATGCAAATATATACTTTGAATGAATTGCACTGATGTTTCACTTTTTTCAGTGTGTGTGTGTGTTTGTATGGGAGAAAGAGCGTGAGAAAGAGAGCAGAATTTCCATTAATAAAGAAATGTAATTTTGTGGGCAAAACATGAATATAATTTGTCATTTTTAACCTATTGTTAGTTATATCTCTGTTTTTGCTTGTTCTGTGTTTTATTTAAATTTTATTTTTTTAGGGGGTTATACTTTAACTGCGCGTTTACTGGAAAATAACTGCACACTTTAGGATGTCCGTCAACCAGTCAGAATCAAGCATTCATCAAGCAATTTCATTCAGAATAATCCAAAATAAGCATTCCAAACGTTATTAATTTCATTCTTGGTGTGAATAGGCCATTCGTTGGTGATTGGTTTTTGCTCTTTTATTTGATGTAAAAGGTTATTGGTTTTTGATTGTTGATAACAGCACTCCATAGATGCTAAATACACAAAACAGTAACGTATGCAAGAAACAGCTAGCAGCCACTGATGTACATCATCGAACAGCACCCTTTACAAACCAAACAAAGGGCTTAACAATCTGCATGTGTGAGATTCTTCAGGTCTAAATGTTTCTTTCGAGGCAGCCCCATCCCGTAAATGCCTTCCTGACGTGGACACACAGGAACTCAGTTTATCAGAACATCGTCTGAAGAATTCTACTCAGAGGAATTCCAGTACATTGTAAATTAGTAAGCAACCATGTTAACATAACAATACTAAAACATTCCTTGCATCTCTGCTTACTAACAGTTTTTTTTTTTTCTTTTTTTTTTCTCTGTGTATCAATCAACACACAACAGACAAATACATTGTCATTGTATGAGCCAAGCATCTAAAACCATTCCCGTCATTTACCAAAGAAGAGATTTGCTGTACTTACTATGACACATTTACAAATATGTTTCATTTTATTTAAATGAAGCCTGAATTTAAAGAACGTTTCACTTTCAAAATGAACTGCATCATCTACTGTAGTCTCAGACTCACCCTGTAGCCTGTGCCACAGTTTTCATTTATTTTGAATAGATTCTTAATTCATTTCTGTGCATTGCAGGTGAGGTGACGGCTGCTGTTCAACTGATTCATGGGACACGAGAACTCCTTCTCCCTTCAGCACCAAACAAGAGGAACTGATGTGAGCTGAAGAATGCTGAGAACACATGCTGAGAAATGTAGAGCTATTTTTCAGGGGCTTTTTGGGAAGCTCATTTCCCTCCAGTCTGTGGTAATGCCTTCTGCTCTGAAAGGAATAGTTCATTCAAAGAACAAAAAGAGCTGTGCAAAAATTCTTCAGAATATACTGTACTTCTGGGGTTCACAGAAAAAGAATACAGATTTAAAATCCACGAGGTTGAGAAAATTATGAAGTTTTATGCAAATTATGACAGCTAGAGTTCTTACCTAACGCATAGTTCGTACTTAACACATTATAGTCCATCACGTCTATTGCGATCTCAAAATTCTGGCCAGTTGATAATACCTAGAATATCAAAATCAACTGCTGGCGGTAGATCCTTTTCCTATTTATCACCAAAACTGTGGAACTGTTCAAATCTAGACTAAAAACACATCTCTTTGACCTAGCATACACATAACACATTATAAACTTCTATAATTCAATATTAGGCTTCATAGTTTAGGTCAGCTGGAACCGGGACCACTTCCCATAAATCCTGATGTACTCGTTACATCATAAGAAGAATGGCGTCTACGCTAATATTAGCCTCTCTGTTTATACCGAGGTTTACCGCAGTCTGCCGGATCCAGGCCGTATCCAGATCTGATGAAGGACCTTCGCCTGGACACGACGACAGCGCAGTCCTGAAGTGTCAACTACCTCTCCCCTGTGAAGGCCTCCTTCCCTTCCCTTTACCCCTGTACAGATAAACCGTTGTCAAAATAATTCCCGTTCACATGGTTACGCGGACGCGATAAATAATTCTGTATTATACATTTTTAAGGCCAGACAAGTAATTTGTTGAGGTTAATATACGCCAGCGCACGTATTAAACGCATTCAAACGCGCATACCTATAGACTACTGTAAACACGTAATACGCATGTGCACGCTGTCAGCGTTTTCACAGGTTTGCGTTTTTGAAGTTTGCGCAGAGATTACATTTATTTAAAAAAATTTAAGGTTTGTACCTTGGAATCTATTTCATGGTTTGCGTTCTCGAGCCACCAGGCACTGTTTCGTGCAAACAAAACCGGAGCGTGTTAAGGGTTTTCTGTTAGAATGGTGTTGTGTTAGCGGCCCCTAAGTTAGTAACTAATGATCTTTGCAACGGAAGTGAATCAATCAAAACTAACTTTAGCTGGACGATAACTTTATATTAGAGCTGCTGTAAAGCCTAAACAATCTGTTACGGTAATTCCCTATTACCACTGTAAAGCTGCTTTGAAACAATCTATATTGTTAAAAGCGCTATATAAATTAAGGTGACTTGACTTGACTTGACATACACACACACACACAAACACACACACACACACACACACACACAAATGACAGTGCCAAGCTGCTGTCTAATTAACAGCCCTTTATTGTGATCATATCATATTTGAATATAGCCAAATGAGTTATATAGCATTTCATGGTGGATTGAGTTCCATTTAATCTACGTTACATAAGATGGAAGTCAAGGTTGACTGTGAGAATGGCACAGTTTTCCCTTGAATTTAGTGTTTATGGGATGTTTAAACTCTTCTAAGCTAGTGTAAATATAACAGTCAACATTCTGAAGAACAATTAATCACTTATAAACAATGACTCATTGCTTTGCCAGAACCGCAGCTATACAGACACATACTGTGCAAACACACACACACACACACACACACACACACACACACACACACACACACACACACACACACACACACACACACACACTCACCTAAGACAAGGGTATCTGTTCTTCTGTCATTTCTGAAACTGGCTTTACCAGAAATCTACCAGTATCCTCTTTTAATTTGCCACAGGACTTTATTACTCTACAAAAGTACATTGTAGAAAGTGCTGCACAAAAAGGCTCTCAGCTGTTCTTCAAAAGGAGTTCTATACCTGAAGAAAGCTATCCATTTGCATTCCCATTCATCTCAATAGACCATTTGGGAGTAGAAGCCACAGTTACAGTTGTGCACTAACTATGATGGCAGAAAAACATGGAGGAAAATGGAATAAGATTAAAATAAAAAACATCTTGTTGTGCATTTGGATGCCAAATTCAGAACGCAAAAAAGATGGTCTACAATTTTATAGAATACCATCATCAAAGTCAAGTTACCTTTATTTATATATAGCGCTTTATACAATACAGAATGTTTCAAAGCAGCTTTACAGTGATAACAGGAAAATTATTCTATTATGCAAACAGAGTTAATTTCGTAGAGCTGTCCAGCAGCTCGTGTCATTGTTCAGTTCCGTTGTAAAGATCATCGATCATCGAATTAGTTCATTTCACCTATAAAGCAGTTGTGCAGAAAACAGTGATGTCATTGTCCAGCTCAGTTCAGTTCTCATACAGCAGCGTCAGTACAGCCAGATCAGTAATATTGTTGAATATTAAGTGTCCCTGAAGCAAGCCAGTTGATGTTAACGTTGAAGGTATGACAGGCTAGACTGATGAAACCTCTGAGGATTAGTCTACTATTGAAGCATGCATTTGATGTAAACAATAGATTTGAACTATAAAAAATTGCTGCAAATTTTGACAATTAGATGCTGTTTTCCATTAAAACAGCAATATACCGTAGAAAAAATGCATTCTGGGTGATATTTGTAGTTTTCGAGAAAATAGCCTACAGGAATATACTGTGAATTAACAGCGTTCAAAGTCGACACTCAGAGGCTGTGTTTCAAATATACCCACCTTTTATCACAAAAATGTATGAGTAAAATGAACGATTTCATGATTTTTTTTTTTTTTTTTTTGCATTGACGTATTTTCTATTGAAACAGGAAGCTGGGTGGCCAAAATCAATGTTTTTTTTATTTTATTTTTTTATGAGTTTTTGGTAAATGCCTGCAATAAGATATGTGGTGAATACAAGCTCAATAAATTTTTTTTTACAAGTTTTACTTATCTTAGTTTTACAAGAGTCTAAATGGGACTACAGAAGTTCATCAACAGGTAAACTCATTGGTTTCATTTTATTTTGATGGTCCCTTTAACACAGTTGACTCTATGTCACATTGCACCTACATGTCTACTAACTCTCATTTGAGTGTTAGTAGTATTAGTCTGGTTGGGTAAAGGTTAGAATAAGCTGACATGTAGTTGCAAAGTTACTTATAGTCAGTAGAAAGTCTTTTGGAGGACCATCAAAATAAAGAGTTAGCAGATATTAGGCAGACAGTCTACTAATACTCTAATGAAAGTTAGTTGACATGTAGTTGCAAAGTTACTTATAGTCAACAGAATGTTCAAAAGGGACCATCAAAATAAAGTTTAGAATTGCACTCTTGAAAACTTTTAAAACTAGATTTTAAAGAGTTGTCAGAAGCCTAATGGTGGTGATGCGGTGACAAAAACACATACAGTCTCAAACAAAAACAGCAGGCAGAGGGGGAAATATCAATATCACGCAATATCAATATCATTTGTTATCATATAATTAAATATTTGAGATTTGTATGTTAAATGCATTATCAGAATAACATGGCCATTAAGACACTTTACAATACAACCTTGATGCCATGAACTCAAAAACGTTTTTATTTTATTTTATTTTTTTATCATTTAAACACCAAAACTTGTTCAATAATGAGAACATACTGTAACAGAATATTATGTTATTTTGTTCATGTAGAAAGCACTGACATTCAACAATCATCACAATGTTCTCACAGTTTTTTTAGTCTGACGTGATCGTGTCCGTGTACTGTACACTCAGTTTTCGATATTTGATTGTGTGTTCATCCCACAATCTTTACATTTAGTTTGCTTTTAACTGTAAGCTGGGTCGGGCGAAGGGAAAAAAATGATTTGAGAACCTCTGAGAAAATCAGTCATGTACTGCAATAGTATGATGGAAACTGACATTTTCCCAAATAACAACCTAACAAGACTGCCCTTCTCGGGCTCCCACTGCAAACGTTTAAAAATGACCTCAGAGACGAAAAGCGGCAGATGTGATGTGTTCACGGCCTGGCAGTGAATGGACCACACATGGATTTCTGAAATATTCCTTTCACCTTCCATGGTTAACAACAGTAGGTTTTACACAAAAGATTTAATAAATATGTAATGCACATAATAGCATGTGAATATTGCTTTAAAGTTTGGGGATGTCTTATTGAAAACTGAATCATCTGACGAGCATTTGCATGGTTTTAGAGAGACATCTAGTGGCAACATTATTATTGCCAATTAAGTCAAAGGGAAGGAAACCCTGCCCACTGTACCACCACTGAGAGTGAACAGAGGCTCTGTTCAGAGGAATTGGACTTAATAGACTTCTGTACTGAAATACCCTGTCTTCTGCCATCACATGTTTTATCTGTCTGTCCTGAACTGTCTGTCAGTCCCAAATTCCCACCCAGCCTCCCTCTCCCACCTCTTCCCATCATCTATTCCTCATCTCTACCTCCACTGCTTCCTATCAGCCCCTCAGCTCACCCTTATTTCACCACCAGTGATTTGGGCTCGCTGTGGGTCTGTCGGTCTCCAGCCTCATTGTGGTCAGTGAATCGCAGATCTCCTCCTCCGGCCTCCGCGACCAGGACTCCACCTCGGCCCATCAGTCCAGTAGCTCCACCTTGGCTCCTACCTCCCTCATTTTCACTGTGGCCCATCAGTCCACCAATTCCGCCGCCTTGGTCGTTCGTCAACCTGCCCTCGCCTCAGGACTACACTCCTCCAGCTTTGCCTCGTCCCTTCGTCCCTCTGGCTCCGTTGGGCTCCTCACTCCCTCCAGCTCCACCGCGACCCTCTGGATCACCGCCTGCGCCTCGGTCGCCAGAGCCGTTGGCATCGCCATGTCCCTCCAGATCCTCTGCATCGCCTTGGCTCGTCGGCACTCCGTCTGCACCCTGGTCTCTTCTTCCACCTGCTCCGCCTCCATCAGTCGGCCCCCTGGAGTCATCTACCCTTTCTTCACCATGGCTCCTCCTTCCATCGGCTCCACCATGGTCCCTACTTCCTGGTCATCTGTTGGCCCACGTACGGCGCGAGGTCGTGCCTTCCGGGAGGAGGAAGTACTGTAATAGTTATGTCTTCATTTTGTTTTGTCTTATTCAGTTCATTTGCCCTCACTGTGTATCTTGATTAGTTAACCATTCACACCTGTTTCTGTTCTCCCTGATTACGTTCTCCTTCATTAGTTCCCTTATAAATTCTCCCTGTTCTGTTCAGTCCACTGTTGGTGAATTGTATGTGTTACCCTGTGAGTACTCTTTGTCTTCCTGGAATAAATATCACTTATTTGGATTATCTTCGTATGATCTCTTGTCATCCGCCTTGTTAGCAGTGTGACACATGTATTACAGGGCTGTCCTTTCGGTTTTTTTTTTAAATAAATAAACATTAACAGTGATTGACAGGGGGAAAACACAGTAATAACACAAGGATCATTCAGAGTATCTAGTCATCTCTGAACAAAAACACACTTAACATTGGGCAGCACTGAGGGCAAGTATCTTGCATTGCACACGCTGCTTCTCAATGTATTACCGCACAGTCAGCATGTAGAGAGCCAGAATGAAACTGCTGATGACTTCAGTGGGTTTGCACTGAGATCTCAGAGGACTCATCAACCACAATACTACATCATGCTCTTTGACGTGCCGGTCCAGTATCTCTGTCTGTTCCTCCACTCTGAAAGACATGCATCTGTTCAGTGCCGTCACAAAAGGTTGATGTAGAAAAAAAAAAGAAAAAAAAAAACATATTATAAACACTGTTGGAGCTTAAGGGAGTAGATGGAAATAAAACTGAAATATTTTCACTGATACAGCTTTTGAGGCATCCTTTTCCAGTGCAAGGTTCCTGGCCTGTGTCTGTTCTGTTCTGATCATTTCCACTACAGAAAAGGGGGTTCCAAGCCAGAAAGATCGGTTCAACCCCGGCCCTAAAAACTTGGTCGAACAGAACCAGAGAGTGAATAAATGCTGCCACTATCTATTGCAGTCTTTTTGAGTATTGTAATAACATTGGCCAACATTTCTCTTTATAAATATAGTGATTTTAGACTGGTTATAGTCAGGTTAACAACATGCAGCAGTGTTACGTCACAGTTCGTTCCTCAAGTCTCAAGAAAAAACGTAGCCGGTTCATGACAGGCTCCAGTTTGCCAGGCCGAGAACAGGCTCTGGCTCCAGAACGCGAACCATTCTGGTTTAATGCGTAACTCTGGCCAAAATGCAACCTAGGGTCTTTACTCTTTTTGTGAATCTACCCGAGGCAAACTTTCGTTTAAAAGCATAATTAGGATGGAAACACCACTTTTAAGATTGATCATATTTTCGTTTTCGGTCAAATTGCCTTTTGAATGGGAGAACTAGGGGCACGACTATGATAGCATCAAAATCGCTATTTTTAAAACACTAAGAAGGCTCGACACAACATGAAACTTTGCTCGAAGTATCACCAGGGGCTCTACACATGAACTCCAGCATTGGGAACATTGTTTGTGTACACAGAGTTTACTAAAAAGAAAGGTTTTGAACAGCTCACTGTAGCTGTTGTTGTTTCCAGCCACCGGCATTTCGACAGTCAAAAATATTTGATCTTATTATTTCATTATTCATTATTTATTTCATGTACAGAAGATTTAGATGTTGATGTTTTACTGAAAATAATAAAGTTTGTAGTCACCATTATGGTGATCGGTGTCTGTGTTAGTTGGACTCTTGACTCTCAACTTTATAGTATAAGCTTCTCTCTGGCTGCTGTAACTGAGAGTTTATAAAGAACATTTGTTATGGCAAGAAAAATGTATCTCTGTGATAAATTATGAACAAACATTCTTCATGTTTTGAAGCCTGTCCGATGGTTATTGTTCCTAACTTACCTCTTGAATTTATGTAACGTTTTAAATTTATGTAAAGGTAAGTTTTTTTAAAACAATGAACAATCACATATTGTCATTAGTATTGGATGAATGTTCTCATAATGTTGTTGACAGAAAACATTGTTTTAACAACATTCTTCAAATACCTTTTAAATATCAAGGATCACTAACTTTTTGGCTTTTTGTTAGTTTTTGTCTGGCTGCTTTAAAAGTATTGCCAGAAAACACTTTTACTGTGTTAGAGGAAGTCAAGACAGAATAACATCAGGTGATGTTGGCTGTTAATTAATGTCATCATGAAGTGGTCTTATTCACTGTTCGTATTTGAAGACTAATCACTGATCAGAAGTGTGTTTTGTCATTAGGACATTTCAATATTGTGCTACTGACCATACTATAGAGTCCTCAGATTACTAAGGCTATAGGCAGGTGAGTTATTTCAGGGTTGGAGCTAAACTCTAAACATTAATGCTTCAACTTCAACTTCTAATTTAAATAAGTCATGATAACAGAAAAGCAGTCATTTGACTATCAATTAATAAGATATGTTGATCCGCCTTTTCATTTCAGAAATGTTCTCAACAAACAAAAATCCAGGGTAAAGAGCCCAACTAAAGAAAACACTTATCACCGTAATGGTGACTTCAAAATAAATATTCAATAAAACATCAACATCTAAGCCTCTGGCAATATAAATAAGAACTTCTGTAGATGTATGACATAAATGGAAGTCAAAATTTAATCAATTATCTCATTAACTGCAGTTTATTCAGTGTTACTTTAACACTGTAGATTGGACCCATATAGAGTTGTTAATAAAAATTAAAAGAATATTTCAGGAACATCATAATAACCTTAAAAAAGAAAATCCACAAACATGAAAGAAAACGGGATATTTTAAGGTTCCCATAACAAAAACAGACTGTTTGGAAACCGTTCTTAGAAAAATATTTTGCTGCATTTGCACTGAAATGTTTTGGCAAAACATGTCAGATTGTTGGGCATTAGGCCCTGCAGTGTAAATGTGGCTGCTGATTTGTATCAGTTGTTGAGAAGTAGG
Organism: Rutilus rutilus; assembly: GCF_951802725.1. Lineage (NCBI taxonomy): Eukaryota > Metazoa > Chordata > Actinopteri > Cypriniformes > Leuciscidae > Rutilus > Rutilus rutilus. Next base: position 64,236,780 of record NC_140209.1, read on the forward strand.
TGAGTGCAAATTTTACTTCAATTTCAAGTCTATATATCAAGCCTTGACATGCCCATTGAAAGCCCCAGGAGACTCTCTACAGGTTAAATTATATGGTTCTTTCTGAGAAAACCAATTTCACTGCTTGTCAATGCATTACTTCACTCTATTACTCAGTATTTTATTACACACTACCAGACAACACAGACATTCAACACAGAGAATTTTATTTCAGGGCATTTTGGTCTCTGTTTTTTTTGGTCACAGGGGGGGGGGGGGGGGTTTGGTTGAAGTAAACATGACACAATAATCACAACATGTATTCAAGCAAAACAGCATATTTAACTAGGAGAAAATGTAGAGTGGGGATTTAATTCATCCATCTGGGTTACTGGCTTAGTGGAAAGCACTGAAAAATAAGAGAGATTGGTAATGTCATCAGTCATTTCAGATGAAAACCAAGTTAGAATTTTATTGAGGAAGACATTTATTATGTTTGGGATCTGGCTTTTTCAATTTTGCTCACTAGCCACTGTGACTAGTGATTTTCCAAAGTTTCTTGCCACTCATCATTTTTACTGGCCACAATTTTGACATAGACACCATAAGGAAAAACTGCCATATAGATATTTTTAATATTATCTCATAATTTGGCTGCAGGATTATTTTGCTGTCACGTTAAGACCTGACGCACGGATCCATTACACTGTTACACATGCATTTCCTTTCTCGACTGTTTACATTCACTTAAAACAGAACTGACTGTGTTTACATGAATAGTCACCAGACTGGCATTTTCACTTTATTTTGTGTGTATTTGACAGTTTAAGCGCAATTAGAGAAAATAACTCAATTTACATTTTTTTTCGATTGCTAAACGACAGTGGGCACAACTGGAGTCACATGTGCAAAACTCTAACTACAGTCTGCACAGCAGCAGTTCATGTGGACCAAACTCTAGTTCGTTTTTCATTGCTTGAACACAGTTTTCAAAACTCTACACACTTATCCCATGACTTTAACCACAACCTGCACAACACTGTGGATTTACAGCACTTTGTTCAAATGCTAACAAACTGCTGTCAAAACTGTGAACCACACATTCAAAACAGAATAGATTTCAGCCTTGTGCCTTTCAAACACTGCTGATTGCAATTTCAGCTGAAAGGCTAAGCAGGTGTCTTGTTTTAGACTTGTTAGTGAACACACACACACACACACATATATATATATATATATATATATATATATATATAGGTAGAGCTCAGAAAGACTAATTTTGGAATTTTGGTTTTGATGGGAACTGATGTTGATGAAAGCCTGTGGCCTGATGCTAGAGAGAAGCAGGATTAGCCCCTCAATTATTTGTTCAGATTACAGTATGTACTTTTAGTTTCTACCTTTTTTTTCTCATTACTGTAATTTCGTAAATTACTACAGACTATTGAAGCAAACTGTTCATTTTCATTTACCTTAAAGGGACACTAAGTAGGAATTTCTCCTATCTAGTGGTGAAACTGTATTTTGCATTCAAACGAATAATGCTCTCCAGCGCCTCACTTTTTCAAATGCGCGTTGCATCTACGGTAGACGTTATGTACCATAAAGCTATGACAGGATGTCTTATAATAGCACTTCGAGTTTTCCTTCGGGTGAACAGGTTTGTTATTTAAAACAAACTGAAACTTGAATCAACGAAAAAAAGAATGTTACAGTATAAATTACTGACTGTGAAAAACATTAACTATGGTAGTTAGTAGTAATGCCGCCTTTATTCGTTATATTTTTGAAGTACGTGCACTGTTAGATATCATCATCATCCGTGCCTTCTCTAACGTTACTTTACTCAATAGCTGCTATTCATCAAAGAGCCTGTTTAACTTACAATGAATAGATAAATAGATATAACTATAAATGTTCTACTATCTATATAATAAAGTTCACAACCAAGCAATGAAAAATAAGCTTGTAATTAAGACCGTAACATTGACTTACCTGTCGAGAAGAAAGCAGGCAACTTCAGCATCTCTTGTTTTGAAAGCTTTCTCCTGCATTAGCTATCCCGACATTAACCCTTGTTTTTGTAATCTCCGGTCACGTTTCCTTTTACGGTCTATTTTGCACTTTTTTGACGACGAGGACTCATCCTGTGACTCAGCATATGTATGAATGAACGGTGTATAAATAACCGTGCAGTGCATCCTTTTAAACTTGCCGCACAGTGACAAGCACCTCTCAACTGCTCTGCTCCTCCGCTTCTGTTGACTTCAGTCACGTGACGCTGGCTCTGAACGAAACGCGTTGGCCTAGTACTTTTTGTCCCTCTCTGCTATTATAGTTCCCTTTCGTCAGCAGGGAACTCCGACGCCTCGTCGGGGGAGTTCCCCTGACGAATTGGGATCACGCTAGGGAGACCAATTGCCTTCGAGTGAATTAAAACGAGCCAATGAACATTGGCATGCAAGGTTTGCATTCCGCGGCCCGCCTACCAGTGCGGGTATAAGGCGGAATCAAGCGCATACACAAACGCTTTCTGCTTCGGAGCCGACCGGTTGTGTCCTCTCTGAGTGAATGAGTTTTAAGATTGTATTTATCTTACGCTCTACGAGTCTGCTGTTTCGGGAAGGGACCTCTCTGTGTTGGTGAGACGGCGTTTCAGCGACCGCGCGATTTCCTGTCTGCCGGCTGCGTCTACACGCTGTTAATTCAAAAGCTGTTTTTACAGCTGGTAAACGGTTGAGTGCGCACAGCGGGCTTGCAGTTTCCCCGCTGTGTCGCCGCGTTGGGTCCCTGTGTGCTTCAGCACAATAAAGAGAGTAATTTCTTCCTGAAAGAGCAACACGAGTGAAGATCGCGTCCTTTTCAGGATGACGTTTCACTCGTGTGTTTCTGGATGCGATCGTTCCTGTCCTTATTTGACGGCCACGTTCATTGTTTCACATGCCTAATCAGTGTGTGAGACTGCGTTCGTGGGTGGTTCATGTTCTCTCATGAGTGCATGACCACGTCGGCACGTTGTTCGTCTCCCCTTTTTAAAGGCTCGAGCCGCTCAGCGTGCCGTGTGCCGTCGAGCGCCGGTTGACAGCGTGGGTTGTCACGGCAACCCAGCGCGCGTCATTCGGCGCTCAAGATGCGTGGTCAAGATCAAGACTCGCGTGCCTCTATGAGGTGAGTCCCTTTGCTTGTTTCCCGATCTAGTTTCTCTTCTGGTGCACCAGGAGAGGGCTACTTTGGCAAATAACATTGGTGATCTGAGGGTTACAGTGCGGAATGTCTCGCCAGGTGAAAGACCCTCACGAGCTTCCCACTCCTCTAGCGCATCACAAACATGCTGAGACTGTGTTCGTGGGTGGTTTGTGCTCTCTACATGAGAGCATGACCACGTCGGCACGTTGTTCGTCTTGCCTGAGGGCTTGAACGCTCAGCGTGCCGTGTGCCAGCGATGGCCACGTTCACTGTCTTGCATGCCTGGTTGACGGCCATGATCGCTGTTTCACATGCCTAATCAGTGTGTTGAGACGGCGTTCATGGGTGGTTCATGTTCTCTCATGAGTGCATGACCACGTCGGCACGTTGTTCGCCTCCCCTTTCTCGTAAGGGCTTGAGCCGCTCAGCGTGCCGTGTGCCGTCGAGGCTTTGAGTGGGATTTTGGTCCTTATCATGAGGGACCAAGCATTTCATTCGGGGCCCCAGGGGAGGACAGATGTCGATTGCTACATCGGAGAGAGGGCTGTTATACTCTGAAAATGATGCTGAGTTCCTACTGTAATGGTGTGTTCTCATGCTGAAGGTTCAGACTTGACAGCCACACTTCCTGGGTCTAAAGTGCCTAGATGTGTGTGAAAATTTTTGGCAGTATGGAAGTATTTTGGTGCCAATATGGCAAGCCAAACATGCCTAAATCTGCAGAAGTTTTTCCTCTCTCACTACCCCTGCACATTCAGTGCACGTGGGTAGTTCTGACTCGGAGTAGAGCTGCGCTTATGACTGACCGTGATTAGTCACAGCGCTGGCCTTCGGTCAGACGATGTCCACACTGTGGTCCAGAAGCGCCTTAAAACCAGCCCGCTCGGAGTTCGTTTCCCCCCAGCAAAAGGAGGGGAAATGACCCTGAGAGGAGCGACACAGAGAGTGTGACGAAAACTGCTCTTTGGGAGTGTGTGTCATCACCACTCCTTCCCCCGGAGGAGGGCCGGGTGGAGAATCCTTTGTTAAATTTTTCTAGTTTCTGTTCCGCCGCCGACCAGCTGGTCGGTGGTACCCAAAACCTAAAAAAGAGCAGTTTCTTCCTCCTCTGGGTCATTCACGGTTGGGACTGCCGAACATGCAGTCTCTCCCGCTCAAGAGTAGGACGTCAGTGTGCGCCACCCTCGGGTCTCGCCACTCTCAGTCCTCTCTCCCCAGCTCTCAGATAGCAGTGGCGCCACCTCGGTCACGCCACTCCTGTCTGTCGCTGGGCGGGAAGGCGAGACCAGCAGCCGCCCTCGGGCCTTGCTCCTTGTCTCCTCCCCTTCCCTCGCCAGGCGACAGACCGCAGCAGAACACTCTCGGGTCTTCTCTGCCGTCTGTCCCCCGGTGGAGGCAGGTAGGTGTTGTTCAAATACACACCCAGACCCCGCTCTCGGCCGCCACAATGCCACCAGAGCCGTGTCCCTGCCCTCCACCTCGCTGCCCCTCCGCGGGTACGCCGGTCGTGCGGGTGGGCTCGTAGCGGCGGTTTCTCAGAGCCTGGTTAGAGCTCCCGAGTCCGTCGCGCTGGCTCATCCGCACCAACCGGCTCGGCTATACAATTCAATTTGCACGCCGGCCTCCCAAGTTCAGGGGTGTCCACTTCACCCATGTGCGTCCAGTGGATGCCCCGGTCTTGCGGAAAGAGATCGACGTCCTACTGGCGAAGGACGCGATCGAGCCGGTCCCTCCAGCCGATATGAGGTCAGGGTTTTACAGCCCTTACTTCATTGTACCCAAGAAAGGCGGTGGGTTACGGCCAATCCTGGATCTGCGAGTATTGAATCGGGCCCTGCACAAGCTCCCGTTCAAGATGCTCACGCAGAAACGCATTTTCGAGTGCATCCGTCCCCAGGATTGGTTTGCAGCGATCGACCTGAAGGACGCGTACTTTCATGTCTCGATTCTTCCTCGACACAGACCGTTCCTTCGGTTTGCTTTCAAGGGTCGAGCATATCAGTACAAGGTCCTACCCTTCGGGCTGGCCCTGTCGCCCCGTGTCTTCACGAAAGTCGCGGAGGCGGCCATTGTTCCCATGAGAGAACAAGGCGTTCGCATTCTCAACTACCTCGACGACTGGCTCATTCTGGCACACTCGCGAGATGTGTTGTGCGATCACAGGGACATGGTGCTCCGGCACCTCAGTCAGTTGGGGCTTCAGGTCAACTGGGACAAGAGCAAACTCTCCCCTGTGCAGAGGATCTCTTATCTCGGTATGGAGCTGGACTCGGTCGCCCAGACTGCGTGCCTCACGGAGGAACGCGTCCAGTCAGTGCTCAACTGCCTCAAGTCTTTTCGAGGCAAGTCAGCGGTTCCACTGAAACAATTTCAGAGGCTCCTGGGGCATATGGCAGCCGCAGCCGCAGTAACGCCGCTCGGTCTGTTGCATATGAGACCGCTCCAGCACTGGCTTCGCGATCGAGTCTCGAGGTGGGCGTGGCAGAGCGGCAAGTTCCGGGTCAAAGTCACCCCGAGCTGTCGCCAAACCTTCTCCCCTTGGTTGGATCCTGGGTTTCTACGGGCCGGAGTGCCCCTAGTCCAGGTTTCCAGGCATGCTGTGGTTTTCACAGATGCTTCTGCCAAGGGCTGGGGGGCCACGTACAGAGGGCATGCAGTCTCGGGTCTGTGGACGGGGCCCCAGCTGCATTGGCACATCAACTGCCTAGAGTTGCAAGCAGTACACCTAGCTTTGTGTCGCCTCAAGGGGTTTCTCAGACACAAACACGTACTGGTCCGTACGGACAGCACTGCGACCGTTGCGTACATCAACAGACAAGGTGGTCTACGCTCCCGTCGTATGTCGCGACTCGCCTCCCACCTCTTCCTATGGAGTCAGAAGCATCTGAGGTCGCTTCGTGCCGTTCATGTCCCCGGGGAGCTCAATCGTGTGGCCGACGAACTTTCACGTCGGTCCCCCCTTCCGGGAGAATGGCGACTTCATCCCCAGGTGGTCCAGCTGATCTGGCGAATCTTCGGAGCCGCACAGGTAGACCTGTTTGCCTCTCCGGACACGACCCATTGCCAGTGGTATTACTCCCTGACCGAAGGGACTCTCGGCACGGATGCCCTGGCACACAGCTGGCCCCGGGACCTACGCAAATATGCGTTTCCCCCAGTGAGCCTTCTTGCACAAACTCTGTGCAAGGTCAGGGAGGACGAGGAGCAAGTCCTTTTGGTGGCCCCGTATTGGCCAACCCGGACTTGGTTCCCAGAACTCATGCTCCTCGCGACAGCCCCTCCTTGGCCGATTCCTCTGAGGAACGACCTTCTTTCTCAGAGACGGGGCACCCTATGGCACCCGCGTCCAGACCTCTGGAAACTCCATGTCTGGTCCCTGGACGGGACGCGGAGGTTCTAGATGGCCTACCACAGGCAGTGGTAGATACCATCTCTTCAGCTAGAGCCCCCTCTACGAGGCGCCTCTATGCTCTGAAGTGGAACCTGTTCGTCGGCTGGTGTTCTTCCCACGGGGAGAACCCACGAACTTGCCCGATCGGTGTAGTGCTCTCCTTCCTACAACAGGGGTTGGAGCGAAGGCTGTCTCCCTCCACCCTCAAAGTGTATGTTGCCGCAATAGCCGCGCATCACAATGTAGTTGAAGGTAAGTACGTGGGGAAGCACGACCTGGTCATCAGATTCCTCAAGGGTGCTAGGAGGCTAAATCCACCTCGCTACTTGCACCCTGTACCCTCTTGGGACTTAACTTTAGTGCTCAAAGCGCTCCAAAGTCCTCCTTTGAGCCTTTGCTGACAGTCGAGCTTAATATCCTGTCCATTAAGACAGCACTCCTGTTAGCATTGGCTTCTTTCAAGAGGGTGGGGGATCTGCAGGCTTTTTCGGTCGACGAATCGTGCCTAGAGTTCGGGCCCGGCCTTTCTCACGTTGTGTTGAGACCCCGGCTCGGATATGTGCCCAAGGTTCCTACCACTCCCTTCGCGGACCAGGTAGTGAACCTGCAAGCGCTGCCCCAGGAGGAGGCAGACCCAGCCCTAGCTTTTCTCTGTCCCGTCCGGGCCCTCCGGGTTATATAGACAGAACGCAAAGCTTTAGGACCTCAGATCAGCTCTTTGTTTGTTATGGAGACCAGCAGAAGGGGAAGGCTGTCTCCAAGCAGAGGTTAGCCCACTGGCTAGTGGATGCTATCACCAGCGCTTATGAGTCCCAGGGTGAGCCCTGCCCACCCAGGTTGCGGGCTCACTCCACTAGGAGTGTTGCCGCTTCTTGGGCTCTGGCACAAGGCGCCTCGCTAACAGACATTTGTAGAGCTGCGGGCTGGGCGACACCAAACACGTTCGCTAGGTTTTATAGCCTACGTGTGGAACCTGTTTCCTCCCGAGTACTTGCTACGGCCAGTAATTAGAGGGAATAGGTGTGTCGGCTTGCGACGCCATTCCGTGAGCGGATACGTGCGTCTTTTTGCTCCGTTGGTTACCCAACAAACGGCTAACCTCGTGAGTTCCTCCATCACCCCCTCCGGTGCCAGGCGTTGCGGACCGCCCGGCACCAGGTCTGCTACCTTCAGTAAGGAGTTGCTAGTAGACTGGGTGTTTTTCCAGTGGTCCCTGCGGCGACCCATGATTGCCACGTGCAGTTCAGCCGTGTCTTCCCCTTGACAGACTCATTCTGTCGTCCTTGTTGAGTATGCTCCTCACTCCTCCGGACTGGGACTACCTTCAAGGACTGCCATATGTTTCACTACCCTACGTGGTTAGTACATATGTGTATTGAGGGCCTTCCTCTAGGCTGCCTCAGCTTCCGCAGCGTTCCCCCCCCCTATTATATCCTTGGGGTCGGACACGCTTTCCCAGTGTTATCCAATATCCACTGATTGGGTCTTGCGGAACAGCAGTGTGATTCCCTAGCTAGCTCCCGCAAAATTTCTGGAAACTGCTGCAGGGCTGTAGCTTAGCTGGGCGCTGGAAGGGGCCAGCACCATGGCGTTTTGGTAGGGATCCCAATTCGTCAGGGGAACTCCCCCGACGAGGCGTCGGAGTTCCCTGCTGACGAAAGGGAACGTCTCGGTTACGTATGGTAACCCTCGTTCCCTGAGTCCAGGGAACGGAGACGCCTCGTCCCGTCGCCATGCTGCTGTACCTTCGCGGAGGACTGGACATCGTTCGGCTCCTCAGCGAAAAGCGTTTGTGTATGCGCTTGATTCCGCCTTATACCCGCACTGGTAGGCGGGCCGCGGAATGCAAACCTTGCATGCCAATGTTCATTGGCTCGTTTTAATTCACTCGAAGGCAATTGGTCTCCCTAGCGTGATCCCAATTCGTCAGGGGAACTCCCCCGACGAGGCGTCTCCGTTCCCTGGACTCAGGGAACGAGGGTTACCATACGTAACCGAGACGTTTTTCAATATGGCGGAACTACATGGAAGCCTCCGTGGACCTACCCGTCCTATGTATATAAAGATAATAAATTCTTCGTTTACGGATTAGTCTGATCATTGGCATAGGTATTTGTACACCATTGAGGGCATATTTATGAATAAAAATATTGATTTGAGATAATAAATTACCTAAAAAGCTACTTATTGTCCCTTTAAAGAATTGTTATGTTCTAAAAATTTAAATAAATCATGTGAAAGAATGTCACTCTTTTCTTTGAAGAAAATATTACTTTGTATGAAGTCACTGAAATGGTTCAAACTGTAAAGATGAAAAGTTTGTATTTTCTGTATTGGTGTTTGATGCTAGTGTTTTTACTCTCAGTGTGTTCTGAGTGATAGTATCTCAGTGAGGGTTGTGCATAGTGTTTGGCTGCACTGAGCCTGTATTGAGCCATGTGTTAAGAGTTGTGTTGCTTGGAATGAGCAGGGTTCTCCAGTCTCACGCATTGGCCGTGAGACACACGCAATTCAACCAGTTCACACGCTCACACGCCACACCGTGTATTTCTCACGCTGAAAAGGCAATGCCAACCAAGTTGTCCTGCAAGCTTTATATATAACGTATCACGTATCTCGGCCAGATTGCGTTCGTTAATAGGCAACATAGATGCGCGAACACACGGAACATTCTTGGCCACCGTACGTTCGTAACTAGGTAACCAACAACATCGCGCGACGAACACACGTCGTGAATGATGGAGAAGGTAAGTTGGAAGAAAGCTCGTCTAACATTTTTAGGCTAGAACATTTAATATATAACCCATCGTATACATTATTATTGATGCAGTCAAAAACTCTACAACTACTTTGCAACCAGGCCAGAAGCTTTGGCTCAGTTTGGCTTACGTTATCTGAAAATAAGGGAAATGTTAGTGGGTATGGGAACTTGGGAAGGAATTTATTTTAAATAAATGTAAATTTATTTATTTTATTTTATTTTAAATTATATATTATACTGTATTAATAGTCTTTCTAGTTACATTAAGGCTACATGTATTAAAGCAGAGTGCTCTGGGTAATATTTTATATCCTGTCAAAACATAATCATTGCCATTGCATTTGTATTTTTCAAACACTTACAACACAAAACACATTTCATAAGCTGGAGTGTGTACTCTTGTGTACACACACACACACACACACACACACATACATTAATAATACTTTAATATGTAATTTGTTCACAATGTCCCACCACACAATAAATCATTATACCATTTCAACTAGACGCATTCAAAATGCAAAAAGATTTGTTTTTCCAAACTGTTTGGAGCAATTTGTTATATTTTTGTAATTTTTGTATGACTTATTTGTAATTTTGAAATATAACATTACAGAGTATATTTGATGTGATGAATTGCTCTGTCATTTACCAGATTTACCAATTGTTATAATTTCAGTTTGTGCTGGTTAATTATGAATAATGGGTAAATTGGGGGGCGGGGACAGGTGGGGGCGGGGCTCCATTAGGGCTCCTCCCCCAACCGCATGTGATCTCACTCCAAGCTTTTGATAAAACTTGAGAACCCTGGAATGAGTTTTGCAGGTGATGTGAACTGTTTAGCTCAGGTGACTGTTGGTAGTGCAGACTGTAGTTAGAGTTTTGCACGTGTAGCTCCAGTTGTGCTCACTGTTGTTTAGCGATTGGAAAAAAACTGTAAGAGGTGGCTTTATCTGCGCAACAAGTGTTTTTTGCTAGTTTCAGCCTGACGCAGTTATCATTTTCACGTCCTGCGCCACTTAGTTGAAATAGCAAATGCATTTGCGCCCATTTGTGCTGGTAGAAAACGAGGGATGTTCAGGCACATTGTTAATATGTAACATTAGTAATATGCGCCTATAGGCGGCTCCACAGCGCGCATACTCTTTGCTTATTACACACACAACCAATTTCCCGTCGTTAAACTAGCAAAAGTGGATTCGGACATGCCCTAAGTGCAATTGCGCCGTGCGCTTTAGACCATGCGTTTGGATACTTAAAATAGGGTCCTTTATGTCAATCCCTGTTTGGGATAATGTGCACTGATGAAACATCAATAAGACCATGAACGTTCATTAAGAAAGTAAAGTTTGATTCATGTTGCAGTTTTTGCTTTTAGCATGCTTACATCATAGTCTGTCAACATTAAGCGATGCCATCTGGATTTTTTCCTCTCAATGGGCAATTTAGCTAAATTATGAACTCCAGATGAGAGCAGCATTTGAATGAACAACATATGTGTATGGACTGGAGATATGACAATTAGCTGGGCTGAATCTGTTCAGCTCTATATTTGACTGGATTTATGTGTGTAACAATCACCCGTTATTCCTGTGCAGCGATTCTCAATGATTTTACTCTAGGACCCAGATTTTGATTTGAATGCCCAACCATTCACATCAACAGGAAAATGAACGGGAAGGATTTATTTTGCTCTCCCAAATATATATAATTATGGTACATGAATAATTCTGTTTTATTATTTGTATTTAGCATGTTTTTTCCTGCAGTTCGACCTGTCAGAAGAGACCTGAAACACATTTTTGGGTTACAACCCGCTAATTGAGAAACATTGTTCATGAGTATTTATGTAGCTGACAGAGTAAAGATTAATTGATATGCTCTATCCCTGAACGTTTTTTTACAGTGAAGGCTTGTTTCTCACAACAGTAACAGTAGCTTGTTAAGCAGAATTTGTGAATCCTAATGGGATATGTCAGATCCGAAGGTAAATTTCTGTCATGTGGTGTGCACAGAAAGTGAACTGAAACACTGAAACAAAATGATAACCTAAAATAATATAATCTAAATCTGGTTTTACTGAAGTCAAAATATTATTTTAATATCACTGATTCAACCTAAATACATTAATTTATACCAACAAAACTAGTTTTTATGGGTTAATTCAGGTATAAATAGCTCTATAAAGTAGCAACTGCAGGTTACCACTTTTTACTGTGTTTCAATTTAAATGCCCTTTTTAAAGGCACACTATGTAACTTTATTTTAATTAGGGCTGGGGGAATTAACGCGCTAATCTTTGCGATTAATTTGAGATGTTTAACGCGTAAAAAAAAAAAAAAAAAATTAACGCAGCACTTTTTTTTTTGCCTCGTTTTAATGACTTCCTGTTGCGGCTGCTATTGAAAAGGCTGAAAATATGCCGTCCCGCCCCTCCGTGTTCGGCGATCAGGTTTTATTGTCGCGCAGTAGGGCTGGGCGATTTAAATCGCGATATTGTTATGCGCATCTCATCAGTAATGCCGGTTCCTTGATTAGTAGTAAATCTCCATCACCTGCTTTCAGATGGAGCGGCATTTACTACAAAGAGCCGTAGTTAACTGACAAGCTGAGCCATATCGCATTAATATCGCGGACGTATCGCCAACGATATTTAATGCGATATGGCTCAGCTTGTCAGTTAACTACGGCTCTTTGTATACAGCAAAACCTCCAGTGTTAAATTAACACCCCTGGGAGTGTATGAGTCCACACTCAAGAGTGTTTACGTTAATGAGATAACTAAGTGATTAATTTAGTGATGATTGAGCATTATTGAAGACACCTGATGTTAACAAGTAAAATCGCTGAAGGAGAAAATCGCAAATTGTAAGTTACCATTATTGTGATGGGTAGTTGCTTTAGTTGGGCTCTGACCCTTTCATGTGTACTTTAGATTTTGTTTGGCGGTTGTATCTGAGTTAAAACTGCCAGTTGAACAAAGAAAAAAAAGTGATTTTTGTTGGTTATATTATGACAATCATCATTTGAACTTGATCACTGAACTCATTAAGATCCTTCTTTCTAACTTCGATTTATGTTGTTGGTTACAGCATAACTGTGAATCTGAATAAATGGCCAGAATTTTTGATATAAAGGATTTCTTAAAACTTGTTTAAAAAAAAAAAATCATTCTTTTAGGCACACACAGATGTCAAGATTCAGTCTATGCATCTCAACAATGGTGAGGAGCAGAATATTCAATGAGGAAAAGTAAATTACATAGACAATTCAGATCATAATTTATTCATACCGCAATGCATGATGGGAGCCATTAATGAGTTGTGATTGGTGGCAGCCACTGCAACATGCTTTATTATTGTCACCACCATTGTTGAGATTCACAGGCTGATTATTGATGTCTGAACGTCTTTTAGATTAGAGCAATGTTTATTAAATATTTTGAATTATAAGTAAAGTACTGATAATCATAGGCTGAAGAATCACAAAACTGCTGCTAACAAGTTAAACCAAACTATCTTAATATGTTTCACTTTTCAGATCACAGTATGATTATGTCAAAACATAATCAACACTATAAGATAACATTTTACTTTGTTCATTTAACTGTTATAAATCAATAACAGCAGACAAACAACAGTAAATATTAAAGTAAACATATAATGGTCTAGAGCCCAACTAAAGCAAACACCCATCACCTTAATGGTAACTTACAATTTGTGCTTTTCTTCTTCAGTGATTCTGCTTGTTAACATCAGGTGTCTTCAATAATGCTCAATCATCACTAAATGAATCTTTTAATTATCTCCTCAGCCCTAAATGCCGCTTCATCTGAAAGCAGGTGATGGTGATTTACTACTAAATCAAGGAACCGGCTTTACTGACGAGATGCGCATAACAATATCGCGATTTAAATCGCCCAGCCCTATCGCGCAGCTTTCATTAGCGGGTCTTTTCCACTCTGTGTGTGTGTGTGGCTGAGTCCCAATTCGCCTACTTATACTACGACCTAAAAGTATGTACTTTTTTTGTGAGGAAAAAGTACATACTTTTGAGTGTGTAGCAAAAGAGTATGCACGTTCTGGGACATACTTCGATGACGTCATGCAACGTGAACGAGAACGTGGTTGCCTAGTTACGCACACCATGACTGTTAACAAAACATTTTACATTTCATTCATTCTTATGTCCAATATAACTGTATTTACTATTCCCATTTTTTTTTCCTCATAGTTTTTTTCCAAAATACATTTACAATGTGTCCTACCAAATTGAGGAGTGAAGCAGGCTGTCGTGAGTGTCGTCGTAGATCAACCAAACGCAGGTCGTTTGTGAGGCGGCTGGTTCTGACGTTCATGTGCAATGTGTGTAACGAAAGCTAAAATAGTATAACTACTGTTTAACGTATTTTATACTTATGTATAATACTCAAAAATACCCCAATGAAAATGAACCATGCTTTTACTATAGTAAAAGTGTAGTAACCATGTTTCTTTGGTTGGATTGATATAGTTAACATTTGTACAGCCACAGTATTACTACAAATAAGTCAGTGTGGTTAAACTATGGTTAGTGTAGTAAAAGGTGTTTATTTTCATAAGGGTTTATAGTAAGGTAACTTATAAATCTAAGACAGAAACATCAGAAGAAATACATTAAAAAAAGACACTTGCATGACACTGTACTTTTTATTTCATCGGACCCTACAAGATAAACACGGTACTTTTTGGCACAACATAACCCCATTAATATTACGAGACAATAAAATATAACTTTAATAAGGGTTAAACATTTGAATTCTTACACTTAAAAACTGAGGGCGAATCTCCGCGGCTGCATCCGGCTGCCATGTTTACATCACCATAGATACCACCATCACCACAAAGCTCCTCCCTCCCGCATGCAATGGGTTGTGGGCAATATTAGCCGTTAGAGTGTGCATTGATCTGCACTTCGAATTCTAACCGGAAATAGTAGACCATCCGGGTATCTTTGGAATACTCTTTTCAACATACTACGATTTGGGACGTACTAATTCTAGTTTCGCATACTATTTAGGACGGATAGTATGCGAATTGGGACTCAGCATGTGTGTGTGTGTGTGTGTGTGTGTGTGTGTGTGTGTGTGTGTGTGTCGGCGCGCTACTGCGCTCTCTGCTCAATGTTCCGCTCTGTGTTTGCGCTGCCCGTTCTGCTCTGTCGTTAACGGCCCAAACGCTCCAATCATGTACCGATCACGCACTGAAAAAGCAAAGTCCGCTCAAATAACGTGAAATTTCTCAGTAGTAGACTTCTGATTGCAATAGCCCTACTGAGCTGGTATAGTCATGCTGGGCCACAATGGTAAAATGACCTGCTCTGATCACATGCTCTGGTAATCATAGCTTTGTAGGACTATATTTTATTTTGATAATTAGCAAAAAAAAAATAAAAAAAAAGAAGAAGTTAAATTGATTATGTTGATTGATTATTGAAAAAGAATAATATATTGATATATTGATGTTTAATATTATTTTAATATAGGGCTATTTTCTGTTCCTTTTTTTTTATATTGTTTAATTTAATTAGGTGATTCTAAGTTTAAATATTGATGATTACTAGCTTGGGGGAAATGCAATTAATTGCAATTAATTACAGCAAATTGTGCAATTAATTAGTTAACCTAATTAACCTAATTTTAATATATCATCAAATCCTCTGGTGTGTGAATGGCAGTGATTTGTTGTCACAATGAGCGAGAAAGGTTGGCATGGAGCAGCTAAATGTCCAACGTCCAGGGAATCACCCGTTTAAACAAACGCTGAACAGAGGAGAGTCTGCTGGCAAAAAGAGAACGTAACAGAGCTCGTAATAAAACAAGAATCAACATCGGCTTGGCTTTCCGAGATGACGAGACCAGAGGGATTTAAAATGTTGTAAAAGCGGTAAAAATATGTTGTAAAATGATGGTTGTTGATTTTATTTTCAAGGAAGTACCATGTCTATTAATGAGATTAGATACAGTAACATCTTCAGCTAGTCCGCTTGAGATCACAGTCACGCAGAGTCTAGCACAACCAAAACAATGTTCTTCTGCAAAATGCATGCAGTTTTGTTTTTAACCACAAGAGGGCCAAAAGTGTACCTTTTACCAACACATTTTTTCTTGCACATACAGTATTCATGTACAGTATTATGTGCAATAATCAAAATGCATTAATATTGTTTAATATATGTATTGTGCTTCTGAAAATCAGTTTCTCTTTTCTGAACTTTTTATGTGCTATCAAGATTGTTTTAGAGATTGCGCCATAGAATTTAATGTATGCATAGCATTCTACTAGGACAGTAATTTTCAACAGTAATTTTCAACAATTCTCTATTTGCAACAGAGATCTGGCGCCTAAAGTCTGTTCTAGTCAAAGCGGAGGAGTTTCTTAAAGCAAAATTTGACTCCACAGTCCTCAAATCCGCCTTCGATTCTCCAGCCATAATCCCTCAATCCACAGCCCACAAACACTGTGCTCTTCAAACATCAACGCTTTAATCGAGAGGTCACATAGGGGCTTGGAAAAAGACCAAATGACTGATAATTAATTATTCAAGACACATCAAATATGACCGGTATATTTATGAGATGAAGGACATGAGATTTTGAGCACGTTCAGCCAATGGTTGGAGAACTTAAGTGGACCAAGATGAGAAAACATCTGAATAAAACAATGATAATTATATTTGATCCCCACTTGACTTCATCTTCAAATTGAGTTCTGCCACGGTTATTTCAAGATGGCTTTTGTGTGAAGTGCTGTGAAGATCTCAAGAATGATGTTTATATGTGAATTTGTAGAAATAATCTTCACACCTCCTCCATATAACTCTTCGTACCTTCATATTACTTTATGATGACTGAATTTCAATCCATAGGAGCCATTTAAAAAGGTGCCACATTCTGCAGGAAAAAAAAAAATAGATGTTGCTTATCAATTGATATGGTCATACTCTCATTTGTGAGGTTCAAATGAGAAATATAATGAAAGACATTCAACCTAATATTAGGAACGTTCAGTTTTGTGGAAAACTGGAGTGGAAAACACAGTCAGTCTAAGCTGCTGCGCAGACCAGTCAATAACAGCACAGCAGGAAAGATAGGTGACTTCGATTCTGTAAATAATGATATGTGTGAATTATGAAATGAATGTGAGAATCAATCAATGGGTTGTTATGTATTTTGTGGGTTGAAAGGGAAAAAATCCCCCCACCTGAGTTCTGGATGTAGGAAAAAGCTTTCAGAGTTCACAGATTCTCAGATGTGTATGGGGGGAAAAGAAATTGCACCAATCTGTCAAAGCCAATATAGAGAAAAGAATAATGTGTTTACCCCGTGCTCTGCTTGATTATGCAGCAAGTGAGAGAAGAAATATAATGTCCCATAAATGTTTAATGTGTTTGGTCCAGGTTTAATCTATAACAGAGGTCCTATCAATCTCCCCAGACATTCGCTCTCAACCAGAGAGAGTTCGGTGAAAGCATGACATTACTGTATTTCACCTGGAGCTATTCTGTTTCTACAGCGATATGACAAAGCTAGGTTACACTAATCATCAAAATTTGATAATCACAAAACTGTTCAAATTTGCAAATTCGCACATTAGTTGTTTTTCTCATGCTAAAACCCATTTAATGAACAAAACACTAAAAATGTAATCAATTACTAAAACATGATCACTAATTAACATTACTTAGCCATTTTCACAATTTGCAGCTCTTCAAACTTTTCTACACATAAATCTATTAATAAAGAGCATTACCATCATGCACTCATATAGGAAGCACTACCAATAATTTATCATGGACAATTAAATTAACACACATGAATAAACAATTATTCACACACAAATCATACGTGCAAGACGTATAAACAGAGTCACATTTAAAGTGTGTCACACTAAACTTTAAGCATGTGAAATTACAAACCCCTCATGAGTTCCAAACCAATATAAATGAGTTACAGTCAACAGTGTAGAATGTTATACACTCTTAAAAATAGAATTTAGAATGGTTCCATAGAAGAACCTTTTAGAGAACCGTTCTTAAAAAGAACCCTTTTTTCTTAGTGCAAAGAAAATAATCCGAAAAATCTTGTGAAAGGTTCTTCGTGTGACCATAATAAAGAAATTCAGCTCAGATGAATCAAGGGTGAGGGAACATTTCAAGTAATTGAACAAATCAGCATTAGCTACAGTCACACACTCATCCCTAATAACCAGCACCTGTCTCTCATCACCGTTTCAATCAGCTCCCTCACACACACACACACTCTTCAATCAGACACTCAATTACCTGCGCAATGCCAATCTCCAGTGACACTCACCATCGATCTCAAGTCCTTGCCTCTCCTCTCCTCATGTGTCCAGTCTGCTATTCATGTGTGTTGGCTCATCAAAGACTCCAATTACTGGTGAAAGATACACAAAGTTACTCAGTTTTCCATTCACTATACCAACCTGTTGTTGTTACTCACCTGTATTCTCTTGTGTGTTGTTAATAAATACCTGCCATTGGGTTTTAACACCATCTTAGTGTCTGAGTTTCCTTTACAACATCATTTTCAGGGTGTATTATCTTATATTGCGCAGAGAGAGTTGGGTAGCCAGAGCTGTCATGCTGTGCCATTAACTGGGAAGGTTTTCAAGTGGTGTGTAGCCGCTTCATTGACTTTCTGAGATATTTTAATGTGTATCTTTAACTCTCTTTGCCCAAGTTTTAAAGCATTATCTTCAGGTGGAGGAATAAAAGAAACTTTCCAAACCTTCATTAAACCAGGAGAGTTATTCGCAATAAAAATCTATTGTATTTTTCACATCGTGGGAGCAGAAGATACAGCCAAAAATAAGAACCCACAGCAAAATGGTGTCAAACTGATTTATATAATTAATTGTGGCATGACCTCATATTTCTTGTGTACCTGAATTTGACACATTTACTCTTTTGCATTTACATTTAGTTTTTGACTTGGGCCAGAAATCACCAAGCAACCATATTTATAAATCTTTCTTTAAAAAAAAAAAAAAAACAATGCAAGACTTTGGCACTGTTTGCTCATAGAATTAATTTTCTGGTGCAGGTGATGGAGAGAAACTTCACTCAGGCACTCTTATCGCTCCATTTATCCCCAGGTCAGCCTTTATTTTCACTTAAGAGCACGGGTTTCACTTTTAATGCTGTCTTGTTATTTTAGCCTCCACAGCAGCTGTCAGAGACTTACAACCAACCCAGTCGCAATTTAATAGTATTACACAGACATATTTCCCTGCAAATAATGCAGGATATTACACTCTGGACTAACTTCTAATCTTCTGAGAAGACTTTCCTTCTTGAAATTGGAGTGAAAATTGGACTCTTTTGTGCTCAAGAAAACAGCCCACTCCGTTCCAATGACACGTTTCATAAATTGAACACTCACATTGGTTAATTACTGACAAATTGATATTTTAATTGAGATCACATGGTGAATCTTGGATATTTAATCAAATATAAGCCTTAGGGAGATACATATAATTACCACAAATGAAAACATAATTATAACTAGCTTCATTTAAAATTGATATATGCATTGCAAAGTATCTTTGTGGACACAAAGTTTGTATGGTCATGATCAGACAGTACAGATCATTGAAAACAACTCCACACATAATGTTGTTAAATGATGAAATAAGTTGTAACAACATGCAGGGTAAACTGATGGGCATAATGTTTATTATGGCACTTCGCGGTAGACAGTACATGAAATGTTGGTTACTATAAGTTTCACCACAGAACAATTTTCTATTAAGAAATAATAAAAACAAACAACTACAATTTAATGCATTAAATCTCAGTGCAAAAATATTATGGTGTAAATTAAGGATATGATCATTATCTGTATTAAAAGTTCAATAAGCACATATGGGTGAGGTGTATGGGTTACTAGGCTCGGAAAGAATTTTTCAATGTTTTTGCTCACCAAGGCTGCATTTATTTATTATCTACTTATTTAAATACATTAAAACAGTAATATTGTGAAATATAATAATTTTAAATAACTATTTCTATTTTAAAATGTAATTTATTCCTGTGATCAAAGCTGAATTTTCAGCATCATCACTCCAGTCTTCAGTGTCACATGATCCTTCAGAAATCATTCTAATATGACGATTTGACGCTCAAGAAACATTAATAACAGTATTATTATCAATGTTGAAGACAGTTGTGCTGTCATCACACTGACCCCAAACTTTTGAACAGTAGTGTATTTTTTGTTATGTAGCACGTTTACTCCAGATATTGTTGGTAATGTACAAATGAATATCTTAATTTGATTAACCAGTAATATGTAAGTATTTACATTTTTATATTATAGCAACATTTACCAAAAATTGTCATCACTTAACAGACATACCACTATGTTATTATTCTGTTTTTGGACTATAGAAAGAAAAAAAACTATACTGTAAAAATGTGTACCATGTGTACTGCATATAAAAGCTGCAATTGCTTGATTCATCGTGGTATATATCTTGCGTGCAGCATTGGTGAGCAGAGGAAAACAAGTTTCTTGAAGCCGTGAGGAAAATATGTGATTGCACAGACACAGTCGAGTGATGCAGACAAATTTTGCAGTCCTTGAGTGAGCCTCTCCTTCAATAATTGATGCAGCTGTCTCATTTGCCACCCGGCACTCTCCATTTCAACTTTGACACAGCACAAACTCATTTCCTGATCAAGCTGTGGATGAAATGCAGGTGAATGTAGACCACATCATCATCATCATCATCATCATCATCACTGCAGTCTCAGAAGCTGTGGTGAACTCTGACTCATGAAGAACACCGCAGCAGGCTCGTGGTGGCACTGCCGGCGGATGAGACGGGCCGCCAGCAAGAGCAGGATCCCCGCGAGCATCTCCAGGCTGAAGGACAGACAGGCCATGGCCAGAGACCAGCCGAAGGACATGTGGACGTGAGCCAGTGACTCCACATCCACCATGTGCTGCAGTTCTTCCAAAGCCTGCTGAGAGTAACTGATGTAGATGCTCACACCAGACACCGTCAACAGACCTGTGCACAAAGAGCAGTCATTACACTCCATTCACAATATACTTAGAACATACAGAATTAGCAATGGGCCATTAGCAAATTTTTATTTCAAATGTTATTTCGTTAAATAAGTAGTACTTTTAAAAGTATGCTAAAGTGTACTTGTTTTTCACAAGGAAAATGTTTCCTTCCAATAAGATTATTGTACAATTACCCTGCCACTACCCACCATGGTAGGGGTTGGGTTGGGGTATTTATGAATTACTGACTGGACATTTTGATCAACATTGAAGATTGTTAAAACTGGTGCAAAGGGAACATCAGTTCAAGCAACAGTCATGAACACAGGTCTCAATGTAGATACAACATCCTGACTGGGGTAAGTACATGGAGTCTTTCATTTACATTGAAAATAACCAGTCACAACAAGCACAGAATATGGTGGTGACACCAGCTAGTGGTAAGAATATTAATAAGAAAGGAGAGAAGACCATGTTTGAGGGAACTGTCATGAACTCAGTCATTATTACTGTAATTAACTCAGAGGAGCCCTGACCTTTCACAGTCACTCATCATAGACAACTGGACGAACAGAGGAGAGGTGTTCCTGCTGCTCTGCAATTAAACACAATATTTTAGTCGTCTAGCTGTTTTTCTACTCATTTCCATGTCAGATGTTCTGATCAACGATGCAGTGTTCTTTCAAAAAATGAAGGGGTTTGCTTATGTGCTTGTCAGAGAGAGCGACAGTGGAGATGAGAAAGATGAGAAAAGTATAGATAAAACAGAGAGCGTATTTAACCATTTTGTTAAAGGGGTCTTCACCATTTTTGTAAATTTTATGTTTCCTGGGAAACTTTTATAATGTTAGTAGGATTTTTACATTAAAACTGTCATAACATAGAAATAAAAGGCAATTTTCTACACAGATTTTAGTACTTATAGGCTGTGTTTAAAGGGCAAACAGCCTATAAGTAAGATTCATTGAACATGTAGACTGTGTTATTAATAATAAGGGGAGTTTTGGCGAAAGTGCAGATCTCAGTCAGTGATGAACGCATTTTATGGGCTTTTAGTTTGTATTTCATTGTTTCCCAGCGTTCTGTTCCTACTTCCTTTGTTCCTTATTTTCAGTTTCTTAGGTTACTGATTATGCCCTTGTTTGTTGTCTGGTTACTGGTTGCTTTGTTCACCGGTTTCTTGTTCGGTTTATTTTCTCCTGTGTATGTAAGCCCTCACTTTGTCAAATCTGCTGCAATTGAGATCATCTTACATTGCATGTACTGTGACAGAATACTGGGCCAAGATTAGAAATGGACCCAGCAGCAGTTCTCTCATCTAAACATCTAAACCTCTTTTAATTCTCAACAAAGACTTTTGTAGTCATTCCACGTGTTGCAGTATGTGGGCCGGGTCATCATTCCAGGCATGTCAGGTGTGGGCCAGATCTAGGCCGACACAATGTTGCTATCTGGGTCTCCTCTCCCTTGCAGACGATGGCTGTCCCGTGGAAGAATATACAGATGCAATCGAAATTATTCAACCCCCATTGCAAATCAGGTTTATTGGCCAAATTTACAGACTTTCAGCTGTTTGCAATGAACAAATCAAACAAAAGTAATTGAAATAGCTCAACACAACAAATGTTTCAAGTGGTTTCCCCTAATTTAACTGAAAATGCTACTTTTAATGACTTCTGCAGTTTCAAAATTATCCAACTCCCTTAATAGAATCCCTCACAACAGCACAAATCTGCAAAACAGGTGTTGTCTCAAGCACACCTGATGCAACTAATCAAGGGCTTCATTAGTTGCACCAGGTGTGCTTGAGCTAGAACACACAAAATACCTGAACTGGCTAGGTTTGTTGAGTGTCACGTTTGACTGCAAGTTAGAAATATGGTTAAGTTAAAAGAATGGTCACAAAAAGTTCAGAGAAGATATCATCACCCTTCACAAATAAGGAACGCAAAACAGCAGCACGCGAACCCAAGAATATTACTGAACTGGAGGCCATTGCTCATGATCAAGATTTCTCAGAAATGCTGTCAGAAGCTGGTGTCTGGTTATACATCTCGTTTGAAGCAGGTCATAACAGCAAAAGGGTGTTCTACTAAGTATTAAAGATGCTTACCATTAAGGGGTTGAATAATTTTGAGACTGCAGAAGTGATTAAAAGTTGCATTTTCAGTTCAATTTAGGGAAACCATTTGAAACATTTGTTCTGTTGAGTTCTGTTATCAGTAACTTTTGATTGATTTATTCATTGCAACTGTACATTCCTGGAGTTCCTTGAACTCAGCCACCAGGTGTCTAGAGCGAAGGCACTTTTCCGAAGCAGTGGGCTTTTCCAAATGCTGCCAGTCCTGTCGTAATCAAACCTTGTCCCAATGATTCATCCCTAGACCTTCCCCACACCTATTCACGCTTGCCACGGACCCAAGCCAGTGCCAATACCCGCCAAAGCCCCTGCAGACCTGAGGCCTAAGCCAGCCGAGTCTGACCAGGTGTGTTAGCCGGCCCCAATAGCCGTGTCAGAGCTTGAGCCAGAGCCAGAGCCAACATCCACCCCAAATCTCAAAACTGCACTCTTTACGTGATTGGACAACAAACCAGAGCCCACCACAGACCCAGAGCTTGAGTCTGCTCTGTCTGACCAGGTGTGTGAGCTGGTATCCATGTTCTATTCATCCTCCGTGTATGCCTATTCCTCTCCTGGTGACTTCCTTGATTCCCAGATCCCCTCCCACTTCCAAGCCCTGTTGTGTCCTCTGGTCCGACTCCTCCTTCAGTGGCTCAGCCCATCTGCTTGGATCCACCTTTGGCTTCCAGGTCTCCAGTTCTGCCCTGGTGTGTTTATCCCTTAGCTCCACTTTGGGCCTTCGAGCCCCGGACTCCGCCTTGGCCCTCAGACCCAGTGGCTCTACCGGGCTCCCTTGTCCCTCTGAATCCACCTTGGTCAGTTGTTGCTATGGCTCCTCTTCAGACTTCAGAGTCTCCAGCTACACTTCAACCTCCACTACACTGCACTACACATATACCCCTCTGTCTCCACCGGTCTCCTCCATCCCTCTGGTTCTTCCATTGTCCTCAGCCCCACCGACTCTGCCCTGGTCTTCCAAGTCCCCATCTTCTACTCGGTCATTTGCTCTTCCCTGGCTCCTTCCTCCAGCGTCACCTCCTTGGTCATTTGTTCCAATCAATATCCACTATTGTATTTGCATTAGTGAAACTGTTACGTTGATTCTCACCTTTTGAAAAGCTTTCTTTGCTTTTGTTTTATAAATAAAAGTAAATCTGCTGCAGTTGAGATCCTTTCTTGCCTGCATGATGACAATTATCTGCAAGTACAGGTTTATATATATATATATATATATATATATATATATATACTTAATTAATTCAATACAATTAGGCTCACCTTTTTTCCACAAGGGTGCATCTGTCTGATCTGAAGAAAAGCTTTAAAACCAGAAGGATGAAACAGCTCTCAGAAGCACAGACACCCTGGAGGTCATGAAGTGCTCTTTGTAAAAAAAAAAAAGAGAAAAAAGCAACACTCACAGTGTTACATACTGACTGAGTGTGTCAGGAGAGAGTTAAACTGAATGAAAGATACACAATGTCTGATGATGCACTCCTGGCTTAAATTAATTTATCAATGCAGGAATTCCAAACATTAGAAAGGGCTTTGAGATGTATTTGATTAGGTGCTGCTGTTGCAGCATGATTCATCAGTGTCCTGAAAGGAGACATGCGGCTACAATTCATGTTTTATGACAGTTGGAGAACAGCAAATGTTTGTGAGGCAAGAGCAGATGGAAACACCATCACCATTTTCTTCTCTGTCATGTCTTCATATTCCAGAGGGAATGCCAATTGTTTTTGTGAAGAAAAGTACTATGTTTACAGATGGGATCACTCAGTAAACTCCTATGAGACTTCAATCTTTCCACAGTTTTACTCCAATCCATCAATCGTGTGCAATTTTCAGTCCTCAATGGCACAATTACTGCAACAATTTACCTCAGCAATAATAAAAGCTACTAGATAAGCACACTAAACCATAACATAGACAGCTGTGCAAAGTTCACATGCATATACCCTTTTGTAACATTGTTCTGGGGAAGATTAGTGATCTTTTTTCATCTCTGGATCCCCGTCCAACAGGACTGAAAACAGAACACAAATAAAAAGCTGTAAATGTCTGTGGTGACCTCAGTGTTTCAACCTTTGCAGATCCCAGTCATTTGCTCCATCTCTCCCCTAATTCACCTGCACTTCAGTTTTCTGTTGTGCTCAGGCTGGAACACAAGCACTGTTACAGTGCCTCAAAAGAGCCCAAACTACACACCATTATCATCACATCCTATCATAACAAACATACCCAATAATACTATCACAATAATATTGAGGACAGAATCAACACAGATCATCCACTGAAGATGTAAAAAGCCTGTAGATGTAATTTCCACTTAAATTAAAATGTGCTCTACAACAACTCATTTAAAAAACTATAGCACACATACAGTGTCAATCCTGATTTGAGTTATTGTAATGCTGTAACAGTGGAGTGAGGGTGTGAATTATGTCATTCAAGATATAATCAAATCCTGTTCTTATTATATTTTACCACCTTTACAGACACATGAACATTAAATGTAGAAATTTTCTATAAAATCTGCTGATCAGATATATGCACTTTTAAACATGTTTGATATATTTTGTGCTAATGCATAGTCTGATGCATTTAGAATACATTGTCTTAAATTTTCATGAATCTCTTAGCAAAGAGGGAGTGTTTTTGTATGAGTTTGTTGTGTTCAGATTCAGAATGACTCTGGTAGATTGCTGATCCTCAGGTGTATGATTCTCTGGAACCATTTAAGCCGGGTTCACACTGTACGATTGTGGCTACAATTTGGCCAGAATCTTCCTCTGATCCTAGGCCAAAATCTGAAGTTCTTGATTGCTAGTTTGAAATGTTCACCAACATGTTCCTCCAACTAAATTCTGTCAGTGTCAAAGGTTTTGAGAGACAGTCCTGCTCTGTGACTTCTCCCATGACAACCATCAAATCAAAAACCAATAGGAGCGTAAAACCCAATTGCAATTAATGAGGCAACAACAAACCACAACTTGCTCCACACACACACACGTCTGACATTAATGACAACTGAGATCCTAGAGTGTGACATGGCTTACAGCGGGGATCATGTCCATACGGTCTGAAAAGCAACAGTTGTAGAGGACTATTATAAATCCTACAGTGTGAATGTGAAAATATATGATGCCTATAGTGTTTTACTATCTATACATATGTTCTTCCTAATCAAACACACCTGATTCAACTCTTCAGTGCATGTGTGTGTTCACTACTCACTGCTGCTTATGTGTGTGCAGTAACTTGGATGGGTTAAATGCAGATGACAAATTTCAAGTATGGGTAACAATACTTCACTTCAAAAGGGCCATTTACACGACACTGTTTGTTTATGCGTTTTGCATCATTCATTTTGGGGGCCTGAAAATGCACTCTTTTGAAAACAGGTTTCAAAGTGTTACCATTATCATCTCCACGTATACTACAAAAAAGCTAATTTGTGAAAACGCTGAAGTCATGCCCAAGTGTTTAGGCGCGTAGTGTTTCTTTTACAAAGTGGCATCGCCAACTCCTGGCCTGGCATGGGTAATACAGCGTTTTTAGTTTTCGCTGATCCGTGTGAACAGGGATCGTTTTGACAATCTATACGCGAAAAACGCAAAGGAAAACCGTTTCCGTTTTTTAGTACATCGTTGTCATATAAACATACGCATATAGGCTCATGAGTTAGTTTGAGGCACGTAATATAAAGCACGTCTCATGATTAGGACTTGGATAGTGTATTTTTCTCACAGCAGCTCACAACACTAAGCTCACACTATTATTTAGATGCGTTCACAACATCAAAGAATATCAACAGTGTTATCCCATCCTACAGTGTAAACTCAAAAGATTCAAACTATGTTCTGCACAAACTGAAGTTCAGCAAGTGCACAGCAAAAACTCCAGTGTTAAGTAAAATCTCCTGGAAGTTAATTTGGCTCCAGACTCAAGAGTGTTAAAGTTGAGTTGAGTTGAGTTGAGTTTATTTAGCAATACAGTAACAATTAAAGTAGCAAAACTTCTTTGTCAAGGATAACACAATAAAGTTGCATTAACTTATTTCCATTGTGGTCCTTTGATTTTTATCTAGACATTTTCATGACAAAAATAAATAATAATAATAAAATAATAATAATAAAAAAATACACATATGTATATTAAGCCATCCTATCTAAAAACAATCTCTTCACTCTTATACTATAGCCAACATTATCCATTAAAACCTTAGTGTCCAATGGCAACTTGTTCCACTCCTGCGCACTTGTATATTCAAACGTCCTCTGATCATACAAAGTCTTACACTTACATAGATTCAGGTCCATAATAGGCTACTTTGTCTAGTATAGTGTCCATGTCTTACATTAACCCGAGATAAATATGAGTTAAAATACACTGGGGCCCTATTATTAATTATTTTATGTACCATTTTTAAAGATTGAAAATCTTTTCAATATTTTTTCTATTAATTACTGCAGGCTTTGTGTATATTTATTATTGAGCTAAAAACCTCCATATGTATTTAAACACTCTCTCTGTGTGTCCAGTTCACCTAACAGCTGCACTCAGCTGGAGCGCCGGACATTTTGTGTTTTCTTTCTTTCCCACTGTGATTTATATCCATGTGTGGCATTGACTGATCCCCGAAACACATCTCTCACTGACCCCTCACTTCATTTCAGCTGCTATCTGTAGACGGGTAATGTAGCTGTTCATGACACTCACTGCAGACGAGGAAGTATGCAGCGATGCAGGAGAGGAGAGAGAAGCTCTGAGCCAAAGACGCCACCAGACCGAAGATGCCCCCAAACACCAGCAGCACCAGACTGAGAGGCAGCAGGACCACGATGACCCTGTGCAAGTCTGAGAGACACAAGCCCAAGACTTTAAAGAAGGCTGGAGTTCATGGGACAATTTGCCCTTTCATTTTCAGTGAGTTTGAGCAAGTGACCACTAGGGGTGTGTACAATAATAATGCATGTATGTATTGTCTACAACAGAGGTGCCCAATGCTGCTCCAGCTGACTGACTGTCCTGCACATGTCATCTCCAACCCTAATCAAACACACCTGAAGCAACCAATTAACGTCTTCAGGATTACTTGAAGATTAAAGGCAGGTGTGTTTGATTAGGGTTGGAGATGAACTGTGCAGGACAGTCAGTCAGCTGGAGCAGGATTGGGCACCCCTGGTCTACAATAATATCGTAATTGTTGTTTTAACCATGAAAAATGAACTAGTATGTCACTCGCTTTGCAATGCATTCACTGAGTTTACAATTCAGTTAGAAGGACCCCAAAATTCAAGCCCCAGTATGAGTTTTTGTCTTATATTTCTATATGATGTCAAATTATAGTTAATATTAGTTAACAATAAGTTAATATTGTGAGTTACATACACATTATTGTTAATATTGTCTCTATTTTTGTTCTATTTTGAGTTCCAAACAAAGCCAGATCGGAGCCGTTGTGTGTCTCTGAGCAACACAGTGGCATTTCGTTCCTGAATTAATCAGCGTTTTTGAACAAATCAATCACTGTCTCAAAGTATTTCATTAAAAAATATTTCATATTTCAATATTCAAAATATTATTTTTTAAACAGTAATGTCATAACATTATGTTTATGCAATTGTAATTGCCGTGTAAATACATCTAAATGCTGCTTCTGTGCCACTTCTGCAGAATTAAAAATAATTTTGTTGATACTTTGGAAACATCCAAGTGTCTTATTATTATAATTGAATTTATTGATTAAATTAATTCATACAATGAATTTGACATAAAATATGATGCATATATCTAATAAGGTTAGAAAAAAAAATACTTATAAAGGTAAAAATGCCCCTGGAAAAGTTAAGTTATGTCACTACTGCACAACAAAATCCCCAGTGTTAAATCAACACTGCTCAGAGCACACATTGTGCCACTCTACGGAGTTTTAAAATAACACTGAGGCAGTGTTAAAGTTAATTAGATAATTAAGTGATTAATTAGGTGATGATTGAACATTAGTGGTGACACCTAATGATAATGAGCAGAATCACTGATGGAAAGAGGAACAACAAGAACAGAAAAAGGAGAGACTTCAGCCACAGCCATAGGCAAAATCAACTGAGGATAAAATACATTAAATCTGTGAAGATCTCAGCAGAGGAGGATTAAACAACTCCACAAACAGCTTTACCAGCTTCACTTATTACTAACCAGATTTACTTTCTTTATGTCCTTCATCTACAGATTTCTTTTTGAGACTTAACTGATGTTTAGTTGTTGATGTTTTATTGAAAATATTTGGTTACCATTATGGTGATCGGTGTTTGCGTTAATTGGGCAGTTTGACTCAACATTTTATGTAAGTTTGTGGTCTTTGTAACAGTGTTTATGCAATCTGTTGCGAAGAAAGACAGAAACAAAAAGGGTCAGGTGATATAGTTTACTAATCTTATCGCTGACCATAAGTGGTTATTTGTTATTAAATTATTATTTTCACCAACAATACTTTTGTGCCACAGATGAGACATTCTTAATTTTTATTTGTACGTAATTAAGGGGACATTTTAATTGATTTCATCTAAGGCTGTGGCTGAAGTCAGTTGTAGTTCTTGTGTTTCTCTTTCCTTCAGTGATTCAATCTTCCTTACTGTATAATGAGGGTGGCCAATGATGGGTCGGGAGGGTTAAATGTCGTACTGGGAATACAGCTCTTAAAGAGACGGAGAACACACTAACCATACATAACAAGCCTATTCCCGGTGCCATTCTCTGAGACTCACTTAAAAGGTGCTTCTCCTGCTCAGTGTGGTCGGAGGTGTCCGTGTAGAACGAGATGTCATGATAACTGCCATTCTCTCCTGTGGGTGACATTGAAACACCAAGTCAAAGCTGGAAACACCCATTATGCTTCACACAGTTGACCGCAAATCAATTTTCTTGGCAATCTCTTCTATACTACTACAGCCTACAAGTTCAAGGCATTCAGTATATTTTAAAGGATTATTTTCGTAAAAGGAAAAGCAGCATTTGTGTAAGAGGGAAGACATCATAGTTACAGCAATTAGAATGAAATGGAAAACAGTATTTTTTCATACGACAGATTTAGTAACTGTCATCACAACGTGTGTAACATTAAACATTTACAGTTCTGTGATGAACTGCTTCTCTTTTTAATAGTCTAGTGCCATGAAACAGCTACAGATCTGGACGAGACATTAATTATGTACATAATGGAGCCTCAGCCGGTGATGAGGACTGTCTCTGTGAACATTTGAGTAATGACTTTCTTTGCAGCCAGTAGAACCGTTGGCCAGTTTATACGCTGCGATTAAAATGAGATAAAAAATACTTTAATCTAATGAGGCACATGAAATGACTAGCTAAACAGTAAGAGAAGGGAGATGTGGGGACACCTATTATATATATTAAATGTCTTACACACATTAAATGTCACTATATGCTTGACTCATTAATATGGCCATGAACAAATGGCACATTAAGTCCATGTACTTCATACTCATTAATACTCAGTATTTAGCCTAATGTTAAATGAATATTCATATGTGTATATTTGTGTATAGTGAGAAATTAGTCTGGATATACACATTATTGGAAGAATATAAATGTGTCCAACAGCTGCACAATAAAATCAGACATAAAACTGCGCTTAAGTTGTGTGTGTTGAGCATCTTACCTTCATAAATCCTCCAGAGTCCGGAGTGAGAGCTGCTGTATTCCAGGCTGGAGTTCTTGCCTTCATCCACATCTATAATGTACCAGTATTCAGTGCCGATGGACACGGCGAGCAGGATGAAACTGAGCAGCCCGCACAGACCCGCGCTGATGACAACTGTCCCAAAGTTCATTTTCATCAGCACTCAAATCCCTCTTATGATTCATTGAGTTTGAGCACCTGTTACTGCCATTCAGTTCCTCTAAAGCCCAGAGTGTTTCGTTCAGACACATTAAAGCACATCAGTCTGTCTTTATTACTCCAGTTGTGTCCAGGGTGAAGGAGGAATCAGCTCTCAGCTCATGCTGGATGAAAAAACTGTGATTTTCCTGCATCTCTCCTGCACAGCTGTATATGGAGTGAGAGCAGAAGCCTCTGAACACTGAATCTACATGATTCTCTCACCTCAGTTTCTGCTGCGATCACTCACTGTGTTTCATTTGCTCTCCTCAGCGACGAGGTTGTTTCTTCTCCATCTTGTGTAAATAGATTCATCTGTATATAGTGGGATATGTATTAGTGTAGAGCTTCTTCTTTTTTTTTACCTGGCTTGATTTTGTCAGGAGAGAGAGCATTCCTCATTTCAACAGGTGAGAGAAAATGCGCATAAACAATTACAATTTTTCATTTCCTGATCTCTATTAAGTGATGTTTATATATATACAGTATATCAGTGTTTTCATTGTGTTGGACTGCTACCTCTGTTGGAGTTTACTGTGTGGATTATTAAAAGACTGTTATTCTTCATCATCTTTGTTGGGCGTTTGTTTACCACACAACCTGTGACAGACCCGACCCAAAAAGAAAAGCAAAGTAAACCGGTGAATCGTTTGTATTTGTTTTTCTTCGCCTCCTATTCGTGTCTTGTCTCTGTTTTTTTTCCGGTCTATCATGGACTTCCCTGCTGTCACGCTGCTATGCCTTGAGCAGGGAGAGGCTCCCTCGAGGATCACCTGAAAAAGTTTCTTGATCTTGTCCATCAGACCACCTTCCCTGGACGTTTCTACGAATCGGAGGGCAAGAAGGAGACCCTCCCACCACTGAGAGCGAGACTCTGGCAGAACCACATTCAGACCTTCAGTTAAGAGATTCTTCATCTGTCCCGTCAGTCCCACCCAGCCTCCCTCTCCCACCACCTCTTCCAACCACCTTAGAGGACTTAGCCCTTATCATTGGACTGTTTCTCTCTCTCTCTCCAGCCTCGTCCTCAGCCACTTCTGCCACCCACTCGTCACCGTCTCCCACCATTCCCTCTGTATCCACTCCTTCTCTCTGTGGTGCTCGGGCCAGCTGGGAACCGTCTTCACCTGGGCAAGAGGAGGCCACGACTCCGCAAACAACCTCAGCAGACTTTGCTCCTCCTCGACCCTTCACCCTGTCTCCTGCGTCTACACTCCTGTGGCCAATGATGCCAGCGTGGACCATCAGCCGTTCGCCCTCGCCGAGCTCCCGCTGTTAGTCGGCTCCACCTGCGTCACACCTCGCCACACCTGTCGTCCGCCACTCTTCAGCCCTCCAACCCGTCGACTACGACCCGCTCAGCCTCCACCACCAGGTCACTCCAGCTTGCCTTCTGACCTCTGGACACACACCGCCATCGCAGGAGGTTGCAGCTACGGCTCAGTCGAGGTCGCCAGGGTCTTTGATTTCGCTTTATCACCTCGACTCTCCAGCAACACAGTGGGCTCTTTCTCCAGCGCCATCGCCTCCGGCCGTCCCCACAGTGGAGTCAGGACGTGTACCACCATGATCACAGTACTGGCTGTGGCCTGGGCACATCACGCCCCTGCTCAAGGCTCCTCCCTGGCTCTCACCAGCTTCAGCACCGCCCTGGACCCTTCAGTTCTGCCTCCTCCCGGTCAGCCGTCCACCTCCCGAACCTCCTCCTGTATCCTCTTCCGGTTTCTCCAGCCCTTCGCCAGCCCTTCACAATCCCTTCGCCATCTCCTCATCCTCCTCGCCCCTTCCAGGACGGAGCGTCACACCACTAAGACTCTGTTTTCATTCGCACTGTTTCTCCCTTACACACCCTCTGTGTTAGTCTCCTATGCTGTTTATGCTTTTGCTGTTCAAAACCTTCCAGGTTCTGTTTCGGATTCTACATTCTACATCAGAATGCTGATGTCAATCGGCCGGAACTGTTCACATGAGCACCAAGACGCATGTGATGCTGACACAGGAGCTGGCCAATACTGAGCCGGAGTTCTGATGTAGAACCTGAAAGCACTGCAGTGTGTTTACTACGTCAACAGTGCATACACACATTTGTTAAAAAAACACAATTTAAAAAAAAAAAAAAAAAAAGAAGCAATTTTGTGTTTAGTTTACTCCCCCCTGCTGTACCAAACCGTGACTTCAATACCGAGGTACGTACCGAACCATCATGTTTGTGTACTGTTACACCCCTACAATTTATTAATTAAAAAGTAAAAGTGTAAGTGAATAAATCACTATTAAATCTGGCAGGGTGGTTACGCTGGGAATGCTGCTGGATTCAGGATTTCTTCTTTGCTCAAACTGACCGACATCAAAGCCAACAAACCAGGCGTGAACCTCCTCAATTTTGTTGCCATGGTGAGTGTCGTGATGATGTCACAAGAGCCTCACTTTCATTACGCCACTTCAAATGAGAGGAAACTAGCAGATGATGTCATTATGATGGGATGGAATCAGTCGGACAGAATTCTAGATCAAATTCAGCATGAGTGATTTTTCTTCTTCTCACTACAGGAGTCTGTGAAGAAGGATAAAGACTTGCTGATGTTTCCCAGCCGCTCGAGTCACGTCGCTCCAGCTTCAAGATCAGGAGACAAACAAACCTCTCAGATCAGTCTAGAAGAATATCAGCGGATGAGTGTCATGAAGCCAGTCTGGGTCAGATTCACCCCAACATCAACACAAATTATATGTTACATTTAATGTAAAAAAAAAAAAAAAAGGTTTAAAAATAGGCTTTGTTTGTTGTGACGTCATTTTCATCAGCTTTACTCAAAAACAAGCCGTGCTCGTAGGACATGATGTTCCTCAGTGGATAATATTAGAGAGTGAACGATCAGCTGTTTCTGTGGTCAGGTCGTCAGAAGAGTCTGTGCTGGAGGATCTTTCTCGACTACAAAGCCGAGTCCCAGAGCTCAGAGTCAGAGTTCAGGCAGATGCTGAAATCCAGATGCAGACCAGAACATTTCTAGAGGTGCGTGTGTGTCCAGATCATGTTCACAGATGCTGATGCTCCTGTTTAGCGTGTAAGTCCATCACTTCTTCCTTCAGGCTGTGAGGTGAGGCTGAAGGAAGCTCAGGATGAGCTGGAAAGCTCACAGAAGAGCAGCAAGGCTCTGGTGGAGTTCCTCTGTGAAGATGACAAGTCCTTCAAACTGGAGGAGGCCTGTGTGATCGTCCACGGCTTCTGCCATCGCTTCCAGAGAGCCGTGCGGGCGAGCAACACTGATGCTGACTGCACTGTCTCTTTAAAGACTAACTACCAAATCAAGTCCAAAATCACCAGAGAACTAGAGCTGCTCCTTTAAAACAATCTGTTTTTCAGCCTTATACAATATTAGATATTAATCTTCCTTTCTCTGAAGGAGTTTCTCTGAAATGCCTTAAAAGTTGTTTTACTGTCTTTAACTAAATAAATGCAAGGGAGAATCATCATTTATATTCACCAAACTCTTTAAACTAAACTAAAGTTGAAATCAGAGACTCTATTGAAACGTCTGTCTAAACTCTTATTGCATTCGGCTCCGTTTTGACCCAGAAGAGGTACAAGCATTTTATTTATTTTATTAATCCATAGTTTTTATTACAAAGATGGAATTTTGTAGGTTTGTTAAGACTGTAAAAATAAAAAAAAATCTGATTTTATGTAAGAAATATTAACCATTTAAACTGTGGCTTTTGCGTTCGGGTCTGTATTGACCTGAAAGTGAATTGTAGCTTTACACATGAAATTATGCTGATGTTTTTCATCTAATGGTTAGATTTGACTCAAATTAATTCTGTAAAATACATTTATCCTCTTTCCTACACACACACACATTTGATCCTTCCCACATTTCCCACAAAAGTCCACATTTCACTTTGCTGCCACCTATTGATGAACCATTGCAGCATGAAAAGATTCAAGCTGTTTATCATCTCATTTTTTCATAAAAAAGTTTATTAATTAAATATTTACAAACAAAATATTTATTTTACTGAGTAATATTGATGTTTTGTTGGAAAAAGAATATGTGGGTTTCATAAATTTAGACTGTTTTGAGCAGTCATGAGTTATAAGTTTCAAATTAATTTAATTAAATCCATTGAAGTCAATGAAGTTCATTCTGGTAATTCTCTTATTATATGTTCTTGTACATTTAATCTAATGATATATTTAAAATAAAATGTCTTATATTGATACAAATGTATATTTTCTTGCATCACACTGGTTTTTGCTCTAGTTCCTAAAAAAAAATCAATTTCAAAGAATTTCTCATTTTTTTAATGAATAAAAAGGGTTTAAATGAAGTAATAGCATGGTAAAAACGTGGTGACATTCAAAACTTTAAAAATTTTGTGCATTCACTCATTAATGAGAAGTTACTGATTAGATGCAATATTGTTTAAGTTGGGCAATATTAAGTTATGAGTGTTTGTAAAGATATAAAGATATAAAGATATAAAGTTTGTAAAGGGGTGGCAAGTGGCTTGCCGAGGGAAAGACACATGCTCAGAGAGGCTTACAGTGGAAATACACACGTGGGAGTCGCCCAGAGGGGGAACCATGCACATGGAGGCACCTAGCCAAGCGCGAAAGCTGCCGGTGGCATACCTCTGGCATTGGCGTCAACAGCACTGGAGGAACTCAGGGCCTGCAGGAAGGCTCACCTGAGGAGAATAATCGCACATATCCCGTCCGTGGAGAGGAATGGGGAGCAAGCAAAGACACCTGAGCAGAATCTAGTACCGGCTGGTTGAAGAGAGTACATGAGGAGAAACTAGCTCCACACGGAGATTGTGGAATCTCGTGAATGTGTTAGGTGTCACCCAGCCTGCAGCTCTGCAGATGTCTGTTAGCGAGGTGCCATGCGCTAGAGCCCAAGAGGAGGCCACACTCCGGGTGGAGTGGGCCGTCACACCAAGGGGGCACGGTCGACCTTGCTGCTGGTAGCCAAAGCAATGGTGTCCACTAACCAGTGAGACAACCTTTTCTTGGAGAGAGCCTTTCCCTTCAGCTTCCCACCATAACAGACAAAGAGCTGGTCTGAGGTCCTGAACACTGCGTTCTGTCTACGTAGGCATGGAGGGCGCGTACTGGACAGAGCAGTGCCAAGGCTGGGTCTGCCTACTCCGAGGGCAGCGCTTGCAGGTTCACCACCTGGTCTCGAAAGGGTGTGGTGGGAACCTTGGGCACATATCCAGGCCGGGGTCTCAGGATCACAGGAAAGTAGGCCGGCCCGAATTCCAGGCACGCTTTGTCAACCAAAAATGCCTGCAGGTCCCCTACCCTCTTAATGGAGGCCAATGCAACCAGGAGTGCTGTCTTCATTGACAGGAACTTAAGCTCCACTGATTGCAGAGGCTCAAAGGGAGCACTCTGCAGGGCAGTTAGCACCACTGAGAGGTCCCAAGTGGGAACGAGAGGAGGCGAGGATGATTCAGTCTCATCGCTCAGGTCGTACTTTCCCAGAGACTTAAATTCAACTGCATTGTGATGTGCAGCAATAGCGGAAACATACAGTTTCAGGGTGGAGGGAGACAGCCTTCGCTCCTCTCAGGAACCTGATGATCAGGTCGTGCATTCCCAGAGACTTAACTTCAAATGCATCGTGATGTGTGGCAATAGCGGCAACATACACTTTCAGGATGGAGGGAGACAGCCTTCACTCCAACCCTTCTTGCAGGAAGGAAAGCACGACACTGATTGGGCATTTCGTGGGGTCTTACATGTGCATCCCCGAACTGATCTGGAACTGAACCGTCTGGGGATGGAGACGGGGAGAGGCTGAACCCATGAGAGCTAGTCGGCTGCACAGTTCAGGTCTCCTGGAATCTAAATGGCTCGAAGTGACCTCAGATGCTTCTGACTCCATATTAGGAGGTGGCGGGCGAGTTGCGACATACGGCGGGAGTATTGTACTGTCGCGGTATTGTCTGATCGGACTAGTACGTGCTGGTTCTTGAGCAACGCACTGGAGCACTAGGTTCCTGTGTTCGCAAACCTGATCTCGAGAGTGAGCTAGGATCAGCCAGTCGTTGAGATAGTGTAGGATGCGAACCCCATGTTCCTGTAGAGGAACAAGGGCTGCCTCGACGACTTTCGTGAAGACGCGAGGAGACAGGGCTAGCCCGAATGGGAGAACCGCGTACTGGTATGCCCGCCCCTCGAAAGCAAACCGTAGGAACGGTCTGTGTCGAGGTAGAATGGAGACATGGAAGTAGGCGTCCTTCAGGTCGATCTCTGCAAACCAATCCTGTGGCCGCACACATAGAAAATGCATTTGGCCGTGGCATCCTGAACGGCAGCCTGTGAAGGGAGCGGTTCAGGACGTGGAGGTCCAGGATTGGCCATAACCCACCAGATTTCTTCGGGACAATGAAGTAGAAGCTGTAAAGCCCGGACCTCATTTCGGCTGGAGGGACAGTCTCGAACGCACCCTTCACCAGTAGGGTGACAACCTCCGTTCTCATGATAGGGGCATTGCCACCGACCATAGTGAAGCGGCCTCCCCTGAAGCGGGGAGGAGACTGTGCGAACTGAATCGCATAGCCGAGCCTGATGGTTTGGGCGACCCAGCGGAACAGATTGGGAGCTCTAGCCAGGCTCCCAAGAACTGTGCCAGCAGGGTCATGCGAACCACAGACGTACCCTCGGTGGTGCAGCGAAGAGGAATGACCGGTCCGGACGTGGGTGGCATAGTGGCCCGGTGTGGGGGCACGGTCATTAGCCGCATCCTGCCAGAGGAGGCCAGGGAAGGACCAGCGTTCCACGGGGCGTGCTCTGGCAGGGGTCTGGCGAATGAGGGGGACGAGAGTGGCGAGGCTGGATGGATGACCGTTGGTGCAGAAGGCCTCAGTCTGCTTCTGGGTGGTTGAAGACTGTAGGGTACAGTCCTCAACCCCACCACCGAGGAGCCCAGCCTTGGACATGGGGGAGCTGAGAAAATGAATTCTCAGACCCCCTCACATCAACCTGGCTGACCAAACTTGTGGACATCACCTGGCCCAGGGATCACGCAGGTACCGATTTCGCCCGTAGAGCAAGGTCAGTAGTGTGCGTGGCGGATCGACCAGCCCGGACATGGGAGGCATAGCGTCCCTGCGTGGGGGCGTGGTCGAGTTTCGCATTCTGTCAGTGTTGGCCAGGGAAGGACCAGCGTTCCACAGCGGCCTGGTCTGACAGAACTCCCGGGTCAGCACTGCCTCGAAGGCGAAGGAGACACACAGCACTGCATGCCTGTGCCACGATAGTAACAGAGAACATACAGCCCATGATCGCCACGTGATCGAGTGCAGCGAAGGCGGAGGATGCCTGCGGGCCGCGACTCTCGCGAGCCGGAGGCGTCCTGATGCACGTCCGGGAGAAAGGCACTGGGGGCAAGTGCTGTAGAGCAACACGTGCCCAGGAACCAATCATCAAGCCTATAGCACTCGGGGGGAGGGCGGCGCCACTCCAACCGATGCTTCCAGCTGCCCGGGAAAGCATGGCCATCAGCTCTGGATCTGACTCGACTAACCCTGACACGTTAGACACGTCCAAAGGAATCAAGCCCGCCTTGTGATGCTGTGAGTGATATGACACCATCTGCTGGAGCCCCGAATGAAAACACTGGGTCCCTGAGAGGAATCAGGCACACACGGAAGCCCCACGATTTGCGATGTGGAGGGGGCGTGGCCCGAGGAAAGCTTGTCAGTATTATGCCACACCATAACCCTCAGATCACCCTGGCCACCAGCCAAAGTATCCCCTCTCGAGGAAGAGATAGATTGGGGTGTGGCAGAGGGGACTCTCACACGGAGATCATTGAGTCTCGATCTATAAACATCGCGATGGTCATGTTCCCGCAATGAAAACATGACTCATCCACGAGCGCTGCTGAGCGTGATTAAGCCCAACACGCGAAACAGCGCTCATGACCGTTAGGCAGATGAATCACGAGCCCACATCCAGTAAATACACGGGCGAGCCGTCTTGAAAAAGACGTGCAGCTCTTTTAGAGAGAGGAAAAAGCTCAGCAGAGTGCTGAAGCGCCCAGGGAGAAACACACACACTGTCGGCAGATCACTGCACAGATCAGCAGCAGGTGAAGAGCCGCTCGTCTCGTAGAGTGAAGATGATTCAGAATGGCTTGTAGGAGTGAAGAGAACTCTTGGCTCCGAAGCGAAAACATATCTGCATGTTGCCAGCGTACTTCCTTATATACCCACGAGGTGGGGCGGACTTACGCTATGCAAATTCTGCAGACCCATGGCATTTTCTTGCAATTGGCTCGTTTTGTACACTCGAAGGTAAGAGGCTTTCTAAGCGAAACCCCATTCGTCATCACTGACGTAACTCGTAGTGACCACGAAAGGGAACTGATGTTATATGTAATAATTCAAGATCCCAAAGCAAATATAAAGTAAATACAAGTAAAACTGTGTGTGAGTTCAGTTTCCATTTGTACATGTAGAGTTTATTCAACTTTGATGCACTTTACAAATGAAAGAGATTTAATGCTAACACCTGTTGTGTTTTCTGTTTATGAAATGATAAATGACCTGGGCTGCGTTCTCCGAAACTACCTTAACGCTACGTCGTTCTTAAGTTGTACCTTAAGAAGTACCTTATCGTTAATACGTGTTTTCCGAAACCTTCTTAGTTAAGTATACCTTCTGTAAGTCATACGTTCGTAAGGTTGGTCTGGAGCGCTCTTAGCTATACCTTATCGCTGCTGACGGTTCATACCGCTAGTGGCCACCACTACGCAAAAAGCTTTTTTACATCGCAGTTTAATTACACATAGAAAATTTTATATGAACATTTAATATAAAATCTGATTTAGTATTAAAATTACATTTTTACTTTACTTTAAAATTTTACACATAAAATATTTAAGTTGATATAGCCTACACCCAGTGTATGGAAGTGTTTTCATTAATAAAGTTTCCATACACTAATGGTTGTTAGCTTTTTTAATTACTATCCTAAGGCACATCAGCTGGCGAACCATTTGACAGAAAAGGCTTAGGAGTCTATATAAAGAAAGATGAGTTTACACAAACTTTATAGCTGTGGCAGCGAGACAGCGAGTACTTGTTTTAAATCAAAGACGGCGCCGTCCGCGGAGCCAGTTAGTGTATGTCAACTACTTTATAAGAGAACACTTTAGTCCACTGACTACCATGTCAGAAGAGACCATTGTAAAAAAAAATTACTCAGCATACGTTGTGGAGAACATTAACACACTTATGGCCGTGAGGGTTTGGGATTGCACACTTGCTAAATTATAAACACATACTCATATTTATTTCTGCATGTACATATTTCAATGAGCCCCGATAAATGCAGTTTGTACTATTTCTAAAACGCTTCTTTATAAAGAACATTGTTTTCTCAATACTTTACCTATACCGCTGTGAAGGAAAGAGCGCACAATCGATCATCGAGGCATCGATATCAACCTATTCAGCGCCTCCACCATGGACAGCACCTGCTAAGGTCGAACTTAAGAAGGTTTACCTTAAGCAACATCCTAAGGTATAGTTTGGAGAACACACGTAGGAAATGTATACCTGTAGTTAAGGTGTACCTTTTGAGTCTTCGTAGCGCTAAGAGACAACGTTATCGGAGAACGCAGCCCAGAACGAATGTTCTATGTAATATTTGTAAATGAGAGGAATTTTAAATAAAGGCTGAATTGATTGTTACTCTTTGTAAGTCTGTTTATTTGACTGTAATCTGTTTTGTCAGCGTTGTGTTTTTGATAATTAGATGTTAATGGATGGTTTAAACTGAAATAAGTGCAAAACATGAAAATAAATATATTGAGGTTATATAAACGTGTTTATATATACACGAGATACCTCTCTTTCTCATATATATTTATAATTTTGCTTGTAAATAACTTTATTAATTCACATTGTGAAACTCCTTCCTGAACAATTTACCATTCATCAGCTTTGGCCTTTCAAATGTCAAAACTTTACTGCAATCATTTTCTGTTCAACTATTATTTTGCAATTTAGAGGAACCCACAGCGCAAATCAAACAAAGCTAATCTTAACATTCAGACATCAAAGAGCAATACGAATATTTAGTTCTTCACAGACAACTAGTCAAAACAGTGATTGTCCTCTTTCTCCTCCAGCAACACTTGCATTAGATTTTCCTTCTGCTAAACTAGATCTGTGTGTGATTCCAGTAGAGAGACAAACATCAGCTGAGTTTTTCATTCATTTCAGCTTTATTCACACCTGAGGTCTGACGACACCAGATATGAGACCGAGAGCAGAACTCACACTTTTCTCCAGTCAACATTTGCTTCATTTCTCCACACAAATCACTCTCATTTTCACTGTTATTGCACAGTACCCTGACGTCGTCATACTCAGATTCTAGTCAGAATGTGAGTCTGATACTGCTCCATTGAGCTTTGATTATGGGGCGTGTTTCAACCGAACCAGGAAAGAAAATACTTCTGCACCACTGATCTATATAATGACTGGATAGCTCATGACGTTCTAAACTGCCACTAGGCAGTGAAGCCACCGGAAGTGTTCGAGCGGCCATCTTACGATTCCCTACCAGCAGAGGGCTCCAACGCCCGTTATACAGAGATTGGTAGCTCCGACGGCACTTTTAAGATGACCCGCTGTGCAGCATACAAGTGTAAAATGACATTCACAAAAGGATGTAGGAAAAACTGCCCACAGGTTGTAATTCAAGCCCTATAAGTAGTCATGCAAAATTGTCGCTATGCCCGTGTTGTTTTCTCCGAGGCTAGAGCTGCTGCTTCTTCAAAAACAACGATAAAACAGTCAACAGTAGCCTATAAGAAACCTCAGAGCAGCAATAATCACAAGTGTCCAATAGTGACACCATTTGACAGCTTCAAAAGAGCTTCGTGCAGAGTCCGTTTACCGTTACATTAACCCATAGCCTACAATTTGTATTATGCATTTCCTGAACATGTACTACTCGTCACACAATAAACAATAAACATTACCTTCTTGATGTTGCTGCTTAAAAAGCGGGTGCTTTGCCCAAGACCTGTGCGCAAATGTGCTCATTAAAATGCATATGTCCCAACAATGACACCCACATTATGATTAGCAGTAAAATGCACAAATAATACCTTCAGTAATACAGCACGATTACCCGGAAGCGTCTGGCAAACAGTCAAACACCTATTTTCCAATAGCCCAGTATTAGATACAATATAAATGCTTAGCTTGCTACATCATATAAACATTTACCATACCTTCGTTGCACAGGAAAACCACATACCCAAGCAGTAACAAAAAATGTATCAGGACACCAGAGAATCTCTCTAAGCCCAACAGTGCAGACTGTTTTATAGAAACTGGCCTAGACGCAAATGAGCTGTTTAGCCACTCACGGCTAGCTGGATGACGTCAGGGGGCTACCGTAGCTGTAGAGGGACAAACTTCAACCAGACAGCGACTACTCTGCCGGTTACACATGCATGACGGCAGACAACATTTGGGCCGATTGTGGATGGGAGGTGTTTTGGCCCAGATCATGTCAGCCAACTGTGGGCTAAGTGTGGCAATGATGGCACTGCATGTCGGCAGACAACATTTGGGCCGATTGTGGAAGGGAGTTGTGTGGCCCAGATCAGTGTAGCGATTATTGGCCATACTTTGTGTACTGGACAATTATAAGTATTAGGCACTGATCTATATAGAATGACTGGATAGCTCATGACGTCATGAACAGTGAAGCCACCGCACCGCCATATTGGTATTCCCGAGTGAGCTCATGGGTTCTATTGAATCAATAGGAAAATTGAATCAATAGGAAACACCCTAAGCATTTAAATGGGTATTTGTTAAAGTCGGGAAATTTTTCCTGCTTATTAAAAAACGGCAATATCTTTGCAAAAGGAATAAAAAGCTGTACGAGAACACTAGTCGGCCTTCACTGAAGAGCTATCTTAACAGGTAAGAAAAACAGTTAGATATTATTAATTAAATAGTGAATGCTAAAGACCTATATTTTTTTTAATTGGTGAATATTCGTGAATATTGTTTCGTAGCCACGTACGAATTAATAATACCGCAGGACAATACTTATTTGTTCCCTCGTTTTATTATATTGTGGCCACGTTGTAATTCGTTAAATCATAATGAGGGAGGGAATTAGTTCAACGAGTACACGATTTATTAAAACGAGGGAACAAGTCGTCGTAACAACAAATTATTTAGATCAGTGGACAGAGCGCATTAAGCAGAGAGAGAGAGAGACCCGGCCGCGCGCACGCACTCTCACCTTAATTTTTCTGAAATCTGAAATGCGCGAAACGCAAGTAACTTTGTGGGCGGGTCTCGGGCGCTGTTGCTATTATACTGGCGGGATAAATGACTCTTGCGCCCAACGCAAATTTAAAATGGGTTGGTCTGAAGTAGCTTCATTATTCATAGGTGTGGTTTGGGCGTAACGTAAAATAAACCAATCAGAGCATCATCTCACATTCCCTTTAACGGCCCATTCACACCGGACGCCCTTTCGGCGCCCATGTTAACCTATGGTGTCGTTCACACCAGACGCGGTGCGCCGCGGCCGGCCCTCGCCGTGAAGCGCCAGTTTCGGCGTCTGGTCTATTTTTTTCGCGAGCCGCGAGTGATCCGCGTCCATACCGGCAGGAAGTCACACCAAGAAACACGAGACATCCGGTCAATTGTCAAAATATAAGCAATTTTCAAATTAAAATACCGCGAGTATTAACAAAAAGTATTAATACAAGAAGTGTACAAACTTCTT
Organism: Rutilus rutilus; assembly: GCF_951802725.1. Classification (NCBI taxonomy): domain Eukaryota; kingdom Metazoa; phylum Chordata; class Actinopteri; order Cypriniformes; family Leuciscidae; genus Rutilus; species Rutilus rutilus. The sequence goes on from NC_140209.1 coordinate 64,279,989, forward strand.
GGTTACAGAAACATGGTGTATTCATTTTATGAGGTTATTTACTTACCCATGATGTAAAAAAATAGCTCTGAATAAACAACAACTGAGCAGAAGCGCTTGTAGACCGCCACGGAGAATACGCGTCTAGTGTGAACAGGCAGGCGCCGGACCGCGTGTGATTTTCCGTTCCGCGTCGCTTCGGCGTCCTGTGTGAACCAGGGGTCCGGCCTCATTCACACCGGACGCCGAAGCGACGCGGAACGGAGGCCGCTTCTTTTCGGCGCCCATGTTAACCTATGGTGTCGTTCACACCGGCCCGCGCCGTGAAGCGCCAGTTTCGGCGTCTGGTCTATTTTTTGCGCGAGCCGCGAGTGATCCGCGTCCATTCCGGCAGGAAGTCACACCAAGAAACACGAGACATCCGGTCAATTGTCAAAATATGAGCAATTTTCAAATTAAAATACCGCGAGTGACAAATGCGATCATATTTGTGTATCTAAACAGACAAGAAAGATGAAAAAAAAAAATGAAAAAAACACAACAAAATAGATTTAATAAATTTGAAGAGAGGATGTATATTTCAACGGTATATCAACACTACTACTGTCTACCATATTCTCTCTCTGGCTGTGTGTGTGTCTCGACAACGGATTAATAAAAGAAGTGTACAAACTTCTTGGTTACAGAAACATGGTGTATTCATTTTATGAGGTTATTCACTTACCCATGATGTAAAAAAATAGCTCTGAATAAACAACAACTGAGCAGAAGCGCTTGTCGACCGCCGCGGAGAATACGCGTCTGGTGTGAACAGGCAGGTGCCGGACCGCGCGTGATTTTCCGTTCCGCGTCGCTTCGGCGTCCGGTGTGAACCAGGCGTAAGAGCAGACGCGCTTGTTCTATAGCGGATCCCTATTATAATGTCGGATTTGCCAGGATAATGTACATTTTAATAATGGCACTGTTCATTATTCTACAGAAAACAACATTTAGCCTAAATGGACCCTTCGTAATTGCACAAAAACTCCGGGACTCCTGCCGCAAATGGCTGATGGCCGGGGGAAGTGACGTCAAAGAAGTCATCGACAAGGTGGTGCTGGAGCAGTTCGTGGCGCGGCTGCCAAGAAAGACCATGCAGTGGGTCCAGTGCCACCACCTGACGTCGCTGAACCAGGCCATCGAACTGTTGTAGGCCCAGTGGCGTGCCCCGGGGTCGGCGAACCCCTACCAACAGCTTCTCTCTCTCTCCCTCTCTTCCCCTGTGTTTTCCACCACTTCTTCCCCTTCTAAACCTGTCCCGCTCCCTAGGTCCCAAGGGGGGTTCACGTCCTGCCCAACACCACGATGGAGGAGTGGTGATACTTTACATGTTTTTGTAGACAGTTGTCTAATTTTATTCAGGCCAAGTTAATATATTCATGTTCCTACAAGTACGTAAGTTCCAATGAGAGGTGCAGTCATGCTGCTAAAAGGATGATTTGCACAAATCAAATAAACAATGGAAGAATCAAATAATTGGAAAGCTTTAATAAAAATACAACCTGTACATTTGTGTGTTTTTAAACCTTCCATAATGCATTATTTGCATTGTTACCATTGCTTTACTTCTGTTTGAGACATGTCAGATTTGTCAGATATCTGTGACAATCGAAACTGTCAAATGCGATTAGTAGCTCAACTTTCAAAAACATTCAAGCTTCAAATTTCTTTAACGTCATGACTTTTGAAAATGATGTTATCTACATTTCAATAGAAATTACATATATGAACACGTTTACCTAGACATACCTCACAGACCAATTTACACCTCACAAATGGTTGTCCATACTGTATATGAGTGTAATGATTCATAAAAGCATAGGCTATAGGGGCCTGGAGGGACCCCTTAGCCTTAATTGCTGAGGAAATAAGTTCTGCATTATGTGTTAGAGAGACACACACATACACATTGGAAACAAGAAATAGATCCATGCAGATTTGTCAGATACAGTATCTGTGACAATCGAAACTGCCACAAGCTGCTGGTAGCCAAACTTGTTTTGAAGTGGTTTAACGTTCTTTCAACATCATGATTTTTTGTTATCTAAATTTCAATAAAAATGACGTATGTGAACACGTTTACATGCCTTAATAAATAAAATAATAAAATAAAACAATAAAAAATAATGTTGTGTGACTAGTAAGATTCATGACACATTTATTATCTCAGATCATCAGCTAAGATATTTCACCTTACATTTATTTTGTTAGTTACCTTCAGACATCTCACAATAAACAATAAACACCTCACAAATGGTTGTCCATACTGTACAGTACATATAAGTGTAGGCTACACATAATGATTCATAAAAGTGTACGCTATAGCTGTTTGGCAATGTAGAAGTCATCCATAACTGAAATGGAGAGAGGAAACTTTCACTCAATTCACAATGTTATGAACATATTTAGATATATTTTTAAGATTAAAAGTATTGTATGAACATTTGATTTGTCTTTAAGATTCAGACTGAGGAGAGAAATGTCATGCAGCTGTTTTTTATTATGAACAGATAATCAAAGGTTTTCTATGGTTCTATTGTGTGCTCCTCACTTTCAGTTTTAGCCAGTAAAATGTGAACACACATGATTTGTTTAAACCCTCTAGTAACTTGTTTGTCTGGTTCTGCATTATGTACAACAGATACAGATGGCTGCTTTCTCTTTTAAACTTTTTTTTTTAACTCATAATGATTTCATGACAAAAACTTTAATTGCTGGTCCGTTTCACACAGACTGACCATGACACACAGACTGATATTTAAATTCATCTTTAGATATAATTGAGCAAACCAGTGACAATTGAAAAGTTAACATTCATAGATATTTTAAGAAGGACATCATACCCGTTGAGAGCGTGTTGAATGGTTGAGCTTCTATTTAGGTTCTAAATAAAACTTACTATGTGTAAAGACACTCTAAAAAAGATGACTTTTTAAAGGTAATTTTATCAAGTTGAATTAAAAAATGTTTTATATATAAAGTAGCCTAAATAAAGCTATTGTAGAAATTGAATGGAAAGCTGCTGAATAGAAAAAAATCATTCATATTCTTCAGTTTACAGCATGTCTCTCACTGTATATTTCTAATAAGTTAGTCTTGGTTTATTGATGTTAAGTTTTATATCTATATTTTGTACATTTCTGTTGAACAAAACCACACTCAGCTAATTTAGGCCACCTGGCAGGTTTCGTGATATAAAAGTCCCACCCACATAACTATTATAAAAAATAGTCCCACCCACATTTTGCTGTATATAAAGAGCTGCAATAAAACCAAACAGAAACTGGTGAGCAAGACACAGGACTTGAAGTCTTGAGATCCTACCGGTAAACTAAATATTTGACAAAATTGCTTTTTTAACAAATGCACAAATTATTTTTTTCAATTAAACATGCACAATTTTTCTCCACAGCCATGCTTTCACTGGTACTATTCTCAGGTATGGAATATTTTTTGGACAAAGAATCAGACCTTTTTACATACTTGTGGCATTAATGTGCTTATTTGATTAGTGATCTAAAAATAGTGCAGAATCCTACATTTTCCTCATTTCATGTGATCATTTTCTTTGTTTAAATATTTAGATTTTGCTTTCCAGACATTTGGACTCCACTGTGCTGTGGGGCGAGGTTATATTCAGTGGAAATCTTGTTCTTCTAACAAATTATTAAAAATGTAGCTTGAATCATTTATTTATTTATTTTTTTTTTGTAGGAGGAGCCAGTCAGTTTGAGAACAAGAATATTCTACACATTTTGCTCACCAAAAATGTTTTGTTGACCTTACTTGGATACAGATTATTTATTTATTTCTATATATTTTTTTTATCTAACTTTCCAAATTGAGTCGTCTGAACAAACCATTTTAAGCTGAACAATGTTGTACAAGGTCTTCGCATGCATTGCTGCTTGAAAAATCATGTAAACAATTAGTAAAGTGTGATCATTGCTTTACATTTTACTGGCTTCATTTATGCTTCTGTTGATGAGTAATCACTGTTAGTTATCTGTATGGTTCTGAGTTAAAATTTTGCTGGTTGTTCAGGAAAAAAGATGGATAAGAATGTGTGGATATACTTGGCCTGATAAACGCCATTTTCTTTCCTTGATACATTTCCTATTGAAACACAAAGTTAAATCTGGACATATAAAAAAATCCATGAAAAAAAAAAAAAAAAAAAAAACATATAAGCTTTAATTATGTCACAGTCATGAACATGATTGGTTATTTGCTAGTTGGTGGATGGAGGTAGTAGAAGGGGGAATTAGTTTTAACTGTTCTCACTGATAATCTTACAAATACCTATATAGTATATATATATATATATATATATATATATATATATATATATATAATTTTTCACCAATAAATTTATCAAAATACCATTCGAGCAGTTACACCTAAGTTGCACATGCATCAATCATCTTCATTAAATACATTAGCTGTGGATTTGACTGAAACTTTGCTCATTCAAATATTTTTGTGATAATGCAAACTTGAAGTATGTGGGATTTTTATCATTCAGCTTATATTGTTTTCAGTTTATATAATTTTACAGTTTGTATTGTATTTTCATCCAACACACCTTTATTCGGGTGAGTGAGGCACACTAAATATTTTCTTTACATGTGTATATCTAAAAGTTCATTTGATCAACTTTAGCAGTACATTATTTAGCACACTAGTGGCATGAAAGATAACACATATGAACTAAAAGACATATTATTAAATAGAAATATATTTATATTTCATGTTATGGCAGTCATGTGATCTGATTTGGCCTCATATCAGGATGCTTTGATAAGTTAAAGAAAAAGATTTACTTCTAAATTTTGTATCCGTTTATACACTGTATTGGGCCTTTCATGTGTCCTTTTGAATGTACAGGACATTATGAGAGTCAGTGGCATAACTATCAGCATATCTTTATATCTTATATGGTACATTTTGGACACCTTTCAGTATAAAGTTTACTTCATTAAAGGTCAGTTATCAATGCTATTGTAGAAATTGACTTTCTGCAGTCACCCATTATGAATCTGACATTGTCTAAACAGGGAGATAACTGAAATAGTACCATGTGATTTCAAATTCCCTTTTGTGTTTTCAACAGGTTTCTTTACCCTCGTGCAGTGTGTCCCTCACTATGTCTTTGTGAGTGAATCCAAGACTTGGGCAGAAGCTAAGAGATACTGTAGAGATAAATACACTGATCTGGCCACCATTGAGAATGAACAACAGACGGTCCAGTTATTGGACACAGTGAATGACGATTCCATTGATTTGGCCTGGATTGGACTCTATGATGATCTGAACAGTTGGCACTGGACTCTAGAAGGCAGTGATTTCTTTAAGGAAGGACGGAAAGACTTCAGGAACTGGTATAACCAAGGACCAGACAATTATGGAGGACAAAGTGTGTGTGTGTTTATGTACATGGGGATATGGAATACATATCCCTGCTCCTATGCATTATATCCTACTGTCTGCTATGATGGTAAGCTGTTCCAATAGAATGTCTAAGACAGTAAACAAAAATCGAAAACAACCAAACCAACCTCTCTTTAAACTTAATATGATATTATTATCTTTCAGGAAGAGAAAACGCCAATGATACTTATGTTTTAATTTACCAGTCCAAAACCTGGACTGAGGCTCAGAGTTATTGCAGAGAACATCACACAGACCTCGTCAGTATCAGGAATGAGATTGAAAACCAGAAGATTCAGTATTTATTACGGGATTATTATAATTATTATTATTCTGTTTGGATTGGACTGTACAGAACCAGACTTTGGTCAGATCAGAGCAACTCTTCATTCAGTAACTGGACGACAGGACAGCCAGATACTGCAGGATCCTGCACTGTAGTCTCATTTAGTGACTCTGGGAAATGGGCAGATGAAAACTGCAATTATGCATTTCCTTTCTTTTGCTACAGTGGTGAGTAGATCTTAAAGGGATAGTTTACCAAAATATAATACAGAATAATCTGTGATCATTTACTCACCCTCATGTCATTCCAGTGATAGTCCACTATCCCTTTATCGTCTTTTCTATCTTGGAGAATAATCTATGAAATCTATCACATACTGCCTCAGTGTGGTCGCATCGATTGCAAGAAAGAGTAGACATGTTTAGTTGGGTTCAAAGGTCACTGATCAAATAAGCAAATTTGTGACACAAGAAAAAGGAAGACAAACTAAATGATAGATATTCTAAAATTCATGTTCATTTTTCAATAAATTTTTCACTCAATTTTTAATGATCATATATTTTATAACTGTAAATAGACAGGGTCAATTTTCACAAAATCAGAACCCTGAAGGCATTTTGTGATTATTTATAATATACAACATTTCTAGGGGTATTAAGGGGTGCTGAATCCAAATCTGCTGTATATGAAGCTCAAAAATGTCCCAAAATGCCTCAAAATTAAGAAATTCAAGATGGCCGCCACCGCCAGGCTAAAATCTATTTTTCAGTATATCTTTTTGACTAAACAAGGTACAAACATGAAATAAATGTGCTTTTGTAAGTTTTCCTACATGGGCAATTCAATGCCATATTCAGATTTGAGATGTAATGTGAAGAAACTGCTTAGATATTGCAAAAATAGTTGTTTTTAACTATGAACTATTATTAACTAATTCATAATTAAGTTATTATTATTAATATTAATATTATCAAGCTACTTTCACTTAGTTTGTATTTTGTTTTGAGGTAAAATGTGTCAAATGTGCTGTAATGCACTCCCCAACTCCTGTAATGCACTCCTATTGGGCCCCTCCCCAATATCACGCCACCCCACCCCCGAGCTTAGCTTTTCTCACACTTCTCAGAACGGCTGATCAAAAACATAAGACAGCTAACAGGTACAGTCATGTCCAGTGTATATTTTCATAATGTGACATGTTTTCATAAACATCCCAAGGGGATCAATAATGTTTCTATCTATCTATCTATCTATCTATCTATCTATCTATCTATCTATCTATCTATCTATCTATCTATCTATCTATCTATCTATCTATCTATCTATCTATCTATCTATCTATCTATCTATCTATCTATCTATCTATGTAGTTTAAATAATTGCTGTGTATATTTTAGCATTTTTGATCACTAAAAGAAGCCTATTAGCACAATTAGCTAGATGACATCAAAGTCAGAAAACTTAACACACTTGCTTTTACACTGACTGATTGGAGGAAAGACTGTTTAAATTTATTTCATTTAAAGGTGCCAAAACCATGGCTGAAGAAATAGACCATACCCAAGAAAGCTAGTCCTACGTTCAAACCTGGTCTTGCAAGTCATGTGATAACTTCCTTCTGCAACTATAAGATCATTTACACAAGCTAATCACTCTTTGCTGCTTGTAGGATTCTGCTGCTGAATTTCATTTCTTGTTTGAGATGTAGTTTTTCTTTCTGATCTTGTTGGCAAAAGATACACTGCTTCCAATCTATTGGAGGTATTTTACTCCGTAGAGTAACATTTTGTGGAGTTGGGGTCGATGCAGATGAACTTGGTTTGGTATCTTTTTTTCAATTCTGCCTTCAATTTCCTTTCTATTTCACGTTTATTCATGTATTTTGGCGGCCATCCTTACTAACTGTCATGAGATTTTTCTTATTGTCTTCCTGGCATATGATGCATAACTGTGGCTCAGATGACATTAAGCTTTCTTGGGTATGGTCTATTTCTTCAGCCATGGTTTTTGTCACCAATTGACTAATTCAGACCTACAAGAAAGAGTTGGTTCCCAACCTGTGGGCTGCTGAGGTATTGCAGGTGGGCCGTGGGAGGCCTTTTCAATAGAAAAAAAAATAATAGCAAAAATCATGAAGGATTACTAAAAGGAATTGAATGGTTCAAGTAGAACAATACCCAAAGTCATTTACATTTAAATAAATGAAAGGTGCTCTAAGCGATGTCACACGTTTTTTAGGCCAAACATTTTTTGTCACTTACAGCAAACATCGCCTCACTATCCGCTAGCTGCCTGTCCCCTGAACACACTGTAAAAAAATGTGGTCTCTGCAGACACCACAGGCTCCACAAACGGCAACAAAAATTCATCTTGAATTTCTTAATTTTGAGGCATTTTGGGACATTTTTGAGCTTCATATACAGCAGATTTGGATTCAGCACCCCTTAATACCCCTAGAAATGTTGTATATTATAAATAATCACAAAATGCCTCCAGCACTTTAAATAAGCACATTTTCAGAAATTCTGCCTAGTCTAGGCTGTATTGAATGAGAAAAAATTTAATCTTTTCCAGCATTCTCAGATTTTGGATCATGTTGAATTTATCACAAATATTTAGGATACTTTGATACATTAAAAAAAAATTATTTTAGAAACGTTTGTTTACTTTATTTACAGCATTAGCATCATCCCGAGAGTATCACTTTGTGAATGAGTCTAAGACCTGGACTGAAGCTCAGAGACACTGCAGAGAGAATTACACTGATCTGGCCACCATTGATAACATGGAGGAAATGAACAGTCTGATTAACACAGTTAATGAGAGTTACACTGGTTCAGCCTGGATTGGACTGTATGATGATGTGAACAGCTGGAGATGGTCATTGGAAAACAATGATTTTTATCAGGTAGGAGAGAGAGATTTCAGGAACTGGTATCATGAACCAGACAACAGTGGGGGGAACCAGCTGTGTGTTTACATGGTTAGTGATGGGAAATGGTATGATATATCATGTGACAACACAGTGAAATTCGTTTGCTACGATGGTAAGGGCATTTCTTTTGTTTTAGATATTAATTTAAATAAAAAAATTCCATGAGAGCTAATGTGAATATATTTTTATTTTAAATATATCAGGTGCCACACAGAGTTACATCAGGATTTATGACAGTAAAACCTGGTCAGAGGCTCGTAGATACTGCAGAGATCATTACACAGATCTCGCCAATGTGAGAAATCAGACTGAGAATCAGAGGATCTTTGAGGCAGCAGCTGGATATGGAGTCTGGATCGGCCTGTACAGAAACAGGGTTTGGTCAAACAATCAGATTACCAGTTATCAAAACTGGAGACCACAAATTTATGGGTTACAGGCACAACCAGATAATGGAATTAATCAAGGTCACGAATATGGATATCAGCACTGCACTGCAGTATCATTCCAGTATTCAGGACGATGGACAGATGAGATCTGTGTATCCAGCAGGCATTTCTTCTGCTACAGCAGTAAGTTCACTCGCTTTGATGGATGCCTTTATTTGGCAGGAATGAGAAAGACTTTAGCACTAGTGTCTCCAACATGAAAGATCAACATGTTTAAATTAGGCTAAAGGCACCAGGCCTATACATATGTGGATTCAAATTATATAGTGAAACTTATTGTTGAAAGCTCTGAAAACCCTTAACATTTTAAAGCAGAACTCGGCAACTCTAGCGAACTCTAGTCACTTATTCGCTGATTTTCCCTTTTGTTGACCTCCTCCCCCTCTCTAACGCTGCTCATGTGCGTTAGTTATGATCGGAGCAAGCCGACTGTATCATGTGGAGCTATGTTGAGGTGGGTAATCTGGTAATGCATCATACATGCGTGTGTGTTTATGTCGAATTGCCGTAAAGCAATTCGTGTTTCGCGCTTGTTCTTGTTCTCGTTCTCACTTCTCACAAGGCTTCCAATTTCTATCTTGCCGGGACGCGATATTTTTTTTCCCAGGATGGTAGGGGAAGACTCATGAATATTCATTAGGGAAGTCATCCCTGATTGGTCTTAACCCCAGTGACGGGTAGGTTTAGGGCGGGGTTAGGGGTAGGTCATCAGACCCCCAATGGCGGGTAGGTTTAGGGGTGGGGTTGGGGTAGGTCATCAGACCAATCAGGGATGACTTCCCTAATGAATATTCATGAGTCTTCCCCTACCATCCTGGGAAAAACAATATCGCTGCCGGGACGGTAGTCCCCAAGTTTCAAGGTTGGTTTTCCGCCTGGGAACGCTGGGGGGAGTGGGGAAAGTCACCAATATCACCAGAACAGGTTGTTTAACCATCCAAATGATTTCTAGACAGTTTTATTAAGTTAAAAAAGTTACCAAGTTCTGCTTTAATTTTAAAATAAATACAATAAATAGAGATAAAGCATCTAGAGGTCCAAGAAGAGATTTTATTATTATTATTATAATTCCAAACAGCATCCTGTCAGTTACCAACAAACTTGACTTTGTATTTTTTTTTAAGTTGCTCATACAAAATTACCTTGAGTTTAACTTTATGTTTTTTTAAATAATCTATTTTGAAATCTATTCTATTTGGTATGCATCTCGGTAGGAAAATAATTCGTTTAGCTGTAATATTTAATTCAGCACTGTAAAAAAAAAAGAATATACTATATCTACTCAATAAAATTGTGGCAACAGATTACAATAAATATTATTTATTAAATAAAAAATAAATAAGAATTGAGTTAGAATTAATCAAATTAATTCCTTAAAAGTCAACCATTTAAAAAGAGTAAATGCAAATAGCACACATAAAATTAAGTAAAATTAAAACAAAATATCTGAACAGACAGTCTGATAACTGACAGACATCAAAGATGAATTGAGAACTCTTTATTTTTTTATTTCCAACATTGACGACACCTGATGATAACAAGCAGATTCACTAAAGGAAAGAGAAACACAAGAATGTGTATGTTTTAGTGAAAATGTTTGGTCACCATTCTGGGGCCCGTTCTTCGTACGTCGCTAACTCAGTTAGCTGGATTTGATTGTTGGCGATTTGGCATGATCTTGGATTGTTTGGATCTTCGAAGCTCATCCTGGACTTGCTGTCATAGCAACAGGTACGCTCTTTCCTTTACACTATTGGAGATGCGGAGAACTTGATGGAAAGTGCTGTCTGTCGTGTCATTCGGAGTTTACCTGGCGCTTTTAGGTTTAAAAAACATTTTAGGTTTTTTAGTGGCATTTCCAAGCCACTTAAGACCCAATGTTGTAAAGCAGCTTTTTTTAAAGCAGGTTTTTTTTTTTTTTTTTTTGGCTATCATAATTTTTTATGAAGATCATGCAATCATGACCATGCCGATGCCGATTACAGTATATGTAACTCAGGCTTCACTAACGTGATTGGTACCATAGACTAGACCATAGACTGTCATCAAGGCCTCTGGGGATTATGTGAACAGAAAGGGGGTTCACAATGTAAATGTGCAGCCCAGTTACTATTGTGATTCTTAATATTCCTGATTAGTAATATTATATCAAATAAAAAAAAGGCAGTTGACTAAAATCTTCCATATCACTAATGTGAAAGCAAAATGGCCAGGATCTGTGCATGACTTAAAGGGTTAGTTCACCCAAAAATGAAAATTCTGTCAGTAATTACTCACCCTCATGTTGTTCCAACCCGTAAGACCTTATAAAAGAGATTGTTAATATAGTCCAAGTGACTACAGTGGGTCAATCTTAAGTTTATCAAGCGACGAGAATACTTTCTGTGCGCAAAAACAAACAAAAATAACGACTTTATTCCACTATTCATTTCCTTCTCTCTGGGCCTCAAGTGAGTTCACGTAGTGTTTTAGTGCAGCGCGTCTGTGTTGCACGTCACACGCATCACACACATGACAAGCGTCGGCGTCATGAGTTGTATACTATGGTGGCTCCCAGGATGCATTGGGGCATGAAGCATGTCACCATTGTTGAGATTCATATGCTGATTCTGTACGCATCTAAAACAAAAAACAAAACAAAAAAAACAATGCATTTAAAAATTCCAAATGTCTGGTATGTGCCAACAAAATATTGTCAGTGAAAATCATCAAATAATTAATTTTGATCAGTTATGAGATTAATCTTTTTTTTTTTCTTTTTTTTTTTACAATGATTAAAACTTTATCATCTGATCGTCTTTGTTTCTGGCTTCCTTTGCAACAAATGATGTGCTTTACCAAACACTGTTACAAAAACCACAAACTGTCTAAAACGCCAAGAGTCAAACTGCCCAACTAAAACAAACACTGATCACCATAATGACGATCAAACATTTTCAATAAGACATCAACATCTAAATCAACATCTGTTAATTCTCAATAAGAATTTTTGTAGATGTCTGACAAAAATAAAGTAAATCTGATAAGTAATAAGTGAACCTGGAAATGAGTTTGTGGAGTTTAATCCTCCTCTTCTGAGATCTTGAGAGATTTAATGTCTTCTTCAAGGCTGTGGCTGGAAGTCAGTTGTAGTTATTGTGTTTCTCTTTCATTCAGTGTACTAGTCTCTTAAAGCGGGTTACCACGCTAATTTTTAAACTAATTCAATCATAAGTGAAATGTCCAAAAAATTCATCAAAAGCTGGTTCTACTGTATATTGTTATCTTTTGACAAGCAGTAAGTGAGACTTACATGTATAACAGTAGTTAACAACTATTAGTACAATAACAGTTTGTAGAGTATGGTTTGTTGGTACATCACTAACCAGGTGATTGCAATCTTTTTTTCTGTGCTGTAAAACAATTCACAGAGACCTGCACACAATCGTCATGCACCCGCCAGTATCACTTTGTGTCTGAGTCTAAGACCTGGACTGAAGCTCAGAGACACTGCAGAGAGAATTACACTGATCTGGCCACCATTGATAACATGGAGGAAATGAACAGGCTCTTTAAAACAGTACGTGGCACTTACTTTGGCTCAGCTTGGATTGGTCTCTATGATGATCTGAACAGTTGGAAATGGTCTCTGGATAATACAACATTAAAGGGAGGATTTAAAAGCTGGTATGTCCAGCAACCAGTGAACTCAGGTGGACAGAGTCTGTGTGTGTACATTTCATATCATCAGGGAACATGGAGTGAATTATTTTGCTACTATACACTTCCCTTTGTTTGCTATGATGGTGAGAATTGCCGATGGCCTTTATAACAATTAGAACAAACTATTTATGATTCTATGATCACATCACATATTTAAAATGTTTCTCCACAGGAAGAGTGAATGCAAGTGCAAGTTATGTGTTTGTTTACCAGTACAAAACCTGGACTGAAGCTCAGAGTTACTGCAGAGAACATCACACAGACCTCGTCAGTATCAGGAATGAGATTGAAAACTACAGGGTTCAGTCATTATTTTCATATGGTTCAGCTGCTTGGATTGGACTGTACAGAACCAGATCTTGGTCAGATCAGAGCAACTCTTCATTCAGTAACTGGAGGACAGGACAGCCAGATAATGCTGGAAACAGTGAATACTGCACTGCAGTGTCATTTAGTGACTCTGGGAGCTGGACAGATGAAAACTGCAATACTGCATTACCTTTCATTTGCTACAGTGGTGAGGAGCTAATAATAATAATGACAACCTTTAAATTTTTTTAAACAATGTAACAGATGAGAATAAGATACAGTATATTAGAACATCAAAAAATAAATGGACACAAGGGGCCCTATCTTGCACCCAGCGCAATTGACTTTGTACACCGACGCATGTTTCATTCCTATTTTGCACCCGCGCAAAGCGCGCTTTTCCCTCCACAGAAGCACGTCGCTAAACTAGGGAATGAACTTGCGCTCCCGGGGCGGTTCAGCGCAAAAAAGGAGGCGTGTTCCGGCGCAAACGTTCCCTGGTGCTATTTTACTGTTCCATAAAACAATTGCGCCACTGGCCAGAAAAAACCTAGTCTAAAGTCAGTGGCGCGTTGCGCGTTGTTCATTATGCTATTTTAAGGGCGCATGCTTGACCATAATGTATAGAGTGCACAACGCTCATACACTGTGATTCTCTTATCGACACAGAAGCAGCAGTTTTCATTTTTGCAAATCATATTATTACAAACGATAGATAGATAGATAGATAGATAGATAGATAGATAGATAGATAGATAGATAGATAGATAGATAGATAGACAATTTATTATAAATATAATAATTTATTATAAAAGCATACATCTAGCTTACACATTTACCCACATTATTATATGCCTGTTTAACCGAAGCTAATTTGGGTGTGTTTCTCCATCCCCAATGTCACTTCTTTCTCTTTTACGGCCGTGACGAGAGCGTCGGTCTCCTCGGCTGTGAACCGCTCTTGACGCGCGCCTGGCAAATCCGCCGTTATAATAGCAATACGCCAAGGAAAAAGTGCGTCTGCTCTTAAAGGGAATGTGAGATGATGCTCTGATTGGTTTATTTCACGTTACGCCCAAACCACACCTATGAATAATGAAGCTACTTCAGACCAACCCCTTTTAGATTTGCGCCCGGCGCAAGAGTCACTTATCCCGCCGGGAAAATAGCAACAGCGCCGAGACCCGCCCACAAAGTTACTTGCGCTTTGCGCTTTGACACTTGCGTTTCAGATCGGTAAAATAGGGCCCATAATTTCTAAATGTGTGACAAATTTTTTTGGTTACAATTTTCCTACCTTTACAGCATTAGCATCATCCCACCAGTATCACTTTGTAAATGAGTCTAAGACCTGGACTGAGGCTCAGAGACACTGCAGAGAGAATTACACTGATCTGGCCACCATTGATAACATGGAGGAAATGAACAGTCTGATTAACACAGTTAATGGGAGTTACTTTGGTTCAGCCTGGATTGGACTGTATGATGATGTGAACAGCTGGAGATGGTCATTGGAAGACAATGATTTCTATCAGGAAGAGAGAGATTTCAGAAACTTTTATCATGAACCAGACAACTATGCTGGGAATGACCTGTGTGTTTACATGAGTTATAATGGAAACTGGTATGATTCGTCATGTGAAAATTATTACACATTTGTCTGCTATGATGGTAAGAGATTCCAATTGAACATTTCTTTTTATATAAATAAATATTTAGTTTCATTTCCTTAATCAGTAAGTCAAATTTTCAACAAATCTTACTGTCAGTATTGTGGTATAAGATCTCTAGAACAGTCTTAGCTTAGTTGGCTTGGATCAAAACCCAAGTATACTGTATACAAATATTAAAATTCTTATGTAAATGGATTGTAGATATAGCTGTATGCATTTAAAATATGGTTGACTAATTAACAAATAAACTGACTTGATTGCAAATGTATATTTTTTACTTAGGTAGAGAAAACGCCTCTCAGAAGTATGTTTTGGTATATATGAGTAAGACCTGGGCTGGAGCTCAGAGCTACTGCAGAGAGAAATACACTGACCTGGCCAGTGTGAGAAATGAGACAGAGCATCAACAGATACTGAGCATTACAAGTTATTCTGGTTATTCTGGTTATACTGTATGGATTGGTCTGCACAGAAACAGACTGTGGTCAGATCAGAGCAGCTCTTCCTTCACATATTGGCTGCCATATACTCCAGGTGATGTTGCACAACCAGATAATGGTGCATATGTCCCAGGACAGCGGGGAGCTCAACACTGCACAGCTGTGTCTCTAAAATACTTTGGTCAGTGGACAGATGAAAGATGTTTTGCCAGTTTGCCTTTCTTCTGTTACAGTGGTGAGCAAATATAACTTCTATAAAGAAATAAAAGAATAAAAAACACACAAAAACAAGAAAATGTTAACGTAAATGTGGATTCTGTCAATAAAAATACCGGTAATAGAAAGATTTACTAATGCAAGCTTTCTGTTTGCGTTTCGGTGACCCTGATGACCATCACATCGACACACCATTTCAGATGAGTATGGTATGTTTGTGTAGATATGTGATCCATTGTTTCTTTAATTATCAATAATGTTAAAACATAATGTAAATTGTTACCGTTTTTGGTTACACTTTATTTAGATAGTCCACTTTAGACATTCTACTAACTATAAGTAACTTTTCAACATGTCTTGACTAACTTGGTATAACTTTCATTAGCGTGTTAGTAGGCTGTAGCAGACTGTCAGTAGACTGTCAGTAGACTGTTAGGTTATGGTTGGGTGTTAAGGTTCGGGTTAGGACAATTAGTTGACTTTTAGTTGCCAAGTTACTTATAGTCAGTTGAATGTCTGTTGGGGGACCAACAAAATAAAGTGTTAGCAGATATTAAGCAGACAGTCTACTACCCAGTTAACACAGAACGTTCCCCTAATGTTATTTTTTGGTTATTTTTTTGGGAACCAAAAAAATAACCAAATGTTGAAAAGGTCACGCTTGAAAAATGTTCTTTTTGGCTTTTTAATATTAAAGCACCTAGGATACGCACACGAATGGGCATTTTAAACGTTAAACTGACACAAATACATTTTAAAATGTATATGGTCCTCCTCCCGCACATTTGTAAACACATCAAACTTGACCTTTTCAACGTAATTGCGTATTACGTGACGTCACGAACGCGCATCACAGAACAGAGCAAGGCGAACATTTGTGCTTATAAAACTTAAACTTTTTTATTTATTTTTGAAATGACCGATCGTTTCGATAGATAAGACCCTTATTCATCGTCTGGTATCGTTTAAAGCACTTTGCAGCTGCACTGAAACTGTCATTTGGACCTTGAACCGTTTGGGTCCCATTAGAATCCATAATATGGGGAAAAATCCTGGAATGTTTTCATCAAAAACCTTAATTTCTTTTCGACTGAAGAAAGAAAGACATGGACATCTTGGATGACATGGGGGTGAGTAAATTATCAGCAAAAGTTTTTTTAAAAGTGAACTTCTCCTTTAATTTAATGTAAATTTAAATGGAATATTGGCTGTAATTTTGGATAGACTCAACCTTGATAGGCTATGCATTAAGCTATTTTAATGAAACCAAGCAGTCCAGTAGGCTACTCTAAAACCAGCCTTGTGACTTCCCACACTAGAGGGAAAACAAGATAACAAATGTGCTCTTAAATTATCTTCTCCCAAATTTGGTTGGAGTGGATAATCTCAAAGTCACTTGCTCCACTCTCCCACAAGTGTTGAGTTGGATTTATTTGTTTCTATTAGCCTAAATTAGCAAAATGTTAACCTAACATAATTCTAAATCTAGATAAAAAGTTATAAGATAAAAGAAATAACATAAGTATATTCCAAGAACACAACACTTTTTTTCCACACAACATTTTTGGTATAATAAGATAAAATAATAAATTTTATGAATATATTTCAAGAACACACTTCACATAACATTGTAATATTTTACAAAACTCAATCAGTATTTATTTTCATAGTATCCCCACTGGTAGATTCAAGTTCAAGTTGATTTTATCTATACAGCACTTTTTAACAGCCACTGACTGACATAAGTGCTTTACAGAACTACAAAGTTAAAAGAGAATAATACTTGCATAACACCACAACACAGATAAGTGCCGCAAAGCTAAGAGCAGCCTTAAACAGGAGTAGCAAAAACATTATCGGACTTAAAATATAAAATAAGAAAACAGAAATGGCAAAAAAGTATCAGACTTATCAATTATAAAACAGAAAGGGCAGTGTCAGACTCCGGTAAAAAAGGAAGGTTTCAGGCGTCATCTATATGTGGAAATAAATCTGATATGAATTGGATGTGCATTTTGGACCTGCCGTGTAAAGCCCCGTTGCTAAAATAAACTTCTCATTCATCTTGCCTCGGATCGGACTTGGCACTGAAGAGTGACGGATCACGCGCGCCCTGCTGACTTCACTGCTATTGATTGTCGCTCCCGAAAGTCGCTCTTTATTTGCATAAAGTTGAACAGATCTCAACTTTGTCGCGTCGCTGGACGCGCCCATAGACTGTAAAAAATATGGACAAAGCGTCTGTGACGTCACCCATAGACTTTCTGAAGAACGGTTTTGAGGCCGTTTATTGGGGGGTATGGGCGGCGCCATCTTAGAAAATCTTATAGCAGAGCAACCCATTTTATGTACGATATTTCAATGCAAATGCTCAGAAAGGATACAGAGGTGGTATAATGTGTTGTGTCAGATCATGGCCGAGACGTAAAATTTCAGGAATTCCACTCGGCGCAGCCTATGCTCGTTATCAGTTATCAATCAAGCTCATACTTTATATCTAAATACGATCTAAACTAACGAGTTCGGAAAAAATTCACCCCCCTCACAGTTGTCAGGCACTCGGAACCTATTGAAAAATACAATAAAAGTCCATGGGACCAACCTGTAAAAACATGAATTTATGGTGTGAAAACGGACATTTTAACATGAGGGTCTATGGACATTTGCTCCCTTTTGGGACCTCGCCCTAGCGGATTTTCAATGTATTGCAGTTTTTCGCACTTCCGGGTAGGCTTCATTTTTCAGATTAGAATGTTGCCCCTTGGACACGCCCCATCCAGTCGCCAACGGTCTCTAGCTCCTCCCATTTGGCTCTGCATCGAGTACCACTTGTATAAATGCGAGACCATACATAGCCTACAAACGTTTTCTTTTTTTTCTTTTTTGCACAATTTTTATTAGGCTATATAGCAAGAAAGTTTGAAACAACATTCGGGGATTCATTTGTTAATGGAAATATACACAAGCAAACAGGGGGTAGATAATAATAAAATATAATGAATTTCAAACCAGAACCAAGCATATTTTTATTCAAAGATCAACAGTCTGTCATTAGTCTTTAGTCTGCCACACAAAAAAAACCCCAAAAAAACAAAAAACCTTAAAATCATGAACTCAAACGTCATTGTGAAAAGAAAAAAAAAAACGAAAAAAAAAAAAACCTTTCAAGCTATAGCCTAAAGCATTATGCCAAAATTATCACAACTAAATTCGGTCATTAAAGCTGCAGTCCGTAGCTTTTTGGGGTTAAAAATGATCCAAAATAAATTTTTGAGCAAGTACATAACCAGCCAGTGTTCAAAACTATATGCCTGCCTAGCTCGATTCAAAATGGTAAGCTTATAATAATGTTTTAAATTCCAGTGGTACTGGTGGATTTCCCTAGCCTGGTAATACCAAACTCTGCTACTTCGCTTTGCTTCGTATACAGAGTCTGGCATGGCATAATTGAAAAGTGTTTTCTTTCTCACAGGGGGGCGCTTGTCTGAAGTTTAAAATCATTGGTTACCCGTAAGCCAATCACATAACGTTTGGTTATGGCGTGTGTTATGCGCATGCTCAGCCGCATCTAACTTCCACTGTAAACACATGTATGATGCGAAAACAAAACCATTGAGCGAAATACCGGAGTGAACATGGCTGTGAACGACTTTTGCAGATTATGTGAAGTAAATCTACGCATCCACTGTACAATCAGTGTCTACGTCACGGCTCTCAGCCCGCCCTCTGTTTGTTGATTGGCCGGCTGTTTTCAGGCCGGAGGAAAACGGAAAGCTATTACGCTGTCTCAGACTGAGTACAGAAGCGAAATGAAATTGAGCGGAAGTAAGAAGTCTGACGTAGTCAGGCTAGGATTTCCCCGGGAAATTCGAGCATGTCTTTGCGTCATTACGTCACATCTGTACACATAAAGAAGGTGTCTCGGCTAGTCGGCTGTGAGTGTGAGGATGTTGGGTGGAGATTTATAGCCTTTTCTCGCAGCACTTGATATAATTAAACTTATCAATTTGATGGCAGATCCAGAAAGGTTCAAACGACAATCACCAGTGACAACTGGAGATTCACCCATTGTAAAACACGAAAGACTTCTGAGAAAAATAGACTGCAACCGTCCCATGCGAAAAAATCGATAAATAACATAAATATCCACAAACTCAATTTGAGAACAAAGTATAATTTCCACGGTTTGACATGATATGATAAGCGAGCGTTAGATTTAATCAGCGCGATTTACTGCAGTTCCCCTTAGTTGGTCAGAACAAAAGTGGATGTTACTTACTTGTTCAGATGAAATTTTCCAGTGAAAATTCTTATGTTGGTCATACTTTTAAAAAGTAGAATCTGTGATTGCGAATGACAGTATCCACACCAGTGATTGACAGCCGCACATTCTCCTCAAAACATTGGATTCATCCACGCTGTGCCATGCCGAGGAGGCACTACCCACGTAAAGTTGATAATTCCGCGAATAACTGCAATTGCAGATTCCGAACAGAGATGGCGACAAAGAGGAAAAACTGACTGCAGACTGCAGCTTTAAATAAGAAAACTAAATAATTGTGTAATCGACATGATGCAACCAATCAATCACTGGTACTGCTAATCGAAATAGCTTTTATCACAGTAGAATACTACAAAATAATATATTGTTTGCCTTAATCTGTATAAGAAGCCTAATCAGATCGTAAAAATGAAAAAAGGAAAGAAAAAAAACCTGCATGCTTAGATAAAATGAGTAACTATTATTAGCATTTTAGTCTCCTCTAAACAAAATCACATGGCATGGTCTAAAAAAGTTTTAGAGTAAAGGCCATTGCACACTGAGTCCGAAATTCGCATCCGAAATTTTCGCACGTTAAAAAATAAATACGACCTCACGTTATGTCAATCACGCTTGCACACTGCCTCCGAAACTTTCGTCCGTCAAAAAAAAAATCAAATCAGGTTAGATTAGATTTTCTGCGTTTTTCGCGTCCGTAGCAAGCATTTTGAATGGTGTTTTGACAATTTATAGCCACCGAATCACGAATATTCACGAATACGAAAAAACGCATGCGAAAATTTCGGACTCAGTGTGCAAGGACCTTAATCCTCAGATTTGAAATAAAACATGATCAGAACAACATTAAGCTGTAGTTATTTTATTTTATCATATTTTATCTCATGAATATTCTTGTTGGAACCCAAAACAGAAACAGAGCAAAAACAGAACTCCAGATTTGAACAGAAGCTTTATTTTTTCTTCAAATGTTGTTTTATATTTTATCATGTGTGTTATTCTTAATGAAGAAAAACATTAAACATGGAAATATTTAAGATGTTATTGTAGTAGTTTAATAAATAACAGTGAATGAACAAAGCGGTAGAGCCAGCAGCAAAGAAACTCAGGAAAATGAATGAAAACCTCATTGATTTAAGAATTGTGCATGACTTGTGTTAAGCTTGGCCGCTCTCTGTGAAGGGTGGCCCGATTGTGGACATGCTTTTAAAATATTCTAGATCCGCCACTGCAGGGAGTGAAGTGTAATATTGTATTTTTCTGATGAATCAAAGGGCGACACTAACATTTACAGTATTAGAAACAGATAAAACCACACATATTTCACTCACTCACAAAAAAGCCTGAAGAAAGAACATGAATGAACAGCGTTCTCCTGAAAGTCATTAGTTTAACAGGTGTCAGTACGAGAACTGATTGTTTCTGAGTGAGTCTGTGTTTGTGTCTCTGGTTCAGCACTCAGTGCTCCCACAGGGAAGAGGCGTCCACGCTTAACCCATCGCCCATCAGCGTGCCTCCCTGGTCTCCACGCAGGTACTTGCCATTCTGACCCTTGATGCCAACCCGTCCATACTCCACAAATTCAAAGAAGAAATCCTCCGGTTTGTCCCCATCTGTGCACACCAGACCACTGCCGGAGACATACCAAAACTTTTCATTTCCACCTGTGGTAGAAAAAAAGAAAACACATGCATCAGGAGTTTTGTGCAGAAGTGCCCAACAGAGTCAGTGTTGCTCAGTGAAACTCTCGTCAGTCTCAGCTCACACGACATGACTCACTTTTTATATGGTATGCGCCATCGCTGAAAAGCAATGAGAAGATGTCGTAAACAGAGCGACTGGCGTCCAGTGTATTGGAGTTCTTGTGGTGACACACAAAGCCGTTCTCCCCACGCAAGACCAGGATAGGACGATTAATCAGCTTTAGCACAAACTGCTCGTCCTCCCCTGCCGAACACATGAGAGGATTTATCTGACTCGTGTTGTATCCAGTAGTGGAAGTTTAGTAAAAGGTCAGAGAAGAATCAGTGTGCACTCACCCACAGAATCACTCACAGCTGCAAGCTGGCCATTTCTCTTTGTGCAGACATATTTTCCATTGTTTGCCCTCAAAGCGACTCGTCGGCCCGACCACTCAATGTCCAACATGGTGTTTTCTTCTCTATCAGTTACAAGAACACACATATTCAAGATCATTGCTATGCATATTATATATTATATTTACATGTTAAAGTGATAGTTCACCCCAAAATGAAAATTCTCTCATCATTTACTCGTCCTCATGTCGTTCAAAAACCTGGATGACTTTTTTTTTCTTTTTTTTATCTATGGAACACAAAAGTAGTTTTTTTTTTTTTTTTTTATACAATAGAAGTAAATGGTCACCAAAATTGTTTGGTTACCAACATTCTTGACAATGTTTTTATTTTATTTATTTTTTTATGATCCACAGAAGGAATAAAGTCATAGTATGAGTAATGATGACAGAATTAAAATTTCTGGGTAAATTATCTGATTTCACTTTTTATTTTTTTTTATTCATTTTTACAAACAGCAACTCTATGATGATGCATCAGTCAATGTGTTATTATAGGAAATAAATAGAAACTTTTGCTAATTTAGATGTTATAGCACAAAATGTCAAATATTTAAAGAAGGGTAAGTTGAGTAACTAACATTAAAAATCCAAGCGTCAAACTAATGAAAATAAGTGAAAGGGATAGTTCACTTTGAAATTAATTTTTTATATGTTTTAGCTTACCTCAAGGGCATCCAAGATGTAGGTGTCTTTGTTTCCGCAGTAGTTTCAATTTTGATATTTTTAGGTCAAACCGTTCTTGTCTGTCAGTCATATAATGCATGTCGATGGTCACTGTCTCAAAGTGCAAATTAAAACAATTCCCCTTCGTCCAAATTAAACAATTCCCCATCATAAGTACACAGAAACGAGCAGTTTGTGTGGGAAAACGAACAGTATTTATATCGTTGTTATCTCTTGAAAACAGCACACGTCCAAATGATCTGACGGCGCGGGCGGGTATAGATATAAACATAGATGTCGCCTTGGCTACTGCAGTTCATTGGAACGAAACCGTAGCCAAGCGACATCTATGAATATATCTATACCCGCCCGCCCCGTCAGATCATTTGGACGTGTGCTGTTTTCAAGAGATAACAACGATATAAATACTGTTTGTTTTCTCACACAAACCGCTCGTTTCGTGTCTTAGGCCATCAATGTGTACTTATGATGGGGAATTGTTTAATTTGGACGATGGGGAATTGTTTTAATTTGGACTCTGTGCTTGTGTTTTGAGACAGTGACCATAGACCTGCATTATATGACTGACAGACAAGAACGGTTTGACCTAAAAATATCAAAATTGAAACTACTGCGGAAACAAAGACACCTACATCTTGGATGCCCTTGAGGTAAGCTAAAACATATCAAAAATTAATTTCAAAGTGAACTATCCCTTGAAGCTGGTAATGCAGTTTGTGGAGTTGTTTAATCCTCCTCTGCTGAGATCTTCACAGATATAATGTTCTGTCCTGCATTTCACCTGTTCAATGTGCCATTTATTCCAATCAAAATGTTATATATGTCTGACGTTGGAGCTTGACGTCAAACAAACATTGGGTTTAGACATCAACCTAATCTTCATTTTCAACCAAACTTTGACATGATCTGACCAATGGATGAGTTGGAGTCCAGCGTCTTCTTGATGTCGCATTGACGTACTGTGTCTTCTGTGGACATACAGGCATCAACAATGCTGTCAATCGACAAAATATTCAAATAAACAGATCAACTCTCTGAACATCACAAAACAAGCGACTTAAAACAACAGCAGAAATAAAAGCAAATAAAGAAAAAGACATTTCATCTGCATAATTAAATTTTTCATCTGCACAATATTGTGGCATGAAGCTTTTTTATAATTGTCACCATTATTGAGTTTCATATGTTGATTGCTGATGTGTGTGTGTGTGTGTGTCTAAAAAAACAATAGTTCAAATCATTTAGTGCACAATGTGTGTTTATAGTCTTTCAGACATCACTGGATCTAATGCTGCAGGGTCACAGTGTAGAGATGGAGAAATGAAGCCTCATAAGGCTTAGATACTGTTCCCAGAACAGATTTAAAGCTTCAGGAGTGTTGTAAACAGTAAAAAATAAAGCAGCTAAAAGCTACACATTAGAAATACACATATACTTCTTCATATACTGTACTTGCATGACTGGGTATTGAAAATGTAATTAAATACATTTTAATGAATGAAAATCATTAATAATTTTTATTAATCATAAATTAATAATTTGAGGGACAAGATAAGGTGTGGGACTAAAATGTGAGTAAGGACTTTGTGTGATGTGATCATCTGGTTATTAAATCTGCTTATGAGACTTGGCAGTGACAGTGCTTGTGTGACTGTGGGAACGACAGAAAGGTGATGAAGAAGTTTGGAGTGATTTGTATTGAGAAATAAGAGCTGTTTGACAGTGTTTTGGGCGATTGGGTCTATTTCTCCTCTTTTACAGTTCTTCCCCTGTCTGGACAATCTTTCACACGGTACAGAGGAGGCCGGTGTACAAAGAAACTGCAATGCCAAAGTGTCTAGATGTGGGACACGTGTTCCTGTATTTTCCAGTATTATAGTGGATCTCCGGCTCTTTGAATGTTCGTATCTCTCGACTTCTTCTACAGCGTCGGCTGTGGCATTTAAGCTTTGTTTGCTCTGGTCAAACACGAGCCAAACTTTCCAGCCAAGAAATGTGAAGAGAAAAGAGTTTGAGTGGAAGTCACTGTACATGTACATCGACTGAATATACATATCACACTCCAAGCATCTCACCTTCTGAATTAAGATATTACATATAATAATTAAATGAACTGAGGGAAAAAAATTGTGATATGTCATTTTTTATTTTATTTTAAAACACCACACATACATTGGAAGTTGTAAAACTGTTCTCAAACAGGGAGGTCTTTCTTTTTCTGGCGGATGCGACTTACTATATAGTAAATAGTAAATATATACTGTAAGTAAATAGTGAATGTTGAGCTTTTGTAAAAACATAACATTCACCCTTTCACCAAACGCCAACACCAACCCCCACCCTATCCCCAATACCATGTGGATATGATCACCTGTGTACTAGATACTCAATACTGCATTTACATTAAAAATGAAATAAAGATAGATGTTATAAATTATGTATTCAACAGTAAAAATGTAAATTAGTAAATCAGACAGACATAAATTAAAGTGAATCATGGAAATGTGGGACACATAGGCTCTGATGTGTACAATCCAACTCTATCACAAACAGTCATAACAAAATGTCATCATTGCTAACAAGTCTGTCACATATTATTACAATGTTCAGAAAGCATTGCTAGCCAACAATGTGCCACAGGGGCCTTTGGTAACAAACACGGCAAAATCCTCCGTGTTAAAGAGGTCATGACATGAGGATTCACATTCGCTTTGGTCTTTTGACTTATAAGGTTAGAAAAAAATACTTATAAAAGGTAAAAAAAAAAATGCCCCAGGAAAAGTTGTTAGGCCTATATCACTACTGCACTATATCACTCCTATATTCATATCACTACTGTGAATATGAAGAATATGAAAAGCTCTCAGTCGGCTTCAAAGTCAGAAAAACTGTTGTATAAATGTACAGGCAGTTATTGCTCATCCTCTGTCCACATGATAGCAGCAAGCATAAAGAAATTACTCAGGAAAAAGCAAAAACTAAACGCCACTCGCCTCCTCTCTGTTGTGTGTCCTTTCTCGGACCAGCCTTAGGAAAGGGACGTCCAGCTTCTGGAATGAATGTCTGGACAGAAGTCCTGGACCTCAGGCCTAGACTAGTGTGCCTTACCTCACCTCTTCCCCCTTCTTCAGGGGGGACAGCTAAATCAGCGGACACAGAAACAATAATATTAATATCATGTGCACAATTCTATTTTAGTTATTATTTTACTGGATTAACCAAGTTCTATTGTATTTGATCTCACCTGAACAGACAGCAGGGTGGTCAGGGATGGCAGACTCAGGTGTCTCTTGATCCAGCAGGATACTCTGGCTGCAGTCCTCCCGCAAACAGGCTCTGGCTGTATGGGTGTGTGTTGGGATGTGGTGTGGGAGCACATGGTACTTGTGAAGGAACTGGGCGGTCAGTGACATAGGCAGGTGAGAAGTCTTGCTCCTCAAAAATATCTGTGTTGAAGGGGCAGATGCCAGTGCACACACAGTCAGATGTGATGTTGCTGCTCGTGGCAGAGCTGTGGGCACTTACATATCGCTTCAGTGGACCGAAGACACTCCTGTCGAGCGGCTGGAGACGATGTGAGCAGTGGGGTGGGAAAGAGAGTAGGACTATCCCGTTTGACCGACAGAAGTCAATTGCTGCTACAGAAAGGTGTGACCAATGATTGTCGAGGAGGAGCAGCACCTTCGACTCCAGGTTCACACGGGTGTGTCTGGCAAAGTGCTGGAGAAAGGCAGGAAAGTCTACATCCTCAAGTCATGATCCGATAGGACCATTCTTAACAAAGTGGTCCTGGAACTTCTTCCTGGGAAAAATGAAGTACCGGAGAATGCAATTGCCTTGTGCATTAACAGCAAGGGCAAGGGTGACCAACGTCCCGCTCTCCCCACCGACCTGGCGCTTCCCCTGGGTGGCCAGAATTTTACCTGGCACCTGGACCGTTGTGTACCTGAAATTTAATTATAAACTTTGATGAGCTTTCATGAACATTTGTAAGTGTTTATACACCTAGATGTGTGTATTGTTAGTGTTTGTGTATTTATTTATTTACATTATTGTTTTATTATCTCGATCTCTATATAATAAATTAATTAATACATTTGTATGTTTTTATTATAGCTAGGTGTATGTGTGTGTGTGTGTGTGTGTGTGTGCGTGTGTAGTGTTTTTATATAATTACATATTTATTCACCTCATAGTTTTATAATCTGTATTTATCTGTATAGGCTACAGTATGTATTTATTATCACAGTCTATAGTTTATTACGTTTTATAAAACAATAGATTTGTCCCATGTATTTTAAACCACTGAATTATTGTAACTTTCTTTTAGTTTTAATGAATTGTAAACTTTACCTGACACATTAGTTTAGTTAAAGCTAGTAGAACGGGACATGCTGGTGTCTTGAGGGAATAGATAATGTCTTGTTTCTTTCAAAGAAGGAGGTGAGCCAGTCCTTTCCCGCCATCTTGGCATCCCATCCACTCGGATATTCACACCCATCTCTGCTGGCCAACTCATATGCAAATCTGCGCACCGAAAACAGTTAAAAATATATATATAATTTAGAGGGAGATTGTTTATGACATGATTAAGATAAAATAAGACTTTACTGATCCTGCACTGGGGATTTTTATATATTGCAGCAGCTTTACAGACAGTGGAAAAATTAAATGTAATGTCAATAAAAATAAAAAATGTAATAAAAAATTTAAAATCTATTTAAAGAATATACAAATCTCACATTTTGATGCGCATTTAAACTGGTTTTAGTAAGAGCAGTGTAAGTGAGCTGCATGTTGAGTGTTTTTACTGTAGTCTACTACACTGACCTCCTTAGGAGACAGGCCCAAATAAATATCAGCTGCCCTCTTAATGTAAGCCTCCAGCTTCCTCTCTTGGTCCACAGAGAAGACTTTGGTGTGTGACCTGTACCCTGGTGGTCTAGTCTTCACCCTACTGTTCTCTGCCCTCCTCCTGCAGTATCGGAGCAAAGTGACATGGCATATGCAGCTCCCTAAGACTCATTTTCCTGACAGATATGTCCAGAAACGCCCTCTCATACATGTCTGGCTGAATCAGACCTCTGTCTGTCTTTCTGACCCTCACTCTTGGCATGTTCTGTTGGTATAATATGACATAAACATGTTTTAATAAACTAATAAACAACACAGAGAATCACTCGTTAGCAGCGGGATAAAAGAAACAAGTGTTACTTTCGTCCTGACTGGAACTCCTGACATTTAAACCCGAATTATTTGTATACTGAAAAACTCTGACAAGGCAAACTTTATCATGTGTTACAGCACTAAATAACCTGTAGATTGATCATTAATCCGACACATGAAACGAGAAACACAACTTGTAAATAGAAAAAAAGTACAGCTTCATATATATTTAGTATATGCTAAAACGGCTTGCCATAATCTACATCATCATCTCCTGCGGGTCTGAGTGACACTTAAACATGACATGACGGAAACATCTGTCAATGTATTAATTAAAAAAGTAAGAAATGTACATGAATATATCACTTTTAAAACTGGCAGATAAACTGATGTGAATTAAGCTGATTATTTTATTCTATCAAGAGCAGATTAATGTTAATATTACCATGAGCTTATAGTTGTCCAGTGTTCTCAGTCACAGGAGTTTATAGGAAATCTCTCTCTTTCTGTTTAATGAGTGTTCTGCTGTTTTACATTTTGTTTAATGTTACAATGTCTTACTGTGATATAGTTTTTATAGAATATATACCAGTTAATAAATATCAGTTTGGTTTCAGTCTAAAAATCCAGTTAGCAAACTCTCAGGAATCTAGCCATAATATCTCATAGCCTATATTTTATCATCATCATCATCATCACAATCCTCATCATCATCATCAGCTGGAGTTTTCATGCTGTTACTTTATTTTCTGCCACATTGTTAAAATGTTCAGATTCTGATTTCTTTACAGGTCAATGATTATTCAACTAAGAGCAGTGAGTGATTTAGGCTAGTTTTGTTCCTTGATGGTATTAGTATGATATTAGTTTATAGATGTTTCTAACGTACCAGCCGAATGTTTTCTAGAAACATGTTCAGAGCATAAATGATCTGGATAACACATCTGTATCACAGAAGGCCTGAATCTCTGATGTGTAAATGATCATGAGCTCAGTGTATCAGGACTCTGATGAAGATTCAACCAGTTTACTGCATAATTCATAATTCATGTTGATATGCCAGTGGGGAAAAAATTATGAAAAATTATTAAAAATAATTGTAATCTTTTAATAGCAACAGGGCTGGTGAATAGGATTTAGTTTTTTTTTTTTAATTATTTTATTATTATTATACATTTATTATTTTTATTATTAATATTTCAGCAATGTTGGCGATGCACACTTCAGCCAGCAGAGGGCGAAAATTCAAGTAGAAGAAGAAATCAACAAGAAGAAAAATATCATGCTGTGAATGTTGCACATGTAGTGTGTGTTATAAGTGTGTGAGTTTGAATTCACCCTGATAAATGACGAGATGAAGACAGGCATTCAAACAAGAGTAAGTCCATGTTGAACAGATGTTTATTAAAGAGGAGAGTGAAGACATGAGTTGTCCTGATGAATGCGCCATGAAACATGAAGATACTGATGAACAAAGAGCTTTGTGTACATTTTTTATTCTTTATTTTTGGTTGCAATAAGCAATATTTACTCTAAATGTGTCAAAAATATTGAGTCTAATTTTCGGCCTATCATTTTTAACATGTGTTTTGTCATCTGACACTCCAGGAATTTTATTATTAAGTTAGATATTAAAAACACGGTGTGTGTGTGTGTGTGTGTGTGTGTGGCATGGTAAACCCTACATTATGGGGACAAAATGTCCCCACAAGGATTCCAATATCTGAAATCCTTGTGGGGACATTTCTTGGTCCCCATGAGGAAATCATCTTATAAATCAGACTTTTTGGGAAAAAAAATTGAAAGAGAGAGTGAGAGTGAGTGTGTGTGTGTGTGTGTGAGAGAGAGAGAGAGAGAGAGGGAGAGAGAGAGAGAGAGAGAGAGAGAGAGAGAGAGAGAGAGAGAGAGAGAGAGAGAGAGTGTGTGTGTGAGAGAGAGAGTGAGAGAGAGAATTTTTTTGAATTTTAAATGCACCTTTATTATAACAATTTAATCATACATTATTCACTTCATCCAACATGTTTTTTTTTCTTGTTTTTTTTCTTACATGTATATTTAAAAAGTCAACACCAATTAATTTCTCTCACATAAAGTACACAATACCTCATTAACACACCAGATTTCTACAAATTTTGGTAAACAGTCCACCAACTTATAGTAAGCAAACTCTACTTTTAGTCTAGCTGCCACAAGACCCAAAAACATAGGAACCACACTTATTGCATCCTGCCCTAGAAGTTTGTTTTTCCTTGATTTCCAGATTACTAATTTTGCAGTGCCTGATAAAAAATTAATTGAAACCAAAGTTCTTTTCCTTTGAACAGAATACCTAGGACCATAAACAAGCAATTGAAAGGAAAAGCCCTCACCCAAAGATAAAAACCAATTGCTTAAAAGGGAAAAAAGATCCCCTAAACGTGAGCACTGCACAAATAAATGAAACACTGATTCTACCTCTAAACAAAAAGGACAACCCACCCCAACGCTAGGATTAAGATGTGCCACATGTCTGTTTGTAGCTATTGCTCCATGTACAATTCTCCACTGAAGATCACCTGTCCGCTTATTAATGGGACATTTGTACAGAGCACGCCAGCAGCCTTTAGGGGAAGAGTCAAGTCCAAGAAAATCCAACCATTTTGTAGAAGGAACACCAGTCAACAGTCTGGCATTTGACACTTTTAAACAAGTCAAGTACAAGGCCTTCTTCCCAGTTAACTCAAAACAATCCAAAACGGGGGTTTTAAATGTCAACAAAAAGTTATCATCCTCTTCCCAGTTCTCCACGGCAGCACTTACTATGAGTGAAGGAAATACATAGTCATGCCCTTCTGTCCACTCTTGGATCATCTTTGTGTTATCCAGAAAGTCTCTATACTCCTCTCCTAAAGCCCCACGTACTTCTGCAACAAACTGCTGTATCACTCTTGCGGATTTCACTTCAGTCCTTTGGCTTATAGCTTCCACACTGCTACTCAATATATGGCCCAACTTCACATATCCAGCAGCCAGCAACCGTGAGCGTAGGCATGCAGATGATAAAAGTCTTGAAGACAGGAGAGGGTTAAAAATCAAAGGTTCTTCCAGCAGCCAGGGCCCGACTGACAAATCAGGTGATCTTGACACATTAAATACTTTCCAAGCTTCAAGCATAGATTTATAATACGGGGTAAGGTCTACCAACTCAGACTCTTGTAAATCCATGAGAAATAAGTGTTTGTCGAGTCCCATTCCGCCTACCCTCCACAAAAGGGCTATTGCAGTGTCCAGCCAAGCAAAATTGCTGTTATATAGCAGTCTTTGAACAGTTCGTAAACGAAAAGTCATTAGTCTTGCCTTGAGGTCCACCAAACCCTGTCCCCCTTCTTGTACAGGAAGATACAGTACAGCAGATCGGACCCAATGGTATCCAGACCAGAAAAGTTCACCAAGTGCCTCTGAATCGCTTGAACTAGACCTGCTGGTGGTTGCAGCACATTGAATTTATGCCACAGAGTGGATGCCACCAAATTATTGGCCACCAAAACTCTTCCCCTGTAGGACAACTGGGGTAGCAACCATTTCCATCTAGACAATCGTGTGCACACTTTTTCCTCTACGCCCTCCCAATTTAATTTTTGATACTCATTAGAACAACAAAAAAAACTTAATATCTTAAAACCCTCTAATTTCCATTTGAGGTCTCTAGGCAATTGTGGGAGATTCTCTGCAATACCTTGACCTACCCAGAGAGCTTCACTTTTATCCCAATTCACCTTGGCTGTTGAAGCCTTCTCATAAACCTGAAGTGCATCAGACAACACCTTGACATCTTGTGTGTTTTTAACAAATACGGTAATATCATCGGCATAAGCACTTAAAACTGTTCTTGAAGTCTTAAAAATAACAGGTATATGCAAGCCAGACATTTTTTCTCGTAATTTGCAAAGAAAAGGTTCAATTGCTATACTATATAGCTGTCCTGATAAAGGACACCCCTGCCTTATGCCCCTTGTTACAGAAATGGGACTGCTCAATCCACCTCCCACCTTGACAATACAAGAAGCCCCTGCATTCAACAATTTCACCCATTTTAAAAAACCTTCCCCAAAACCAAAAACATTCAAAACATTGAAAAGATAGTTGTGGTCGACACGATCGAACGCTTTTTCTTGGTCCAGGGAGATTAAACCAATTTCTGTTTTAGAAACTCTGCAAATGTCCAAAACATCCTGTATCAAAAACAAATTGTCCGATATTGTCCTTTCTGGAACACAATATGTTTGGTCACTGTGTACAATTAAATGAAGGTACTTTTTAAGCCTATTTGCAAGGCATTTGGATAAAATTTTGTATTCAGTAGTCAATAGGGCAACTGGTCTCCAATTCTTCAAAAGAGACAAATCCCCCTTTTTAGGCAACAATGATAAAACAGCCTGTTGACAGGACACAAGGCAACATATCATCCTTGTTGTTACATACACAAAACACTTCAAAAAGATCCTGTCCAATGCAATTCCAAAAATGTTTATAGAATTCAGGTTGTAAACCGTCAATGCCTGGAGATTTTCCTGAATTAAGTTGGCCCAAGGCAGCAGTTATTTCTTGATAGGATATATCTATATCCAAAGCAGTCTTTGAGTCAGAGTCTATTTGAGGTAGATCTTGAAACAGTTTTGCAGAACAGTTTACATCACAATGCTCAGCAGTGTAAAGATTTGAATAGAAATCCACTGCGTGACGACGCATGTCTCTTTTATCATACGTCATCCTTCCATCAGGAAGACGTAAACAGGCCATCTGTTTGTGCTTTGCCACTTTACGCTCCAAATTAAAAAAATATGCACTTGGAGCATCCATGTCTGCAACAGAAATAAAACGAGACCTTGCCAAGGCCCCTTTTACTCTCCCGTTTAAATAAGATCCCAACTCCATTTTTTTCCTCTGTAACTTACTACTTAAACTAGGATCATATCTGTTAATTAATTCTGTTTCTATTGATGAAATCTCATTTTCAACAGACTCAATCGTTTCTCTTAACACATTAGTATAATTGGCAGTATATTGCAGACAAAACATTTGTATATTCACTTTTCCTATGTCCCACCACTCTTAGATTTTCATAACTACTTTTCTTCATTTTCCACTGTTGCCAAAATATTTCAAAATACCTACAAAATTCTTTATCTTGAAGCAATCTAATATTAAAATGCCAAAAAGAGGACTTATTTGAGTTCTGAGATTTACTTATTACAATTGAAACCAAAGTATGGTCTGTAAAACCCATTGGTGTAATAGAACAATCAATAATTTGACTGCTCAACTGTTTGGATACATAAATTCTATCCAAACGAGCAGCAGTAACTCTATTAGGCTATTATTCACCTTGATCCATGTATATTGCCTCACATCAGGGTTTTTAACCCTCCATATATCCAAAAGATCAGCTGCCCTTATTAACCTTAAACAGTAAATGTGAAATCTGGAAATCAACACCAATAGAGTTAATTTCAACACTTTAAAAGTGTATATATGGGAAGTTTGGGAACCACCCACAAAGTGTTAATTCAACACTTTCAAAAGTGTTGCCTCTCGCAACACCGACACAGTGTTACAATATGAACACTAAGAGAGTAAAATATTAACACCAATGCAGAGAACAACAACACTGTTACAGAGCTGGGTGCAGTTATAATTCTACACTGTTCTGGTGTTGACCTAACACTTTTAAAAAAAATGGAAATCACAATCTTCTCAACCTTATAGGAGTCAAATATTACACCATCCTGGTGTTGATAAAACACATTTTTACAAATAAAAACTTACTTTTGGATAGTTCGCCGGTGCTAGGCTAGCGCGAGTCAATGGTGCACGCGTTAGCCTGCCATTAAAACAGTTTTACCCACTCCACAGTACACCAAAAACAAATAAATTATAACGCCAGACTATCGCTGTAAATGTTGAGAGAATAATGTTAGAAATCAAACTACCCTTTCATCACATTGTCAGCGGCAGGTAAATACACTTGCGTGATTGTTATGTGGACCGGCTCTCTCGGTTTCCTAGGTAACCAAATATAACTCTACCGCTGCTGTAGACTGCTTATAAATACAGGGAACAAATTATAACTAATGCAATACTATATTATATAACTATAAATGAACATTAACCCTATAGTACGTACATGTAATTAATATTACTCAGTACTTAAATATATAATTACACATTAAAATAAAGTGTTTTTTACTTTGACTTTGATTATTTGTCCCAGACTCGTTTACTTTCCTGTTCAACAGTTCTTCTGTATTAGATTCAGTCCAAACTCTCTTTTGATGAAGATTCATAAATTGATTCAGTCAAAACTGGACATTAAAAAGCAAACGTGTAAAAACAGTGAAACTCAGGGTGACAAACATTTATCATGAATGAAAATAACAGTCAAAGATCAACAACTGAAGAAACATGTTCAGACTGAAACAGGAACAAGCGTTTATTGACCATAAACTACAATAACATGATTAAACTGTAATAAAACATGTGAATTAACAGTGAAATACTGGAGGTGACAGCGGATTAATGTTCAATTTACACTTATCTCTATCTTTGTAATTTTTTTTACAGTGTGAGTGTCTGTCGGTCAGTGTGTGTTTGTTGTTTAATGTGACACAGAGACACTGAAGAGTTAACACTAAGTGTAAATCCAGCATAGAGTGGTTCAGTGAATGTGTGTGTGAGTGTGTGTAAGTGTGTGAGTGTGTGTGTGTCAGAGACGCTGTAGAAGGACAGAGTGCCGGCCGACTCGTCCACAAACACTCCTACTCTCTTACAGGATCCTGGATCATCAGAAACATCAGTGTCCTTATTATTGTGAAGAACAAAGAGTGCTTCATTAGAGCATTCAAGACTCCAGGACTTCTCATTCCATCCAAACCTACAGTCAACACTCCCTCCTTTCCTCTGGATTCCTTTATATGACACTGATATATCAGTATAATCTCCACTCCATTCAGCCTCCCAGTAACAGCGTCCAGTCAGACTCTCTCCACACAGAACCTGAGGACACTCATCAAATCTCTCTGGATGATCAGGATACGACTGACTCTCTTCCACAAACGTCACCTTTCTGTTCTCCTCAGACAGAACGAGGAGAGTGTGTGCTGTGTTTGGATCCAGTGTGAGATCAACGGCATCTGAACACAAGAACACACACATTACAACAGCAACATTTACAACAACACACACTAAAACTGTGTTTGAGGACTTACATTTGTTTAGTCCTGATGTAATCCTGAACTCTCCTCCGTGATCCACACTAGAACACACACGCACACACACACACACACACACACACACACACACACACAAATCTTACTTGACAACAACAGTTCCTATATCAATATTTTAATAATATATATATAATAAGTATAATTAAGACACATGTAAATCTTTTTTGAACTTTCTCCCTCTCTCACACACACTCTCTCTCTCCCTCTCTCCCTCTCACACTCTCTCTCTCTCTCTCCCCCTCCCTCTCTCTCTCTATCTCTCTGCGTGTGCGCATGTGTGGGCGTCTGAGGAGTGTGTGAGTGTCTGAGCGAGTTGCAGCGTGTGTGAGTGAGATGGTACTTTTTTTCCCTTTCTTGTTTCCTTTTTTCGTTTTGCTTAGTAGGCTATATATTATTTGTTGCCGTTTTTTCACCTAAGGGTGGAAAATGGGGACAAATTCAGATGGTTGTTCTTTTTTAACCACTCGGGTGCAAATGTTTACCTGATGAGTTCATTACAGTTGAGGATTGTCTAGTTGCGATCAGCAGAGAAGTTGGGGCTTGTAATATTGTGTCTGCATCAAGGATGAACAAAGCGTTTGTTGTTTTTTTGAAGGAAGTTTCTTTGGTTCAGCATTTAGTTGACTTTGGTTTATCCGTTAGAGATACTTTTTTTATCAGTTTTGCCTTTGTCGAATCCTTCAAAGAAGGTTATCCTTTCGAATGTGCCCCCGTTCATTTCCAAAGATTCACTCGAGCGGTTGCTAGGACGATATGGTAAACTAGTGGGGCCAATAAAAATGATCCAGAACTCAAACATGTGATGTCATTTAGACATCAGACTTTCATGATCCTGAACGCCGAATATCAATCTTTGAACACGTCAGCGAAAACCACTGTGCTGGGTAAATATTATACCATTTACATCAGTACTGAATCAATGAGGTGTTTTACTTGTGGGAAGTACGGTCACTGTTACGGCCCTTGGCCTTCTTCTGGTCGTTCTCTTGCCCCTCCTCTCTTTCAGGCCTAATTGCTGTCACCTGGGAAGTTGGTGTTAAAATAAGAATTTTGGCAGAGGGTACATGCAGAAGGCTTAGACAAAGTGTTAATTTAATGGTATGGTTTTTATTCAGAAATATTATTTACCGACTACTACAACCCATGGTGTTGCCATGGTTTGGCTTCACTTTTATAAGAAATACAGCCGCCAGGTTTCAAACCTGTCAACACTGGATTGGGCTGTCAAAGCAGTCAGGTGGTTTACTACAGGAGTGAACCAGTGTGTTTGCTTCAGAAGTCATTTTCACGTGGCTAGTGACGTAATAATACAAGCTCCGAAGCAGTGGTTCATTGCAAGGACCGTTCGAGTTTGAACCAAGCTTCGGAGCGTCGGTGTCAGAGTTAACATCACTACTGGCAGCATAAGATGTTTCGAGTGCAGAAACATCGGACACAAGCGCCTGATGTGTCCACATAAGAAAACAGGTGCAGAAAACGCGACAGGAGCAGAGGACGAGGGAGAAAACAATAGCATTGATGCGGCCCAAGATGAGGTTGTTCCACTAGTTAAGGTGAGTGATGTGAATTCAGATGCTGTGTTACCGGCTGTTGACACTGACAATGAGGATGTTGTAGCTTTTATAGCCCCAGAGATTAGCATAACTGACCTAGTTTCTGATGTTAATAAAGAAGTAGCTAGTACCAGTGGTACTAAAACGGGGGAGAGTGCAAGTGATGGAATTGAATCGTTTTCAAGCGTCTTGAACAATGAGGAAATGGAGGAGGAGCAGTCTGATGATACTGAGTCACAAGTTTCTATGTGTGAAAATGATGGTAGTTCAGCATTAGTGTATTTAATACATCTCAGACAGTTTTTTTCTGAAACGTATGGTAAACAAATCAACATAAATGATTTCTTCTCTGATGTAGACAAGTTTGTTCACTCTGTTAGTTTTTATCAGAAGACTGTTGGAGTTGATGAACTTTGTGAGAAGAAGCGTTTTCGTTTGAAAAAGCTTCTTACCACTATCACACTGTAAAAAATAATTCTGTGGCTTAGTAAATATTACAGAAATTTTTAACTTTATTAACTTAATAAAATCTCTGAATATCGTTTATTTGATTGTTTGAGTTAAACATACCAAAATAATTGAGTAAAAATCCAACAGTTAATTTTATCTAAAATTTACAGATATATTTAAGTTTTTTTCAATAAAATGATTTAGTATTTGACTAACCAATTATTTCTTTATAATATACTTAATATATTTGTGAAATTTCTATCAAAATATTCGAGAATGTTGAATTAAACTGATCTGTTAAGAAACAAAAAACAAAAAAATTACTTAATTCAAATCAATATTATTAATATATTTAACACACTCTTAAAATTGAGTAAGTTTACTCAATTAAAACAACGACCTGAGGACAGCTCGACGGTTGGTTGAGGGAGCGCGCGCTGTTTGAACTGTCCAGTCTCCAGACAACCGCTCTCTTCTCAGCGTCGCAGATTTGGTGCATTTCCTCTGTGAAATTCAGGTTGGTGTATGTTTTATTTTATCTATAAAATCTTTACTGTGCATATTTAATGCAAAACAACATACAGAGGCGTAATTTGACACCTGAACGAGAGACGCGCCTGTCTTTTTGCGTGATTGAAACGCTTTGCATAAACACACGACTTCATTCCTAATGATGATGAATATAATTATTATCATTTTGATGATAAAATGTCCTCAGAACTGTCACTGTTTGTTTATTGGCAGGTTGTGTCAGTCGCTCGCAGTATCTTTCGGCTGTGACTGAGTGAAACGCAGGACGGCGGTATGAAGTTCGAAGTTCACCCGCAGAGGCGAGTCCGTCTCCGGCGCGAGGACCAGCGCAGATTCGGTGGATATTGGATAACAGACTGGTTGATTACACTTGAATTAGGCTACCTGAATGTTTAAATATTTCATTTTTACTTGTTAAATAAGTTTAAATGCAGGCAAATACATGTTAAAAACAGTCTAAAATGTGCTGTATTGCTGTACTCATTGAAAATAAAGGCCAATGTCATGTATACTGCTGGTTGTCTGGAGTACTATTTTACAAAGGTTTAGAGAAAATAAAAATAAAAATATTACTCATTAATAAAAACAGTTAATATTACTCATAAATATTGTTTTTTAAATGTTTAAATGTTAAATTATTTCTACTCAATTTTTTTTGTTAATGTACCAGATGCAGTTACTCAGATTTACTTAATTTTTGTACTTGCATTTACTCAATTCATACAGTATATTTCATTGATTTCACAGCTTTAAAATTTACTAAATTTTTTTGAGTGTAAAAATGTTTCACCAATAAAATTGAGTAAATAATAGTTAAACTTTTTACAGTGCAGAAAAAGTAAAGCAATGAGTAAGAGAAAGAGTAAATCAAAACAATTGTAAACCATGTATTACACGGTGTCTTTTCTTTGCTTTTCTATCATGCTTTGTTCTTTATTTCCCATCTTAATTTTGTATATGGAGGCTTTGAGGATAAGGCTCTTTAAATATTAATGGTGGGAGGGATGGTGTAAAGCGTGCTACAGTCTATGAAATAATTGAGCAAAAAAAACTTGATATCGTCTTTCTCCAAGAAACTCATAGTGACTTGATGAATGAAGTTGAGTGGAATTTGTGGTGGAAAGGACATAAAATACTCAGTCATGGTACAAATTTAAGTAGAGGTGTGGGCATCTTTTTCTCTTCAAAAAAAAGGGCGGATATTATAAGTATAGAGGAACCAGTGAAGGGTCGATTGTTGGTGGTTAAAGCTCAAGATGAAGAGATGCTTGTTTTTTTTTTGTTTTTTTTGTCATCTACTGAATTTTTTCGTCAACGATACCAGGGACACCGAAACACCGGGGAACATGAAATTTGGTGGGCATGTAGCCCCACTAGACTTTTACGGAAAAAATTACGTTTGGTCCCCGGGGGCCACTCCCCCCCCCGCACTGGGCCCCACCAAACCCCAAAAAATGCAGTTTTTCCTAAATAACTACCTGAACCATGGCACCGAGGATGAAGACATTTTTATGCCGTTGAGCTGCCGTAGAGCAGTTCTTACACTCCTCCCGAAAAAAGGAGACCTGACGGAGATTAAGAACTGGCGCCCTGTGTCGCTGCTTTGCACAGATTACAAACTGCTCTCAAAAAGTTTGGCAAATAGAATGGCAGAGGCAATGGAGCAAGTTGTTCATCCGGACCAGAGCTACTGCATACCTGGTAGGTCCATTTTTGATAATATTTCTTTAGTGCGGGATATTCTAGAGGTCTCCAAGTTGTTTAATTTAGATTGTGCGTTGCTTTCTCTGGATCAAGAGAAAGCATTCGATCGAGTTGAACATAATTACCTATGGAAAACCTTAGCAGCTTTTAGTTTCTGCCAAGATTATGTGGAAATGGTAAAGATGCTGTACACTGATGTTGAGAGTGTGCTGAAAGTGAACGGTGGCTTATGCACTCCTTTCAAGGTTGGTAGAGGTGTCAGGCAAGGATGTTCGCTATCAGGAATTCTTTACTCATAAGCCATAGAACCATTATTGCAGCAGATAAGAGCAAATTTGACTGGTTTAAATATACCTGGTTTTAACTGTAACGTTCATTTATCCGCTTATGCTGATGATGTGATTGTAATAGTCAACAGTCAGAAAGATATAGAGATATTAAAGAAATTACTTGAAGATTTTAGAGTTTTATCTTCTGCTAAAATAAACTGGAACAAAAGTGAAGCTTTAATATGTGGAAAGTGGACTGGAGAGGAACTAAACATTCCTGATGGTTTATTTTGGAGTAAAGGAGGTTTAAAATACTTAGGGGTCTTTTTAGGAGATGAGGACACTGTACAGAAAAACTGGGAAGGGATTGTTGAAAAAATTAAAGGTCGATTCGCCAAATGGAAATGGCTGGCCCCAAACATGTCCTATAAAGGGCGTACTTTAATTATCAATAATTTAATTGCATCTTCTCTCTGGCATAAGTTGGCATGTATAGATCCACCTGTGAAAATGTTGAATGAAATTCAAGCCTTACTGGTGGACTTTTTCTGGGATAAATTACATTGGATTACAAAGAGCATCTTTTTTTTGCCTAAAGAAGAAGGTGGACAGGGTCTGATAAACTTGCAAAGCAGAACAGCAGCTTTTCGTCTACAATTTATACAAAGACTTCTTTCAGGGTCAATTGACTTTGGTTGGAGAGTACCTGCATGTGCTATTTTACGGAGTCTGGGAGGCCTACAGATGGACAAATCTCTCTTTTTGTTAGACCCCCTAAAACTGAATGCCTCCAATATGCCAATTTTTTATCGAAACCTTTTTAAAGTATGGAGTCTTTTTAATCATCAAAGGACACCGTGTATGAAATCACTCTTCTGGTTGTTAAAGGAACCCATAGTATATGGAGCTCGTTTGGATATTTCTACTGTTGAACGCAGTTTTCCTGGACTAAATAATATCCTTTACCAATCCAGGATCACCACCTTAAGACTTTTGCTAAATGTGGCTGGACCTAATTTTACGAACATTGAGCAAACTGCATCTCATTTGAGAATTTCTTCAACTCGAATAGTTGCTCAACTGATGGCAAAGTGGCAGTCTGCTCTTTCAAAGGAAGAGAGACAACTATTAACAGACTATTGCACAGGAGTCGAGACTCCTAATACTGAAGACCCTTTTCCAACTATATATTTGTCTCCCAATTTGGATGATTGTATGGGTTTGTTTTTAAAAACTGGAAAGTCTTTGTGTTTGGATTTCTTGTCGGTTACAGGAAAAGTCTTGTACAAAGCTTGTGTTTTGGTTTTTAACAAGAAGATTTTAAATGACAAAGTGGATACACCATGGCGTTCTTTCTTAAAATTGGATGATAATGTTAAGCCTGAATGGAGAGTTTTGTATAAGCCACCGTTAAAAAAGAAAGTAGGAGATATACAATGGAGAGTGCTCCATGGAGCAATAGCTGTTAATGCTTTTATTTCTGTTTTGAATCCTGAGGTGAGCTCTGAATGTCCTTTTTGTTTTAAAAGAAAGACTGTTTTTCATGCTTTCCTGGAGTGCTCTAGATTAAATCC
Organism: Rutilus rutilus; assembly: GCF_951802725.1. NCBI lineage: Eukaryota > Metazoa > Chordata > Actinopteri > Cypriniformes > Leuciscidae > Rutilus > Rutilus rutilus. The sequence continues at coordinate 64,321,020 of NC_140209.1, forward strand.
CTTATTTGATGTTTTAAGAAATCTTTTTGATGCTTTAAATGAAACCTTCTCTAAGGAAATATTTGTTTTGGGTGCAAGATATGTGCAGAAAAGACGAATCGATTGTCAATTAGTAAATTTTATCTTGGGTCAAGCTAAACTAGCTATCTATTCAAGTAGAAAAAATAAGATTGAGCAAAGGACTGGACATAATGTTACTGTGTTGTTTTCAAATCTCATAAAGTCTAGAGTGTTGATTGATTTTAATTTTTATAAATCTATGGATGATCTTATTTCTTTTGAACTAAAATGGTGTAGCAAAGGAGCATTGTGTTCTATGATTGAAGATGAATTATTTTTTACACATTTTCTGTAATTTTTATCCTCTGTGATAAAGTATATCTTGTGAATGGTTTTATGTAGATTTGTAATAAAGAGCATTTTTTTTAATTCTCTCTCTCACACACTCTCTCTCTCTCTCTCTCTCTCTCTCGCTCTCTCACTCTCTCGCTCTCTCACTCTGTCTCACTCTCTCTCTCTCTCTCTCTCTCTCTCTCTCTCTCTCTCTCTCTCTCTCTCTCTCTCTATTTTTGGGTGAACTATCCCTTTAAGATAATTGTGCCTTTTCTGTTCTGATTTTTGTTTACCAGTGTGTTAATTGACTGGACAATGTTTTAAAATTTGTAATAAAGGGATTTTGAAATTCAATTCTCTCACTTTCTCTCTCTCTCACACACACACACTCTCTCTCTCTCACCCTCTCACTCTCTCTCTCTTCAATTCAATTCAATTCAATTCAATTCAATTCAAAATTGCTTTATTGGCATGACTGTACATATTACAATATTGCCAAAGCTTGGAACACATAGAATAATTATAAAGACATAAAAATAATAAAATATTATAACATAACTTAAATCTAAATGTACTACTTAAATTCATTGTATAAATTAACAGTGTAACAAATGATAATATCTGTGAACATTTTACGCCACAGTTTTTTAACATATATACAAATTATATTTGTGAACATTTTATACCACATTGTTTTTACACACACACACACACACACACACATATCACTGAGGGTGGGCATTTACACCTGGTCTTTTCACGATCGGATAGCTATCCGAAAACGCATGAAGTGGCCAGGTGTAAACAGCCCCTTTTTCATAGCTGAGCCGGTGATTTTCTGAACTGAAAGAAATTGACTGTATAAATGCCACATAAAGGCAATGAAGAGACAAGAGACACGAGATCGCATTACAGCCGAGAACTTAAACATGTGACGCACGCATGACAGCGATGAGTTCAACAACACTCGTAACTCGAATAATAGTTCATATACGGACCAGAGAAAGCGTTTCAAGTTGAACATGTTTTATATACTCTAGTGCTCTAAACATGAACCAGCTCCATACTATGCGCACATGACTTCTTCAATTGAAATATGTGTGCAAATAAGGACACTGATGAAGCCGTACGTCTGATCATGAACGCGTCGGACTCGATGGATTATTCTGATACACCGAAGACAATGATGTAGAACGACAATTCAAAGAACAATGGACAAAAAAAGTAACTATGACTTTATTCTTTCTGTTAAACTGACGCATCATTTGTTCAGAGACTCTAGCTCGTAAATGTAATGAAAATATTATTAGACCTTTAAATGTTCTTCCACGTTTCTCCCTCGGTTTGGCAGTTTGTTATAATTAGGGATGTAACGGTATGAAAATTTCATATCACAATTATAGTGACCAAAATGATCACGATTATCAATATCATCACGGTTTTGTTAAAATGAGATGAAAATGTTCAAAAAGAACTGATACGCACACTGAAATCATTTCAACAAGTTTTATATTTGGAAATCAACAAACAAATAAAATTAGCAGCTCTATGCACTTTATTTTAAGCATGAACATTAAATGATATGACCGTCGTCAATAGCAACGCATTATAACACAGCGCACATCTGTTCTATCACCGCGGACGCGCTCTCTCGTTTCATTACAATGCTATTATAAATGAGGTTAGTGGATAATTCAGCAGCAAATGTTATTATAGTAAAAAAAAAAAAAAAAAAAAAAAAAAATTGTTTGGAATAAATAAAAGGTAAAATGTTCCACATTGCTCTTTGTATTGTTATAAAATAAATTGATGAAAAACAAATAAATGTACATATACTATAAAATGAAAAAAGCCATTTATTTTAAATGTATGGCGCAGCTTTTTTTCATGAGGCAACAACATTTGATAAATAGGACAGAACAAGAACGACCATTAATAATCTTAATCTTTCATTGGGCAAAAGTATTATAGGCTTAATATGAAAGGCTTCAATATAGAGCGCCAGAGCGGCTTATGCACATCCTGTGCGCAGGAATGATGCGCTTGAACAACATAGAGTCATTGAAAAGTTCAGGACACAAGGGGAAGAGAATACATATTGATGCTTAGTGTATTATATCTATGCAACCATTTATTGAGCCTTTTCTTTTAACAGTTGTCAATTTCAGTTACTGTGAGTGAAGGACACTTCATAGTGCGCTCTACTCAAGTGTGATCTGACACCCGGAGAAAGACTCATGATTTAGAAACAGAAATAAACTCCAGCGAGATAAAGTAACGTTACTTAGTATCCTCATGTTACTGTCGTAACTGAACGTGACGCGCTGTTTAAATGCTGATTGATGGAGAATGACTGAGGACAGTGAGAGATACATTTCCATTAACTTTAACAACTTAATTATTCATTTACCTCACATTAAGCTTTCGAAATGGCTTCAGAAGTCTTGGAATATAGTGCACAAAATCTTTATGGTGCTTTACAATATTTTTATATCTTTAGTGGGGCTTAACAATAACAGAGAATAGTATGTACAATACGGGACGTCACTGAGAAGCTGCATCATGTGGGTGATGAATCTCCGAGCACTGTCGCTGTCTCTGCTCTCCGCCATGCCTTCTCGTACAGAAAAACACGGTTGCGCTGCGTCAGACTGATGCTGTTCTGGACAGGATTTACTGCAAGTTTTTAAAATTGCGATAATCGAACATGGTTTTCATGATAATTAAATTCTAAACGATAATACTACTAACCGTTGTAATACTAATATGGTAATAGTAATACTAAACTAATACTGACATTTTATCGTGGTTTATCATGAAACCGGTAATCGTTCCATCCCTAGTTATAGGATATGGGCTGAGTTTCCCAATAACGTTGTGTCTTAGCGCGCTACGAAGACTCTTAAGGTATAACTTAACTGAAGGTATACCCAGGGGCGGACTTTACCATTAGGCAAAGGTCGGCAATTGCCTTGGGCCCCGAGCTACCTAGGGGCCCCCAAAATGCCCTATTACCTTATGCTTAATTTATTTTATTTTATTTTTATATGTTTCTAAAACTCCATTTGCGAAAAATGGCATCAATCATTAGTGTCGCAGACAGGAGGGGGCCCCCCCGCCTCACTACATTGGACTATTCCATTATCTTACTTTTACTGCGCAACTGCGAAAGTGACAAGGCTGTGCCAAAAAACTGACGGAGAAAAAGAAGTGATTGACAGACAGAGTGTATAGAGTAGTAGACAGAGTAAAAATGAAGCGAAGCTAAGCTACCCAAGCGGTGCTGAAAAAAGGAGGAAGCGGGAGGAAAGCAAAAAGTCCGAAAAAGTGCGCGGCGCGAAAGATAAACAACACGCAGTAACAGGAGGACTGGGAAATAGAGCAATTGATCCCCAGAGCAAGACGAGTCTAAACGCGAAAATTTTACGTTTCGAAGTTACCCAAGCCGCTCAAATAAAATAAAAAAAGTGAAAAGACGCTGATAAGTATTTGGGAACGCTGCCAAAGATGACAAACTTTTTTACGGCTACTGTTGGGGATACAGATCAGGAACAACAATGTCCAACGCACAGACAAAAATCGTGAAGCAAAGAGGACACAGAGACCGACAGACAAAACTGAGCAGTTTATGAATCATGATATTTAAAAAAATCTCAGCTCTCAGATTCTGTCAATACTATTACGAAATTCAAACAATAAATACCGTTTTGCCATTTTAATGTGACATGACAGATTCCTATAGCGGCACGTGAACTGGTCTAATTCTAAAAACTACCCAATAGTAAATAAACACGAATTAACAATGTTGAAAGATACCGTATAACTTACCGAAATGTATATTCCTCATTCATAATATCGATCAATAAGTGTTTTTCAACCGCGGAAAGAGGTAAAACAGCTGGAGAACAATCGTCACATAACATTTACCCCAGGAAAGCCATTTAATTGGCTAGAAAAAAAAGAGCTATAGAGAGTATTTGGCTAAATATGTGTACTATAATTTACTTATTTTAACCTTAAATTATACCAGCTGATAGGGCTTCTTTTTTTTTTTTTTTGAGAAAAAGTAACGCCTGCCTTGTAAAACGTTACCTAATATTTATCCAAATTAGTCAATATTGAATCAAATCACAAGAATTGAATCGAAATGGTGAAATTTGCCAAAAAAACTAACAAAAAAAACCTTGCTTACCAGAAATTGTACCATGTAAACATTGTAACATGTTTCTGTTAGGAGTAAAGAAGTGTATGCAGGGTTTAAAGGGGACGTTTCTTTCTCCTCTCCCCGTATAGCTTTACCTGCCTATCCACCATTCAGTCACTACATCTTTTTTTCGTTCTCTTTTAAAGATTGGATGGGGAGGGGAGGGGCCCATAGCCTACCTTCGCCTTGGGCCCCCGATTTGCTAAATCCGCCACTGGGTATACCATTTCTAGGCGTGTTCCCCGAACTATACCTTAGGAAGCTGCTTAAAGGTGGGGTAGGTAGGATTTATCTAAAAAACTTTTTTCCAAATTTGTTTAAACTTTCTTTATACATCAATACATAATTAAAACAAAGGATTGGCTTAGGCGACTGTCACTCTCTCTCGCAACCATGGCAACCACCCTGTTGCTACAGGATCTGCCGTCATGCGCGCACCCGTTTGATTTGAGGAGTTCAAGAGGCACGGAACCTAGGAATAGCAAAATAATGGCAGAGAAAGAGCATTCAAAATTCACATTACCGGCATATGCAGTTAGCGAAGGTAATTTGATTATACATATTTTTTTTGTTTATGTTTTCATTAAGCATGTACTGTATCAATAGCACATGTAGCTGCCTAATATAGCTGACATAACATAACTTAGCGAGCCATAGTAGAGACGAAATAATCAATAGGCCTAGCTCAAGTTGATAGCTGTCGTGTTGAATTGTGCAAAATTTAACTTTACATAACAAAATACATGTTTAACAGCTAGTTGTCCTCGAGCTGACGATGCGGTACTTGTCTCTGGAGTGTAACGTTAGTCCTCATCAGAGTCAACAATGCTTTCATCATGGAAACTCTTACATGCAGAACACCATATATGTTATGAATCTTACACGAGATTCATCTTAATCACAGTGTAACTAATGGAAATGGAAAAACGTGGATAGTTATATCCTTATATATATATATATATATATATATATATAGCCTTATAGTTATAACTAGCTCGTTAGCGAATCAAAAAAATATATATTTTAAACTTTACCAATATCGATATGCTAGCTTGATAGTGAGTACTAAAATACATCTTATTTGTTTATATTCATAATGATAAACTTAGATTTTTTTTATTACATGTGATTCTGACATGATGTCACTACATGCACTGTGCTCCTTCCTCTCCACTCGTCTCAGGTAAATAATGCGTCTCAGCGTTCATGTGTTTTGGGGGCGTGGCTTTGGAGGGAGCCCAGAAGGGAGAGGTGGAGTGAATGGAAATAATGAGCTGTCTTTAAAACAGTCATGAGATGTCTACATACACTCAATTTTTATACTTTCTTTTTCAGAGTACTTACATTTTAATTATGTATTGATATATACATAAAGTTTAAACAAATTTGAAAAAGAATTTTTTTAGACAATTCCTACCTACCCCACCTTTAAGATATGCCTTCTTACGTGCGACGTTACCGGGTGCTGTCTGTGGCGATGGTGCTGAATTGGTTGATATCGATGGCTCGAGAATCAATTATTCTCTCGTGCAGGGGCAGTTTATGTGAGAAAGCGGTGTTCAAATAAAATAAGTATTTTGTACGGTGTTCTTTTCTTTATAAGTAGTTGAAATTGCATTTATTAGGACTCATGAGATATTATAAAAAATAACCCAAACTATAATAGCCTATAATAGCCTTGCCTACATATTTAAAAATTGTATCATATATTGCTGCCATAATAACCATTTCTTTCCCATTTTTGTTCGCTGAGATGGAGCTGTGATGAAATATTGTTCTTGTAAATACTTTCCAGCATTTCAGTAATAAAAGTGTAGGCTACGTCATGTACGGTGCTCAGCAGTGATCAAAAAGGATTTAAACAGTGGATTTTGAATCTCTTCTTGTAAACTCGGAGATGTGGATTCAGACAGCAATTAAATTAACGTACGACCTGTTTGTCAAAAAACAGTAGGTACTAATTTGGCCAGGGATTTTTACGCGAGTTGGTGAGAAAAAACACTGATTTTATGGATTCGGACGGCACTAAAATCACCGACTTACTGTACGAGCCCATGAGAAACAATATTAGCATCCGAATAGGACTTAACTGACAGTAGCCTATGCTTTCACTGGCATTTAAAAGCGCTCTTTAATTAAAATAAATGTATAAAATGTTATTATAATAATATAATTAAAATTCTATTAACAATCAGTGTAATGAGAATTTTATTGCATGAAAACACTTGAATTAGCCTAACTGAACACTGTCTGTGTGTACTAAAACTTCAGAATTATATTGGTATAGACCTGCAACAGTGATAAGGTAAAGCTAAGAGTGGTCCAGACCAACCTTCCGAACGTAAGACTTACAGAAGGTATACTTAACTAAGAACGTTTCGGGAAACATGTATTAACGATAAGGTACAGCTTAAGGTGTAACTTAAGAACGACGTACCGTTAAGAAGGTTTCGGGAAACCCAGCCTAGATTTTTAACCCTCAACCAAGGGTTTTCTCTCCAAGGTCATATTTTAACATTCATGTGTCTGTATAATGAGTGTGTAGCAGGTCTGTGTTTTATTGGTTGTTATCTCCCCTTTTCCCGCCCTCTACACTTCCACTTTTCCACAGCCATTTATTTAGACTTTTTCCAACTTTGAGGAGTGAACGACCAGGCTAAACAGGGGTTTCATGACAGTTCAAGTGAAATTCCAATCTAAAAGGGAGCGAACATGATTTAATATGAAGAGCACTGCGAGCAGCACAGGGAATAAGAGAATAAGGGAACATCGATACATCACTTCACAAGAAGTCGAGAGTGAAAAATCACCAACTATCATTGAGCACCGCGTCACCGGTCTGAACTAACCAGAGCAGAGCCGTAGAAAGAGTTTTTAAACGCCTCTTCGATGGAGGAGTTTACGTATGCATTCGAGGATTCATAAATATTGTTGTTATTATTCAAACTAGAGTATCTATGATTGGTTATGGCGATGAATGTTACATTTGCATTTTTTTTTATATGAATATGGAAAGAAAGTAAGTGTTGAGAAGCAGCTGAGGCACTGTCATTTACATATACATATATATATATATTTTTTTTTTATTATTTACCCCAGGAATGTTTACTATGCAGCGTGTGGGAAGGAAAGAAAGCACACGAGATGAGACCGCTACAATTTTTAAGACCATTGATTAAGAACACATTTAGTTAATCTAATCCAAATAAATTATACTGAATGACAGTTTTAATTAAAAAAATTCTTTGCTCAGTTTTATCAGTTATAGTACAACCTGGGACACACCAAGCCGACGTCTACGAACTAGCGCTGATGATGGGTAAAAAGCTGCACTTGAACACACCGAGAGAACTACAGCCGACTGTCAGCTAGAATACGCGTTCTGCGCCTGTGTGTAAATGAGACAACTGTCCATTTCTGCAGATATATTAGTCTATATTCGGTAGTCAAAAAGGGAAACCGACGCTGCAGGCTACAGATCAGATACAGAGCAGTGTGTGCTTACCGTTTTGAAGATCAATCCTGCTAAACACTTTCTTTATTCCACTCCGCTCGTGTTAATATTGAAATATTCGCCAAGGAACACTCAGGTAAGAGGACGTTACATTAGAACAGCTTCTATTTACAGTTTTTACTTCTTTGCTCGCTGTTTTGCCTTTATTCTCGTTCACTAAGCTGAACAGACAATCAGAGTTCTCTCTCTCACCGACGGCCCGACGCCAATTCAACATGTCGAATATATGCCAAACAAAATCCTTGCCATACGTGGGCAGAGAGAAACTAGTTGTGTGGCCCAGAGCTGGCCCAGTCAGCAATTGCTATGTGAGTATTTTACAAAGGACTTTATGAGAACATTTAATTTGCAAGAGAACAGAGATCTCAGACTCCCTGTTGTCCCGTGTTGTCCCTGCAACAACACCCTGTAATCCCATTATACTCAGAAGACTCTGACAGTGCACAGACACCTGCCTGATAAATAGCCTATATTAATAAAAAAAAAATATATATATATATATATTTCATTGCCAAGACATATAATAATAATAATTCATTACATTTATATAGCGCTTTTCTCAGCACTCAAAGCGCTTTACATAGATGGGGGAATCTCCTCAACCACCACCAATGTGCAGCATCCACTTGGATGATGCGACGACAGCCATATTGCGCCAGAACGCCCACCACACACTAGCTTACTGGTGGAGAGGAGACAGTGATGAAGCCAATCAGTATATGAGGATGATTAGGAGGCCATGATGGACAGAGGCCAAGGGCCAAATTTGGCCAGGATGCCGGGGTTACACCCCTACTCTTTCGAAAGACATCCTGGGATTTTTAATGACCACAGAGAGTCAGGACCTCGGTTTTACGTCTCATCCGAAGGACGGTGCTCTTTTGGCAGTATAGTGTCCCCGTCACTATACTGGGGCATTAGGACCCACACAGACCACAGGGTGAGCACCCCCTGCTGGCCTCACTAACACCTCTTCCAGCAGCAACCTGGTTTTCTCAGGAGGTCTCCCATCCAGGTACTAACCAGGCTCAGCCCTGCTTAGCTTCAGTGGGCAACCAGTCTTGGGCTACAGGGTGACATGGCTGCTGCCATGATATACATTTATCTACTGGAATAGAGCAGTGTAAATATAAGGCCATCCTCAAGCTTACAGTAGACTAGTAGGGTAGTTAACGTTACTGTTACTGTGCTGTAACTTTGGCTATGTTCACTGCATATTCCACAAATGAATGTGCCATAAGGTACATGCAATACTAACATTCAATTATCACACCAAGTACTCTCAGTCAGAGTCCTGCACGGGTCCGATTTTGTAAATCCGCACCCGCCCGTACCCGCAGTGCTTAAAGGAGAACTCCGGTCAATTTAAACATTGAGCTCATTTTTTTGTACATTTGGAGTGCTGTCAGTACAGAGAACAACGACAAAAATCGGTGTTGCCTACACCGTGTTATCCTCTTTAAAATTTGCACCCTGTTGACTTAAATGGGGCAAGGTTTAAACCTGTTGGTTTGGACATGAAAATGTTTGGACATGATTGTTTTAAACCCGTTTAGACCCGTGTCCGACGTGACACAGTTGGATATTTTTCACCCGTTTGAGCAAAATTTGGACTTTGCTCTCAGTCACTAATGGCGTTGGTTGCCGTTTTGTTGCTGCAAAATATATTTTACAGCTATAATATATTTCTAGTAATACAAAACTGGACGTCTAAATATCATTTGGGGAAAATGTAAGGGCGATAAGTACTATTCTGTAGTTCTGTAAATAAAACAACTGTGTTTCCAATACTGATCAATCTCATTCAGTAAATAAATTCCACTCAAACTTCTACAATAGGAATAGGCTACATAAAAAAAATTTTGTGTTTGGGGAAACTGCACATCTAGTGCCAACTAGTCTCTCCCTACGGTGGATCCCTTTACCACTCTACAGATAAAGCATTAGTTTCGCGTACCTACCCCAAAGTGACAAAATAAAATTTGTCAAAGCCCAGTACTTTGTTTAGGCTTGGTTTGTAGGGAATTACAACCCTGCGCACATATATTCAAATGCACATAACTAAAGAACCAATTCTTAATGCGCATGTGAACGCCATCAGCGTTTCTCACAGGTTCGCATTTAAAGTTTGTATAGAGAGAATGGTGTCGTCTTAGCGGCCCCTAATTTAATAACAAATGATCGTTGCGACAGAAGTGAATCGATCAAAATAAATTTTAGCTGGAAAATAACTTTATTAAAGAACCGCTATAAAGCCAAAACAATCTCTGTTACCTTAAATTATACATTTATCGCTGTAAAGCTGCTTTAAAACAATCTACATTGTTAATTACTGTATGACACTTTCATTTGGGTAGAATATCACAATAGAGATTACTAAACTCCAACATACATGTGTGTCTGTGTTATTACAGATGGTACTCAACCAGAATGCCAATTACCGCCGCGCCAGCCACCGCGGCAAAACTACCACGGCAAAATTAAACCAGTCGCATTTCAAAGTCATTCGCGAAATGACCGCCAGGTGGCGCAAAGGGATATTGTGCAAAACAGCAGCAATTGCTGCAGGGCTCCAGACTGCGACCAAATGGTCGCATTTTGCGACCAAAATTTGAGAGTGTGCGACTAAATTTTACATCCAGTCGCACATGTGTGACCAGTAAATTTCATCTCGTTCATAGTGGGCGACAACCGACGTCGCGTCTGCGATGCTTTGTTTACGACATCACGACAAGAAGACTAGCATGTTTAATTTTTTAACGGTCCTCCATGAAGGGTTCCGAGTGAATGAGTGTGTGTGTGCGCGCGAGTAAATGAGTGTGTGTGTGTGTGTGTGTGTGTGTGTGCGCCCGCGCGCGAGTGAGTGAGTGAGCGAGCGAGCGAGAGAGAGAGAGTGAGAGAGTGTGTGCGCGAGTGAGTGAGTGAGTGTGTGCGTGCGTGCGTGCGTTAGTCTATGTGCGTGTATGTGAGTGAGTGCGTGTGTACATGTGCGAGTGAATATGTGTGTGAGACGGCTCGAGATGACTGGTTGTAAAGCAATGTGTAGTCTGACAATGTTTCTTGTCCAGGACATGACAAGATTTTTAGGAGTCGAAATCGTGTAATCTGATACATTGACTATAGTAACAGACAAAAAAATTGCGTATTCTGAACCAGGCATAACTATAACTATGGTATACTGTGGTTATGAAAGTAGCCTACACATCTTTTTACAGCACTTCAAAACTATATCCTATTAAAATGTTTGTTTTTTTTAATGTGTCGACCAAAACATTTTTGTTCATCCTTTAAAGATTGTCTCTATTTATAAAACTGAAAGTTTCAAGAAGTAGGAAAACTCACACTTATTTTTTTTTTAAAAGAAGACTAAATTACCATTGTAAACAGCTGCTGAGGGTGCTTATTGGCTATTTTCACTCCCTAATATCTATTTTGTCACTCATTTTGATTTTGAAATAATATTAAGACATTATGAAGGATAATAATTAAATTTAACTTTATCTATACACCTCAAATTTATCTCAGTGCTTTGTCATCCCACAGTGCTACCAAATACTTTCTGTAGAACTTAGAGCCGCGGCCCTCAGATGTTAGTCTGGAGCCCTGTGATCTTAAAATAAAATTGCACCATAATTTCTGTACGCTTAATCTATTTATTATCAAAGCATTTGTCTGTAAAAGTTATTTAGGGGGAAAATGTGAAGGTGTGCCCCTAAATTTTCTGCTTGCGCTCCTAAAATTTTAAGTCAGGGGCTACAGCGCTCCTAATAAAAAAAGTTAGTCTGGAGCCCTGTGCTGCATTTTTTTTCTTTTCCTTAAGTGGGGTTAATGTCAATTTACAGTAAGGATGAAATACTACAAAACAGAATAGAACAGAAAAATAGAATAACAAATTAAAAATAGAGACGATAACAATATTATATTTCATATTGTAGGCCTAGACGTCGGTGGGCGACAAGCCTATTCCCCGGGGAGCAGTGCGATAAAACACACACACACACACACACACACACACACACACACACACACACACACAAAAAAAAAACACAAAAACAAATTTAATACCAAAAATAACAAACAAATGTAAATTATGTGTAATGAAACTGATTATTTGTACTATTCTATTGAGGAATGAGACGAATGAAGAGCGCTTCTCGGCTCGCTCGTGAACACACATTGGAATGTTTGGGCATTGCGCAACGAGTAAATTCATGAATGGCCGAGTGGTAGAACTTACATTACAATCATTTAGATGGCACGGGTTCAAATCCCGAACCAACTTGGACTATGGTAATTTTTATATTAGCCTATTAATGCATTTTATAGCCTATTATTGATGCAGAGAGATTTGTCTAGTTCTAAAACTCACCATAGTTACACCGTAATTTTCTGCTTATATTTATAAAATAAAATTACCATGCATTTCCATTTTACACTAAGGAACAAATATTATGCAATGACTTTACATCTGTAGCCTATAATAATTCCAATCGTAATTTCAAAAGGAGTTCTGTTATATGCAAGATATGCAACATGCGCATTTAAACGACAAACAATAAAATCCGAACCAGTATTCTGTTACGTTCATGGTTCCAGTGGCAGTAATGCATGCACGGCTTTTAAAAATGTCACAAAGCGGTTTGGGATTGTTTTGAATGAAATGTTGAAGTTTAGGCTATAATTAAGTGTTTTGGCACACCACGATGAGTGGCGATATGCATTGTTCTAAAGCCAGGTTTTATTCTGGCATGTTGAATTAGTGTTCGACAAACGCGGCGGCGCGTTCATTTGGATTTATTTTACTCTTAACAGCTAAAATAACGTAATAGGCTACTCTGTAATTTTTCGGTCATACAGATAAGAGTAGAGTAGTCTACATCGTTTAAAACTGTAAACTTTTATTCATATTAGGCTAACGACAAAAGTTTGTCTGTCGTCTCTGTCTCCGGGAACTGCGCGTCAGGTATAGAGGATCTACTCAAACATGTTTAGTTATCATGTGAGCGCTTCCCAATGAGGAAAGGACAAGGAAAGGGTGAAAATCTCGCTCTAATTAAATCTAGGCTAAATCGCCCTGAATTAAATTGTAAAAACAGATCAATGTTGCGATATTGTTTCATTTACGTTCATAATTATTCTATAAATGTTATTTAGTTTAACAGCAGCACGAAAGCACTGTGGTTCGAGATTTATTTGAATAAAAAAATAAAAAACTTTATTCACAACATTTTGTTCATGACAACAAATGAACATGCGTTTGAAGACCGTTTTAATTCTTCAATTATTGAAATAATTAAATATTTAGTAATAAACATTTATGACAGAAATATTACTACATAGCCTACATTATTTAATTCCTTCATTATCAACACATGAATAGCCTATTGCTAATGTCTAGAATAGCGATTTAAGTGTGAATTGCAAACTCTTTGTTTTGTTTTGCAAACTCAAGGCAGTGGTTTGGAGAAGGCAGTGGCTTTATCGTGGGGGTGCAGGACAATAGGTGTTAATGTTCCGTCTTTCATGTGGAGAGTGTCGGATAGCCAGCCTGATGAGCAGGAAAAGGCAAAGGCAACCTTTTTTTAAGGATAAATCTCAAAATCTCCAAAAGTCCATAAGTAGGCCCTATATCTTATTAAATTCTAAATATTGTAGTTTTTTTTATTGTATTTAAAGGTTTTCCAAACACAATTTCAATTTAGCAGATACAGAGCTCTTTAAAGGGGGGGGGGGGGGGGGGGGGGGGGGGGTGAAATGCTCATTTTCACTCAATCTCCTGTTAATCTTGAGTACCTATAGAGTAGTATTGCATCCTTCATATCTCCAAAAAGTCTTTAGTTTTATTATATTTATAAAAGAAAGATAGACTGTACCGAGTCTTTCCGGAAAAAAACGAGCGGCTGAAGGCGGGCCGTGTGGGCGGAGCTAAAGCTGTGTGCTAACGCGCCGAGCTAACAACACACAGAGACATTTGTTCAACAGTGTTACTCACCGCCCGGTTCCAACGCACGGCCGCGAACCTTTATCATTGTGACTGCTCGATCCTTAAGTTTTAGACGATCTGCAAATCCGTCGATCTGGGCTTTGTTTATAAAACAATCATCATCGAAATGCAGGGAACAAACAGTCTTGCACAACCTCCGTTGATGCTCTGGAAAAACAAACTCCATCCACTGGTCCCTTAGCGCTGGGTTCTTTAGGAATCTGTGCAGGGTTGTCTTGCCCTGGCAACCAAAAACGTCTCGGTTACATATGGTAACCCTCGTTCCCTGAGGGAGGGAACGGAGACGTACGTCGTGGTGAACGACGAATAGGAATCTCGCTAGAGAGGCCAATCTACTTCGAGTGAAACTAAAACAAGCCAATACACATTGGCGTGCAATCATTTGCATCAGCTGCGCAGCCTCGCAGCGCGGGTATTTAACGAGCAGCTGGTGTGATTGCACTTCAGTTTTTTGCTGAGGAGCCAAGCCTGAAAAGCTGGTCGCCCCGGCGGGTAGCAGCAGATGTGGCGACGGGACGTACGTCTCCGTTCCCTCCCTCAGGGAACGAGGGTTACCATATGTAACCGAGACGTTCCCTATCGTCCGGTCACTACGACGTACGTCGTGGTGAACGACGAATAGGAATCCCTAGTAAAGCGCCACAGCTGCTGCACCCCATCCAGCGCCCCGTGTAAGCCTCCACACCTTCTTGCCTGGAAGGACGATAGGAGAGGGCTTACACCGAGAGTATCCGTCACTGTTGTTCCGTTATAACCCATACAGTGAGATTATTGGATAACACTGGGAAAGCGTGCCCGATCTGAGGGAGGGGAACGCTGCGGGAGCCACATTCTTAAGGAGAGTTATGTGGGAATAGACATATGGACTAACCCGAGGGTTGTACTGCATATGAATAAAGGGTGACTTAGCCCAAGGGAAAGACACAGGCTTCCGTTTAGGAGCAGCCGTGGAGAATATACACATATGGGATCCCCGTAGGGTCACACATATGGGACCCAGCCTAGACCCGGATCTCAAGGATTCAGCGGATAAAGGCCTGGCACTGGACGCTCCGCCATGTCCGTGCCGAGGGTGTTGGAGGACTCAACAGGTTTTGACTCTGGAGCAATAAGGGTGCACAGTAGGGTGCAGCAAGCCGACAGAGCCGGTACTCACAGTGCTTCTACCCGTTTAGGGTGAGAACACGGGAGGACACAGGCTCTACACGTAGGCTATAGAATCTAGCGAACGTGTTAGGTGTCGCCCAGCCCGCAGCTCTACAGATATCTGTTAGCGAGGAGCCACGTGCCAGCGCCCAGGAGGATGCAACGCCTCTCGTGGAGTGTGCATGCAACCTGAGCGGGCAGGGCACGCCTTGAGCTTGGTAAGCCAAGGCGATGGCATCCACTATCCAGTGGGCCATCCTCTGCTTGGAGACAGCCTTTCCCTTCTGCTGGCCTCCGTAACAGACAAAGAGCTGGTCTGAGGTCCTGATGCTTCGAGTTCTGTCCACGTACATACGCAGAGCGCGAACGGGACAGAGCAAAGCCAGGGCTGGGTCTGCCTCCTCCAGGGGCAGCGCTTGCAGGTTCACTACCTGATCTCTAAAGGGAGTGGTAGGAACCTTGGGCACATAGCCAGGCCGGGGTCTCAGTACAACATGGTTGTCACCCGGCCCGAACTCTAGGCACGATTCGTCGACCGAAAATGCTTGCAGGTCCCCTACCCTCTTGATCGAAGCCAGTGCAATCAGCAGCAAAGTCTTCAAGGAGAGAAGCTTTAAGTCTGCTGACTGCAAAGGCTCAAAGGGAGCATCCTGAAGTGCTCGAAGCACCAGGGAAAGGTCCCAAGAGGGTATGGAGGGGGGGCGAGGAGGATTTAATCGTCTCGCCCCCCTAAGGAACCTGACGACCAGGTCGTGCTTTCCAACCGTTCTGCCATCTATGTGGTCATGATATGCTGAAATAGCAGCAGCGTGTACTTTAAGGGTGGAGGGAGACAGCCTTCGCTCCAACCCTTGCTGCAAGAAGGAAAGCACTGACCCTATCGAACATCTTCGGGGGTCCTCTCTGCGGGAGGAACACCACTCGACGAACAGGTTCCACTTCAAGGCGTACGCACGTCTCGTAGACGGCGCTCGCGCAGAAGTGATGGTGTTAAGTACCTCTGGGGGTAAGTCACCTAGAACCTCCGCGTCCCGTCCAGGGACCAGACATGGAGTTTCCAGAGGTCCGGACGCGGGTGCCAAAGGGTGCCCCGTCTCTGAGTCAGAAGATCCTTCCTCAGAGGAATGGGCCAGGGAGGGACTGTCACGAGGAGCATAAGTTCTGGGAACCAAGTCCGGGTGGGCCAATAGGGAGCCACCAGAAGGACCTGCTCCTCGTCCTCCCTGACTTTGCACAGGGTCTGTGCAAGTAGGCTCACTGGGGGAAATGCATATTTGCGGAGGCCCCGGGGCCAGCTGTGTGCCAGTGCATCCGTGCCGAGTGTCGCCTCGGTCAGGGAATAAAACAACTGGCAATGGGAGGTCTCTGAGGAGGCAAACAGGTCTACCTGAGCCTCTCCGAACTCTCTCCAGATCAGCTGAACCGCCTGGGGGTGGAGTCGCCATTCTCCCGGGAGCACAGCTCGTGATAGCTCGTCGGCCACACGGTTGAGCACACCAGGGACATACATGGCTCGAAGCGACCTCAGATACTTCTGACTCCAAAGGAGGAGATGGCGGGCGAGTTGCGACATGCGACGGGAGCGTAGACCACCTTGACGGTTGATGTACGCAACGGTCGCAGTGTTGTCCGTACGGACCAGCACGTCTCTGCCCTGTAGCGGCCTTTTTAGGCGGCTCAGAGCGAGACGTACTGCTAGCAACTCGAGGCAGTTGATGTGCCAGTGCAGTTGGGGGCCCGTCCACACCCCTGACACTGCATGCCCGTTGTACGTGGCACCCCAGCCCGTGGCAGAGGCATCTGTGAAAACCACAGCATGCCTGGACACCTGTTCCAAGGGGACTCCTGCCCGGAGGAACGAGAGGTCTGACCACGGACTGAAGGTCTGGCGGCACTGCGGTGTGATTGCCACCCGGTGAGTGCCGTGATGCCACGCCCATCTCGGGACTCGGCCGTGAAGCCAGTGCTGAAGCGGTCTCATATGGAGCAGGCCGAGCGGAGTTACCGCTGTTGCCGCTGCCATATGCCCCAGGAGCCTCTGAAAGAATTTCAGTGGGACCGCCGTCCTGCCCTTGAATGTGTTCAAGCAGTTCAGCACCGACTGAGCGCGTTGCTCTGTGAGGCGCGCTGTCTGTGCGACCGAATCCAACTCCATACCGAGATAAGAGATCCTCTGCACGGGGGCGAGTTTGCTCTTCTCCCAGTTGACCTGAAGGCCCAGCTGGCTGAGGTGCCTGAGCACGAGGTCCCTGTGTTCGCATAACTGATCTCGAGAGTGTGCTAGTATGAGCCAGTCGTCGAGATAGTTGAGAATGCGAACGCCCTGTTCTCTCATGGGAACAAGGGCCCCCTCCGTGACTTTCGTGAAGACTCGGGGAGACAGGGCCAGCCCGAAGGGCAGGACCTTGTACTGATATGCTCGACCCTCGAACGCAAAGCGCAGAAACGGCCTGTGTCGAGGAAGAATCGAGACATGAAAGTACGCGTCCTTCAGGTCGATCGCTGCAAACCAATCTTGGGGACGGATGCATTCGAAAATGCGTCTCTGCGTGAGCATTTTGAACGGTAGCTTGTGAAGGCTCCGATTCAAAACTCGCAGGTCCAAGATCGGTCGTAACCCACCACCTTTCTTGGGTACAATGAAGTAGGGACTGTAGTGCCCTGACCTCATATCGGCTGGAGGGACCGGCTCTATCGCGTCCTTCGCCAGTAGGACTGCGATCTCCGCGCGCAAGACATGGGCATCGGCTGCTCTCACTGTAGTGGAGTGGATGGCCCGAAACTTGGGGGGACGCCGGGCGAACTGAATCGCATAGCCGAGCCTGATGGTCCGAATGAGCCAGCGAGACGGACTGGGGAGCGCTAGCCAGGCTCGCAGAGACCGTACAAGCGGGACCAAAGGGACCGTAGGCGTACCCGGAGTGGGGCAGCGAGGTGGAACACAGGGGCTCGGCTCGGGAGGCTCTCTCTGGGAGGCGGCCCGTAGCGAAGTCTGAGTGTGCTGTGCAACACTTACCTGGTTCCACGAGGCCGGAGGTGCAGGAGACGGCTGGGTTGCGTTCTCGAACTGCACACTGCTGCCTGCTGGCGAAAGAAGAGGCGGATGAGAGTGGTGAGGATTCTCTCCCCCCACTGCTCTCCAGGCCCTCTTCGGACCCAGAGACGGAAGAAACTGCTCTTTTATTGAAAATTTGGGTACCGCTGGTTTTGAAGCCAGCGGCGGAACAAAAAGAAAAGGAAAACAAAGATTTTCCACCCGGCCCTCTTCCGGGGGATGGAGCGATGCAGTCATCGTCTCCTGGAGAGCAGCCCCTGCCATCTCTGGGTCGCCCGTCCTAGGGCCGCTTGCTCCTGGCCTTGCCGCCCTTCTTAGCAGGGTCCTGGACGGGCGGGGCGGTCCGCCTGCGACTGGCTCCACGGCGCCGTTTGGATGGAGGCTGCTGCTGCGGCGCGGGAGCAGGGGCAGACGCAGGAGGCCGCCCTCGGCGACGAGCAGACTGAGGAGCCGCAGGCGGAGGGGTGGGAGCAGCAGCTGGCCGCCGCGGCAGGATGTGACGGATGGCCTCAGTCTGCTTTTGTACAGCCGAGAACTGCTGGGCGAAGTTCTCGACCGCGTCGCCGAAGAGGCCGGTCTGGGACACGGGGGAGTTCAGGAAGCGGAGCTTGTCAGACTCCCGCATGTCTGCCAGACACAGCCAGAGATGGCGTTCCTGGACCACCATGGTGGACATCGCACGACCCACCGACCGCGTGGTCACCTTCGTCGCACGAAGCGCGAGGTCCGTTGCGATACGAAGTTCCTGAAGAACTTGGGGATCATGACCACCCTCGTGCAGATTCTTCAGTGCCTTGGCCTGATGAACCTGCAGCAACGCCATGGCGTGCACGGCAGAGGCAGCTTCCCCACAGGCCTTGTAAGCCTTGCCGGTTAGATCCGACGAGTACTTACAGGCCCGTGAAGGGAGACACGGTTCTCCACGCCAAGTGGAGTTAGGGCACAGTTGCATGGCAACGGCCCGTTCCACTGGCGGGATGCGCGTGTAACCCTTAGCTGCCCCGCCATCAAGGGTGGTGAGGGAGGAGGAGCCACCGGAACGGTTTCTGGCAGTAAAAGGTGCCGTCCACGTCCCCGTAAGCTCCTCATGCACTTCCGGGAAGAAAGGCACTGGGGTGGGTTGCTGAGAACCAGCACGCGCCACCCCGAGATACCAATCGTCCAACCTCGAGGGTTCGGGACACGGTGGAGGGTTCCACACGAGCCCGACCCCGTTGGCGGCCCGGGAAAGCATGGCCATCATCTCCGGGTCCGTCTCAGGCATCGTTGACACCCCCGAAGGAGGCAACGGCGCCGAGTCGTCGTCCGCAGAGAAGTCTGACCCACCCTCCGATGCCGCGATCGACATCTGGTCTTCACAGGGAGCCCCAAAGGACACAAACGGTACACACCGCGAGGATGGTCCAGCTTTCTCCAATGGGGGCTCAACTGGCTGCGGAGCATGAGAGGGGTGAGGGCTCCTAGGGGGTTGGTTCCCCGAAGGAGACGCGCTCACCGTAATCCTCAGGTCACCCATGTCACTGCCCGCAGCAACCCTCTGAGGAGGATTGGATCGAGGCAGCGGCACGGGGACTCCGCCCCTTTGCAGGAACAAGAGTCTCGACCGTAGCTCCGCGATGGTCATCTTCCCACAATGGGTACATGACTCATCCACAAACGCTGCCTCAGCGTGTTCAATACCCAGACACACGAGGCAGCGCTTGTGACCATCCTGTGAACCCAGGTAACGACCGCATCCAGAAACACACAGATAGAAAGTCTTTTTTTTTTTTTTTTTTTTTTCAAATATGCTTTTCTATCTGTGTAAGCTCTTTTTAGGGACTGCTCTCACTGGTACGAAACACACAGGGGGAACAGACACTGCGAACACAGACGGGAATGTGCACCCGTCTGTGCGCTGTTACCAGCTGTGATAACAGCCTTTGAGCGCTCGCGGCGCACCTTACCAGCCGTTAAAACAGCTTTTGTTTGCTCAGTTTTTTTTTTTTTTCAACAGAAAGACAAACAAACACAAAGAAGACTGTCCCCGCTGCCGTGTTGTGACACCCGCACCGAAGAGAGATCCAATGGCTCGATTCCACTCTCAGAAGACGCATCGAAGTGCTTGGCTCCGAAGCAAAAAGCTGAAGTGCAATCACACCAGCTGCTCGTTAAATACCCGCGCTGCGAGGCTGCGCAGCTGATGCAAATGATTGCACGCCAATGTGTATTGGCTTGTTTTAGTTTCACTCGAAGTAGATTGGCCTCTCTAGCGAGATTCCTATTCGTCGTTCACCACGACGTACGTCGTAGTGACCGGACGATAGGGAACCCACTTCTTTGGTGACAATGACTTCCCTAAAGCCGAGCATAGCGCTTTGATGGGCGTACTGCTTTTGCTCACTTCTCTCTCTGGTCTACGGTTGCGCGCACGCGCCCGCGTACTTCCGGAGAAGTGCCCTTAGGACCCATATAAGGAAATTCCACTACATCTGACATGCATGTTGCATCCGCATGCCCATACTCGAAAAAAAACTTTCCGAAACTTGTGACAAACCGGAAGGAGCATTTTTGGAACA
The DNA here is from genome assembly GCF_951802725.1 of Rutilus rutilus. NCBI lineage: Eukaryota > Metazoa > Chordata > Actinopteri > Cypriniformes > Leuciscidae > Rutilus > Rutilus rutilus. Next base: position 64,341,834 of record NC_140209.1, read on the forward strand.
GAAATACTCCTTCAAACGTACAATTTAGTTTTTGAAACTTTGTCCATGTTTAGCATGGTAATCCAACTCTTTAACAGTGTAAAAAACTCAGTATGCATGAAATAGCATTTCACCCCCCCTTTAATTCGCGATCAACCTCATTTAATTGTAAGGTGAATTCAGCAAGGCATTCTGTGTCTTTGAAGCAACAAAGGTATTTTTCTTACAGTTTTTTTCTTTCGTGATTTGTGTGGATGACACGCAGTGGCATATACAGTATTATCAGCTGTATGGTGTGTTTTTAACCCTGAAATGTTTCATTTCGAGAGAGACCCGGCACGGTCAGTGAGGGAGACAAAATAAACTTACTAAAAAGAGATCCAGCGCGAGAGAGAGGCAAAGAAAAACGCCTGTTCTTAATTGATGTTGCTTTGAACTATTTTCGTTTTGTACCGTTTACATTTTTGCTGCAATTTCGTTGGCAGTACATGTAAAATGTTGCAAGAATAAGATTCTGTGTTTCTTATTTTGCATTGCAAAGGGAATAAACTCTAAACTCGACGCAACTCTGTTTTAAATAAATAAACTGTCCCGACACTTTATTTATACCTTGAAATATTCGATGAGGTATCAAACTTAATTAATTTAGTGTTCTCTTACATTTTCTTTTTTTTTTTATTGAAAGCAATACTGTATTGAAAGTCTTCTCTTTTTTCAATCTGTTTTGAAAAATGTCTTCCGTTGCTATGGCCAGGTATCACTGTCAGTCATCTAAATTTCGTGAATGATTCACAAAACAATAATTTAGCAGATTAAAGATGAGCTTCATAATCTTCATTTTCTGGTGCGATCGGCTGACAATCTTCCTTCATAAGTTTTGTCGTCTGTGCACCGGCTCAAATGGAATGTAGAAAATGTATGTTGTAGAGTAGCCTACAATTCATAATTAAACAAAACGTTTGACTTTAATAAACAGCTATATATTTAAGCATTAAGAATGGTAAAACGTACACGCTATCGGCGTGAGTACCATCTGTAAATCATCAGCACAAAAGCTTTTTTTTTGTGCAGAGCAGAGAGAGCGCACAGTTGCCAGATTTGGGAAATCAAGTAAAACACTTGGCAGAAAATGTATCCATTTAAGAGAAAAGCTCTAATTGGAGAAATTTAGGCTCTTGATATCGGGAAACCCAAGCATTAAAAAGTTATTGGAGGATTGTTACCAATTCGCAATATCGAAAATATAAAATTAAATAAAAAATCTTTTCAGGATAAATAATCAGTGGGCTGTTATGCATTATTGAGAGAAGCAGAAACTATGATCATGATTAAAATACATGATTAAAAATGTTTTGTCACAGTTTTTAATAAGTGTGATAAGTGATTCTCTTTGAAGGCAAAAGCTTGGATGGGTGAAAATAGCTTCCCAAAACAACAATTGTGGCTGTTCATGTGTTTATGTCTAGGATTGTTGTTGATCTTTAACATTATAGTAATGGACAATATGACATCTTTTGAAATCAGTGCTGTTATAATAACATTTTCTCTGTACTGTGATGGGGCATTTAATTTTTTTTTATTTGTAAATTGACTGTGAAATAAGTTTTGGGTTCACAGACATGATCAAGAAGGTTATCGGTTTGGGTGATCGGTGCAAGATTGAGGTCTCTTAAAGAGTATGTTGGGAAATGGAGGAGGACATTCCAGTACTATGTCTTTGTGATGTTTCTACAGCTTCTATAGTATCAGAGTCTATATATTATTTTCTCAACACATTCTCACTAACAACTCGTCTGGATGATTTGTCAGGACTGCTTGGTGTCACTTTTTAACACACTGGGACCCTTTCAGTGTTCAAAAACTATTAAAAACTCTCAATCTCACATGCACACCAGACAGGATGATTCTTACTGATCCACTTACTTGAGTTTGTCCAGTGTGCAGTCTGGATGGTTCATTGTATCAGAGAGCAGCTTCACTCCTGATTCTCCTGGGTGATTGTAGCTCAGATCCAGCTCTCTCAGGTGTGAAGGGTTTGAACTCAGAGCTGAAGCCAGAGCAGCACAACCTTCTTCTGTCACCATACAGCCAGATAATCTACAACAACAACAAGTGTTCATGTTAGTGTGCTTCATTGTTAGAGAATATACACTACAATAAACAACACGGCTCTTCAAAGTCAAGTAATGTGAGACAGTGATGAAGCCAATCAGTATATGGGGATGATTAGGAGGTCATGATGGACAGAGGCCAATGGGCAAATTTGGATTTTTACTGACCACAGAGAGTCAGGATCTCGGTTTAACGTCTCATCCTAAGTACGGTGCTCTTTTGACAGTATAGTGTCCCTGTCCCTACACTGGGGCATTAGGACCCACACAGACCACAGGGTGAGCACCTCCTGCTGGTCTCCCATCCAGGTACTAACCAGGCTCAGCCCTGCTTAGCTTCAGTGGGCAACCAGTCTTGGGCTACAGGGTGATATGGCTGCTGGTGATTATCTTTACAAAGACCTCTGATTGATTGCAAATTAGTGATGTTGAGATTACCCAACTTCAAAATTGACCGTGATTAAAATGGTCACGTAAATAAACCAAAATCTTGATGCTATGGTTAAAAAAAAAAGAAAACATTAAAACTAGTCTTTCAGACTTGTGTGTGCCGTGTCCTCTGCCTGGATACTAGGGCTGAACGATTAATCTCACTTTCCATGTAATCGCACTTAAATCGAGATGGCTGCGATTGGCAAAGGCTGCGATTATTTTTTCTGCACAGTTTGTCATTGATGTACGGCTCTGTAAACTCTGCTCCGTCTGAAAGCACTGAGAGTTTGAGTCACTTATAATGTGCATTTGAAAAAACAACACGCGTCAAATATCTTTCCAAAACATGAGAAGCATTTATGAACCTCGTCCAACAACAGACAACATTTAATACCAAACTCACTTCATAACGACAGCTGAGCTCCTCCTTCTGTGAGATGATGTGCCTTCTGACACAGAATAAGGCAGTCGTCTATTTACAAGTCATGTTTAATCCAAGCGTTTCATTCTTCTGTTTATTCAGCTACAGCGATAGGGATTTCCTGGAATGATGCGCATTATTGTACTTCTGTGGCGGGGCATATTTAGCGTGTTTGCGTGAGAGCACCCTCTGGTGTTCAAATGGGGCACTATTTAATCAGCCGCACTCCACTGACAAGCTGCGCATAAGATAATCGCAAATCGCGTGTATATCTGTGCATCTCTGCACCTGAACTGATCATCTCTGAATCTGTGCATCTCTGCACCTGAACTGATCATCTCTGAATCTGTGCATCTCTGCACCTGAACTGATCATCTCTGAATCTGTGCATCTCTGCACCTGAACTGATCATCTCTGTATCTGTGCATCTCTGCACCTGAACTGATCATCTCTGTATCTGTGCATCTCTGAACCTGAACTGATCATCTCTGAATCTGTGCATCTCTGCAACTGAACTGATCATCTCTGTATCTGTGCATCTCTGCACCTGAACTGATCATCTCAGTATCTGTGCATCTCTGCACCTGAACTGATCATCTCTGTATCTGTGCATCTCTGCACCTGAACTGATCATCTCTGAATCTGTGCATCTCTGCACCTGAACTGATCATCTCTGCACCTGAACTGATCATCTCCGTATCTGTGCATCTCTGCACCTGAACTGATCATCTCTGCACCTGAACTGATCATCTCTGAATCTGTGCATCTCTGCACCTGAACTGATCATCTCTGTATCTGTGCATCTCTGCTCCTGAACTGATCATCTCAGTATCTGTGCATCTCTGCACCTGAACTGATCATCTCAGTATCTGTGCATCTCTGCATCTGAACTGATCATCTCTGTATCTGTGCATCTCTGCACCTGAACTGATCATCTCAGTATCTGTGCATCTCTGCACCTGAACTGATCATCTCTGTATCTGTGCATCTCTGCTCCTGAACTGATCATCTCAGTATCTGTGCATCTCTGCACCTGAACTGATCATCTCAGTATCTGTGCATCTCTGCATCTGAACTGATCATCTCTGTATCTGTGCATCTCTGCACCTGAACTGATCATCTCAGTATCTGTGCATCTCTGCTCCTGAACTGATCATCTCTGTATCTGTGCATCTCTGCACCTGAACCGGTGGCGGATACAGAATGTCATTAATAGGTGGGCCTGGTGAATATACGGGGGGGCCTCGGTTTTTTAAGCTTATATACACGCTCAGTGGCGTAACTTTGCTAAATTATATGTACATTGTACAATAACATTACGATGTCCATCGATTTAAATAGTATGCTAATATATATATATACTATATATAGTTTTTTAGTATACTAAAATATTTAGATTCGCCAATTCGAACAACGTATACCTAAATGGTCCAGTGGTAGAACTTTCGCCAACTGTATCAGTGCCACTTATCGCAGGGGCAACTTTCATCACCTGATTTAAAAAAACACATTTCAGCGCTAGATCGTCTCTTATTTAACAAACGAACGAAATTAATGCTCTGCTGGTTAACTGGAGATGTTTAATTTATTTGTAGAATTGGTACATTCGTGCCGCGAGATGTTTTAAAAAGTGGTGGGGACATGTCCCACCCGCAAATTACGCCTATGTAACACGCCTGATAAATGTCAACAATAGCAGATCGGTACTTAGGTAGTGAATTTAACTACCTTGTACTCATGTCAGTCAGCCCTCCCGGCTGCTTTAAACCTGAAGTTCCATCTGTCTGTCACGCGAGTCACTATCACAACGTTAAGTCAGTGCGCGCACAGAGATGAGTTGCGTGATAGCATAGACTGACACGTGATATGCCGACATAATATTTTTCTTTTGTAGCTATTTTTCGTAGCTATTGTACATAAATGTCCTCAGGAAACTATTAAAATGAAATTATTTATTAGTTCATTATTATTATTATTATTAAAATTAAAATTTTTAATTGTTTTTATTAATCTGATTGGGTGGGCCACCAGTCAATCTGGGTGGGCCACCAGTCAATCTGGGTGGGCACGTGCCCACCCAGGCCCACCCAGGCCCACCCATAAATCCGCGCCTGACCTGAACTGATGATATCAGTATCTGTGCATCTCTGCACCTGGACTGATCATCTCTGCGTCTGTGCATCTCTGCACCTGAACTGATCATCTCTGTATCTGTGCATCTCTGCACCTGAACTGATCATCTCTGTATCTGTGCATCTCTGCTCCTGAACTGATCATCTCTGTATCTGTGCATCTCTGCTCCTGAACTGATCATCTCTGCATCTGTGCATCTCTGCATCTGGACTGATCATCTCTGTATCTGTGCATCTCTGCACCTGAACTGATCAGCTCTGCATCTGTGCATCTCTGCACCTGAACTGATCATCTCTGTATCTGTGCATCTCTGCTCCTGAACTGATCATCTCAGTATCTGTGCATCTCTGCACCTGAACTGATCATCTCAGTATCTGTGCATCTCTGCATCTGAACTGATCATCTCTGTATCTGTGCATCTCTGCTCCTGAACTGATCATCTCTGTATCTGTGCATCTCTGCACCTGAACTGATCAGCTCTGCATCTGTGCATCTCTGCACCTGAACTGATCATCTCTGTATCTGTGCATCTCTGCTCCTGAACTGATCATCACTGTATCTGTGCATCTCTGCACCTGAACTGATGATCTCAGTATCTGTGCATCTCTGCTCCTGAACTGATCATCTCTGTATCTGTGCATCTCTGCTCCTGAACTGATCATCTCTGTATCTGTGCATCTCTGCATCTGGACTGATCATCTCTGTATCTGTGCATCTCTGCTCCTGAACTGATCATCACTGTATCTGTGCATCTCTGCACCTGAACTGATCATCTCAGTATCTGTGCATCTCTGCTCCTGAACTGATCATCTCTGTATCTGTGCATCTCTGCTCCTGAACTGATCATCTCTGTATCTGTGCATCTCTGCTCCTGAACTGATCATCTCTGTATCTGTGCATCTCTGCTCCTGAACTGATCATCTCTGTATCTGTGCATCTCTGCATCTGAACTGATCATCTCTGTATCTGTGCATCTCTGCATCTGGACTGATCATCACTGTATCTGTGCATCTCTGCACCTGAACTGATCATCTCAGTATCTGTGCATCTCTGCACCTGAACTGATCATCTCTGTATCTGTGCATCTCTGCTCCTGAACTGATCATCTCTGTATCTGTGCATCTCTGCACCTGAACTGATCATCTCTGTATCTGTGCATCTCTGCTCCTGAACTGATCATCTCTGTATCTGTGCATCTCTGCTCCTGAACTGATCATCTCTGCATCTGTGCATCTCTGCACCTGAACTGATCATCTCTGTATCTGTGCATCTCTGCTCCTGAACTGATCATCTCAGTATCTGTGCATCTCTGCACCTGAACTGATCATCTCAGTATCTGTGCATCTCTGCATCTGAACTGATCATCTCTGTATCTGTGCATCTCTGCTCCTGAACTGATCATCTCTGTATCTGTGCATCTCTGCACCTGAACTGATCAGCTCTGCATCTGTGCATCTCTGCACCTGAACTGATCATCTCTGTATCTGTGCATCTCTGCTCCTGAACTGATCATCACTGTATCTGTGCATCTCTGCACCTGAACTGATGATCTCAGTATCTGTGCATCTCTGCTCCTGAACTGATCATCTCTGTATCTGTGCATCTCTGCTCCTGAACTGATCATCTCTGTATCTGTGCATCTCTGCATCTGGACTGATCATCTCTGTATCTGTGCATCTCTGCTCCTGAACTGATCATCACTGTATCTGTGCATCTCTGCACCTGAACTGATCATCTCAGTATCTGTGCATCTCTGCTCCTGAACTGATCATCTCTGTATCTGTGCATCTCTGCTCCTGAACTGATCATCTCTGTATCTGTGCATCTCTGCTCCTGAACTGATCATCTCTGTATCTGTGCATCTCTGCTCCTGAACTGATCATCTCTGTATCTGTGCATCTCTGCATCTGAACTGATCATCTCTGTATCTGTGCATCTCTGCATCTGGACTGATCATCACTGTATCTGTGCATCTCTGCACCTGAACTGATCATCTCAGTATCTGTGCATCTCTGCACCTGAACTGATCATCTCTGTATCTGTGCATCTCTGCTCCTGAACTGATCATCTCTGTATCTGTGCATCTCTACATCTGGACTGATCATCTCTGTATCTGTGCATCTCTGCTCCTGAACTGATCATCACTGTATCTGTGCATCTCTGCACCTGAACTGATCATCTCTGTATCTGTGCATCTCTGATCCTGAACTGATCATCACTGTATCTGTGCATCTCTGCACCTGAACTGATGATCTCAGTATCTGTGCATCTCTGCACCTGAACTGATCATCTCTGTATCTGTGCATCTCTGCACCTGAACTGATCATCTCTGCATCTGTGCATCTCTGCACCTGAACTGATCATCTCTGCATCTGTGCATCTCTGCATCTGGACTGATCATCTCTGTATCTGTGCATCTCTGCACCTGAACTGATCATCTCTGTATCTGTGCATCTCTGCATCTGGACTGATCATCTCTGTATCTGTGCATCTCTGCACCTGAACTGATCATCTCTGTATCTGTGCATCTCTGCACCTGAACTGATCATCTCTGCATCTGTGCATCTCTGCACCTGAACTGATCATCTCTGCATCTGTGCATCTCTGCATCTGAACTGATGATCTCAGTATCTGTGCATCTCTGCATCTGGACTGATCATCTCTGTATCTGTGCATCTCTGCATCTGAACTGATCATACAATAATCTAGCCTTGAGGTCATGAACGCATGAACTAATTGTCCCGCATTTGTCAGTGAGAGCATATGGCGTAATTTCAGAACTCACATACCTGGACTGATTGCACAAACATTTGTTCTCCATTTTATGGACTATTTAAGCACTGAGCACGCTAAGCAAAGTGCAAAGTCTTGTTATGCCATGGCTAACATTTCTGAGCTTTTTTCCCAAAACGTATCTATTCATCAATTTAGAGATCCATATTGACATATCTCATTTACTATCAGAACCAAACAGATTCTCTAATCCCCTTTACTAAACAAAATTCAGTTCTACTCAGCTGCCATTGAGTCTGTTTTATGCACTTCCATCACTGTCTGGTTTGGTTCAGCTACCAAATCAGATATTAGGAGACTACAACGGACAGTCCGGACTGCGGAGAGGATTATTGGTGCCAACCCTCCAGGACCTGTACTATTCCAGATTGAGGAAGAGAGCAATAATCACCCTGAACACCACCTGTTTGAACGGTTACCGTCAAGTAGGGCTGGGCGATAAAACGATAACGATAATTATCGCAATAAAATTTCTTGATAAAATGATATCAGGAGTTGGATAAATGTTCGATAATGTTTATGCGCCAAAAGTGGAATGAATCTCATTTGAACCGCGCGCCACACGGACCCTTTATCCGCTCGGCTCAAAGTCCAAACGGCAGCGGGAGCTCACTGGAGCAGACGCGTTTACTCTGATCGGTCTCGGCCACGAGATCCAGTGAGAAGCTCTTGAGTTCAGCAAATAACACAATGTCTCAATGATTTAAACCAGTTTAAAGGCAGATGAAACAGCGCTGACAAACCAGAGAAACTCTGTGAGCAACGAGGCGATCAGAAGGCTTTTCTGTCTACAAAGTCCCATTATTTACCACGGATTTACTGTTAGTCTAGTAATATTTAATGCACCCTGAAATGTGGGATATACATATTGAATTTTATTATATTATTAATGTAGACAATGTATTAAAGGACTAATGGATATAATTTCAGTATTTAATCATGTATTTAGGCTACTGTTTTTCATACAAATACCATAAAAACCATAAAGTTACATTTTGCCTTGATAGTGAGGCTATCGGCTATGCCTGGTTTTATCTGTGGTTCTCATGATCTAAATGCATGGATAAGACACATGCCTTTGGTGTGAGAGACCCGGGTTCGAATCCACTGTGAGACACCAATGTGTCCCTGAGCAAGACTCTTAACCCCTAGTTGCTCCAGAGGCGTGCAACCTCTGACATATATAGCAATTGTAAGTCGCTTTGGACAAAAGCGTCAGATAAATGTAAATGCAAACAGTCAGAATATTACATTTACCAAATAAAAATTAGGTTGTTAAAAAATGTTTAACAGATGTTACTGTTTTTGTTAATGAACATACATTTACCGATTGTAAATCTGCATTCTAACTCAAGCAAATATTGTCAACTGTCAAATATTAGTTGAGACAAAACATGCAATATTAATATTGCAGCCTGCACTGAAAACTGTGCTGAAGATACGTGCCATCAAACTTAGGCAACACAAACACAAAACATGAAACAATATCCCCCATTATGCAGAAACTGTCAGGGTTCTGCCCTGGCAGTGTTGTCTGTCTTGTCTCTGTTTAATGTTTCTATGTTTATGTTGTGCTTAAAGGGATACTTCAGGATTTAGCATTAAGCTTTGTATTAGTAGAAAACCTGTAGTATTTTCGAATTACCATGCTTTCCGCCCTCATATCCCCCTGAGACAAGAGATTTATGTATTTTTTGTCTGGAAAAAATCCTCCGATGACGCAAAAATCATCATTTTGCGTCATCTGAGGATTTTCTGGCCAGAGGCTAAAGACTACAGCCAGTAGGAGGAGCTGTTCCGCATGTTTTCAGCCCGCCCATAGAGGGTGGGATCTCACTCACAGAATGTACACACAGTCAGCCGTCTTTCTTTGGAAGCTAAGCTAGCAGGCTCTTGTTCTGTGGAGAAAGCTGAATAGTAGGAGAAAGCTGAGTAAGTAGGGGTTACATCCTCCTTTTCCCGGACTTGTCAGTCGGGCGAGATCGTTCAAAATGTCCGGGATTCGGCTTTTGCTTTCTGCGGTCGCCATTCATTGTTTACATGCACACCTCTTGTTTCAATCTAACTGAATTCATTCCGATTGGTGAATCTGAATGTAGTGTTTACATGAACGCTAAACAAGTGATCGGTTGATGTGCGTTTTACCATTGCTAAGAAAATTCCTGCTCCTCCGTGAGCGATGCGAGACCCGGCGCGTCTCAGTGATGACGCCACCGGCCTCGCGCAGTTTTCCAGCGGCCATCAGCCTCGTCCTGCTCGCCACAGTAAACATGATGAATGGATGGCGACTGTAGAACGCAAAAGCCGAATCCCGGACATTTTGGGCGAACTCTAAATCCCTGGCAAACTCATCACGTAGGCTAGCCTTTTTGTTTTTAACTGCGCTCCCTTACCGGTAGGCGTGGCCTCCTAAGGCAGCGAAGCAAGTGCATTCTGGGAGTTGTTGTCTTTTATCCACATTAGCCAAAAATAAATTTTCTGGCTTTTCTCAGTCTAGAAAGCTCCAAATTCAAAAATTTCTTCACATTTCTTCTACTTAAATGACCTATTTTAAATACACATTCATCTTCCCAGAGGTGAAGTATCCCTTTAAACACATGGCTGTGCATTTGTTTGTGTTTGCCATGTGCTCCTCTGTCCCTTCCTCCTTGTTTCCTGGTACCATGCCCCCTTGTTTAGTTGAGTCCTTGTTTGAGTGTTAGCACCTGTCTCCTCGTTAAGTCCTTGTTTGTCTGAGTGTGCTCACCTGTTCCTCATGTTCTTAGCTTGCTTTATGTTTGCTCTTTCCCTCTTGTGTTTGCCAGTTTGTTAAATGTTGTACCTCATAGTACTATTGTGTCTCAGTATCATTCCTCTTAAATTGTTAGTGTTTTGTTGTAGAAGTTTGTTAGTGCTCTGGTTACTGCCATTGGCATTGTCTGTCTTGTTCCCTGTTCCAGTCCTGTCCAAGTCCTGTCCAGCAAGCAGCCCTGTTCTGAGCCTGAGATACCTGAGCGCCAAGCTGAAAGAAGTTCCTGTCTGGCTTTAGCTGGTTACCTCTGGTCTCACTCTGTTCTGCCATATCTACACTCCAGCCTACGGACACCTCATTACATCTGCTGCTCTGCTGTTGTCATTAGCTGTGTCCCAAAGTGAAGGCTGCGTCCTTCGAAGGCCGTATTTGAAGGCCGGATGGCTGTATTTGAAGGCCGATTGCGTCACCGCGGCGCGACGAAGGACGTCCCAATTCAAAGGCTGCATCCTTGGAAGGTCGCATTTGAAGGCCGATTGCGTCACGCGGCTCGATGAAGGCTGTCCCAATTCAATTCTCCATCCTTCGAAGGCCGTATTCGAAGGCCGGTTGGCGTCATCGCGCCGCGACGAAGGCTTCCCTGATTCAAAAGCGACGCCAAATGCACCCTTCGTTTCCCCGTGAAAAGAAGGATACATAAATGGACACTTAGCGGCCTATTCTACCCCATAAGTCATTGCGCTCCGTTGACGACAGCATTTATTTATTTATTTTTAAAGGCGGCCGAGACTAGAGATCGGTGGTGGACAGCAAATTCACATTTAAATGTAAGTTTAAACATGTTATGTTTTCATTTACTCAAATAGCTAGCGAAACCAGAGTTAAATTTTCTTATAAACTTCTTCTTAACTCCTTCGTCACCATTGCATGCCTTCATTTATCAGGTAGTTTTAGGCAAAACTTGTGGTAATAACGTTATTAGTTTAACGACCTATTTGTAATATTTGCACTTGTGTATTATAAGAAATATCACTCACCCAATAAAGCCCAAAACAATAAGAAAAGCAGTAGATAAGGCAATGGGGTTTCACTTTTATGTGTTTTGTAGTGCTGTCATGCAAGCTATGTGGTTTTAACCAAATTTTAGTATACAGAAATATGATTTCTTAAGTTTGTGTTAAAATAATATATGTGTGTGTACTGTGTATAATTAAATTTGTATATATAAATACACACACATGCATGTATATATTTAAGAAAAATGTGTTATTTATATATAAAAAAATTATATATATAATATATATGATATAAATTATATATAAATATATACAGTATATATGCAAATATTTCTTAAATATATACATGCATGTGTGTGTATTTATATATACAAAATAATTATACACAGTACACACACATATATTTTGTAAACACAAACTTTTAATTAATCTTTTCACAGCCCTAATATATATATATATATATATATATATATATATATATATATATATATATATATATATATATATATATATATATATATATATATATATATATAGAAAAGTAATACACACATCTTTGCTGAAATGTATTGTCCTGTTGTTGTTAACAATATGGTTCATTTGCTCTGCCTTTAGGATTGCAAGTGTCCTGGGACAGGAGAGGGTGTGAGTGGGAAACCCACTGCTGCAGCTTGGCCCTGGTTTGTCCTCATGGATGAGATGTTGGGACAGAGGCATTGCACCAACCCCCCGTCCTCATCGCCTCAATCCCTGAGGACACACCAGGGCCGAGTTCAGCAGTGGGTGCCCACGGTGAGGAGGAGCCAGGGGCAGCAGCACCAGCACAAAGGCGGCGAGACAGGACGAGTTTTTGGACTTGATCAGAGAAGAAATGCAACTACAGAGGGAGGCAGAGGCGAGGAGTGCACAGGAAAGAAGGAAGAGGATGGACAGGCTGTTTTCTCTTCTTGAGAGAATGATTGAAAAATATATATATTTTCTACATATTCTTGTTTAACTTTTTTCACTTTTATTTTTTGTGATGTACATTTATTTTTATGCAACTTTAATTGTGTAAATAAAAGAGAATGAATTGTTCTGGACATGGTTTATTTTTGTAATGACAGTAATACTTTCTGCATGAAACAAATTCTATACCTTTTTATTTTTTCAAATAAAATTGGTAAATGAAAATCATTTGTTCTTTAGGCTACATTAAAGTACTTTTTCCAACTATTTACAAAATACGTTAAACATATCAAAATCAACATAAACATTTAATTTTACAATACATAAAATAAGAAAAAAATGATGTAGACTCTATTGAGCTGAGCTGCTGGACCGGGATGGGCTGCCCCTGGTAAGGCCTCCTGCTGGTGGGACATCATCTGGGATGGTCTCCAGAGTGTTAAAGTGCATATTTCCTCTATCCACTAAGTTGTCTACCAACAGGTTTGCAGGGCTGATTCAATCGACGGCTTTCTGAAAAAAGTACTTTTAATAACTACTGCATTTATATTAGGCTACTACAGCATTACTGCGTAGGGCAGGCTATGTTGCATTTTACTTCTGTATATTTTCAATATACAGTAATATCTGGTTGTTACATTATATACTTTTGTGTAGTAATGTAATCACATTGTGATGTGAGGGAAAAAAGTACTTCAGGTTACTTCACATTTGTAAGTGAATACTTAACGAAATATGCAGTTCCGAAAATTAAAGTAACAAAATGTAGGCTTATTGTCACAATATTAACAAATTGTTGCTAACTACAGCAGCGTCCCATATCAAAGGGCGTATCTGAAGCGTTCGGACCGGTCTAGCCTATGAAGGATTGTTCTTGTCGCCTGGCAACCGTGACAGCTGCAGATGACGAGCGCGAGAAATACTGGACTTTTTATATTAAATTGGGTTTTGTATTCAAACAGGGCTAAACCGAAAATACATGATCCGGCAGCGCCGGGGCACACCATGACCTCCAGTAAAATATAAAACATAAAAATGACAATAGCCAATTCTGGCTCCATAGCTGTTTACTCAGTTATCAAAATGAATGATCAGGATAGCAGCTGTCCTCTCGCACCGTTGCTTGGCGCCAGGAGCGGTGATCGGGAACACCTGGTTGCACAATTAGGAAATCCTAGGAAGGCTACATGGTGCGTCCTTCAGAGGACGCATAGGCTGCATCCTTGAAGTCTGTGTCCTTCGAAGGATGCAGCCTTCAACATTGGGACACAGCTATTGTCTCATCTCTACCTATTGTTTGGATTGCTTCCTTCTCCCACCTCGTCGTGTCATCTGTTTGTCAATAACGCTGTTAATTGTCATCCTGCATTTGAGTCCTCCTTCACAGATCCATAACAGAAACTAAGAAATTCATTTTTCTATCAAGATTTTTATTTTGTTAAGGAAAAATGACAAATGTTTGAATGTTTTACCTCAGATTTGTGAAATGTTCACCTGTTTGTCATGATATGTTCTGACAATAAAGGTTAGTTTAAAGGTCCCATTCCATGGATTATTTTATAATGTTTCCTGGGGTGCCCTTATAATGTTAGTATGTTTTTTAGATCAAAAATTGTTATAATTTAGAAATAAAAGGCATATTTCCTAGCCTGATTTCATCTTCTGAATTGAACACTCTGTTTGAAGGGGCGTGTCCGCTGAGAGACTTCAGTGTAAACGCCCTCTGCTGTGATTGGCTGACATGCTTGCATATGAAATATCTGGCATTACATGTGGAACTATCTGGAAAACTTTTACTATTACATCTATTATACGTTTTTACTATTTCAGCTATCGGGATTAACGAATCATGAAAAGTTTAAGTATTTAGATCTATTCCCATCACATAAAAGGTTGCAGTGATGAGCACTGAGCAGATGACAGTCTGTTGATCGCGTGAAAAAAGATCTTATCATTGCAACGCAGTTTCTGCACTCTCACTGATGGTTTCACCAATGCAAACATGAGGTATATAAATACAGTAAGAGCTTCGTTGTGCAGTGTAACAGCGTCATTTTTGGCAAGTGTCCAGATAAACTCGCGCTGTGTGATTGACAGCTTGGGCGATTGGAAAGGGATTGTTCTTTGATTGCTTTCTGTATATTAATCACAGTTTAAGTAAGATTATTTTCATCCTACTAAGAGAAACGATGTGAAGTTGATCGCTACTTCCATAATCACTACTTACCGCTTGCTGGAATATAGTTGAAATTGCCCCCTTCGTCAGTATGAAACGCTGAGAGAAGCCTGCTTAATATTGTCCCAGGTTAGAAAAACAGTCCGTGGTGAAATGGACAGAGCAAACTAACAACTTCAAATTAAACTTTTGCAGTATCCAATTATAGATAAACATCAACCACGCCTGTTGATATTTCGCCATCAATACGCCTGTATTCCTGTGTGCGGAGGTTAAAAACCGGTTTTAATGACGTCATTAAAGAAGGAAGTAGAGGTTCAATAGTTCAATCCGGCCGTTTGATGTAGTCGACTTTTGTTAAAGGGTCATGAAACCCCCCTCTTTCAGCTCAAGTCTAGCTCACAATCTTTTTGAAAAATGCAACTTAAATGGGCGTGGTGGCTGTGAGAAGAAGGGAGGGGAGGGGAGTGTGGTATGGCACGGCAGGGGAGAGGAGAGGAGAGGGGGGAAAACTGTCATCACCAGTGGCCTATGCATATCGACTGTCACTAAAAATCAGTGGTAACACGTGAGGAAATGCTAGATTTTTTTTAATAGCTGGAAAAGTTAGTCTAATGAAATACACTGACACCTTAATTTGTGTCCTTTCAAAAGTAACTGAATGCCCTGCTACATATATTAGCCTACAGTAATCATAATTGTATTTAAAACATATAAATTGTTTCTATACACACTATAAATGCATATATTTGAAAATAATAAATTTTCTGTTTTTTTTTAAAACGTTCCGTACATATAGCCTAGATCTACGCGCTCCCTAAACCCACATAAGATGGACAGTGACAGAAATTTTCACAAATTAAGCATTCGTTTCATACAATTGAAGTATTATCGAAATATCACAATTTTTAATAACGAGTGATTATTTAACAAAAGGCAAGTAAAACGGTCAGGGTAACATTTTAGATAGACACACACACACACAGGCCCGGATTGGCTAATCGGGAGCACCGGGAAAATTCCCGGTGGGCCGGTCTGTTTTATTGGCCAGGAGGGCCGGTGTTGTCATGGCACTGGGTTGAATGCTTTCCTTATAGCTCCAATCATAGCGCAGCCCCACTATTTTTTATTATTATTATTTTATTGCAGCCCCACAAAACAATAAAAATAAAGTCACTTTGTTAGAGATGTGCGAACAAAAAATAAGAGATACAAAACATGGATAATAGCCCATAGGCGCAAAGGCGGCGCTGAAAAGGCCAGAATAATAAAATATCTCTAGAAACTCAAGCGGCCAAATAACCTACGACTCAGGGCCGTACCGACCATTGAGGTCTCCGAGATCCGGACCTCGGTAATTTTTCCTGAGTGTATAATGAACGTTGTGAAATAATTGCCTAATATTAGGCTACCTGCTGCAATGATTCGCATATCGCGAAGATAACCGACGTCCTCATCATCTGAGCTGCTTCAGCACTCAAACACCGCTCGTCGGCAATGGCAAAATGTTTGAGATGACCGATCAAAGCAAGCGGGATTTAAGTTCACAGAAGCGCGAGCCGCGGCCGCGCGCGAATCCCAACGCGACGCTTCACGAGATGAGGTGCGTGGCTAAACTAAACGGCTGTTTTACGATAGAAATTTTAAACGACCGACATAAATAATCACTTTACAAAGACTGTATCAATCTAAGCTCATCTTCAGGAAGGGGAGATTTACAGGTAAAGATAAAGAGACTGAGAGAAGAAGAACGAGAGAAGGAGATGGAGATGAGAGAGGAGAGCAGGTAGAGCAATAGCTTATTGCATAATAATGAGAATAACTTTATTACAATGGATTCCTATTTAACACAGTCAGATGTTTATGGAAGCTTGTTTCCGCCACAAAAAAAAAAAAAAAAAAAAATGATAATTGCGACTTTTTATCTCACAATTGCGAGTTTACATCTCGCAATTCTGACTTTATTTCTCAGAATTGCGAGATACAAAGTCAGAATTGCGTGAAATAAAGTCGCAATTGCGTGTTATAAAGTCAGAATTGTGAGATATAAAGTCAGAATTGCGTGAAATAAAATCGCAATTGCGTGTTATAAAGTCAGAATTGCGAGATATAAAGTCAGAATTGCATGAAATAAAGTCACAATTGCGTGTTATAAAGTCAGAATTCTGACTTTTTTTCTCGCAATTGTGACTTTATATCACGCAACTCTGACTTTATAACACGCAATTGGGAGATATAAAGTCAGAATTGCATGATATAAAGTCGCAATTGCATGTTATAAAGTCAGAATTGTGAGATAAACTATTCTGAGAAAAAGTCCGTCTTTTTTCCCCCCTTAGAATAGGAATTTATATCTCACAATTGTGAGTTTATATCTCACAATTGTGAGAAAAGATGTCAGAATTGCAAGATATAAACTCGCAATTGCGTACGTGTTATAAAGTCAGAATTGCGTGATATAAAGTCGCAATTGCGAGAAAAAAAGTCTGAATTCTGACTTTATAACACGCAATTGTGACTTTATTTCACGCAATTCTGACTTTGTATCTCGCAATTCTGAGAAATAAAGTCAGAATTGCGAGATGTAAACTCGCAATTGTGAGATAAAAAGTCGCAATTATCATTTATTTTTATTTTGTGGCGGAAACAAGCTTCCATATTGGGGGAAGTGCCAGATAGCCCTTGAAAGATTGGGCCTTATATACTGAGGGTTTAATTACATTATTTTAATAGTCAGTCGGGAACTAAAGTGGGCCGGTCTAAGGCATGAAACTCCAGGGCTGAAAATGAGTCCCAATCCGGCCCTGCACACACACACACACCTCTGAAGCGATAGAAAAGTACTCGGGACCGCATCATCACTAGACGCAACCTGCATTGGTGTACAAGGCTGAAGTCCACCATTCTCCCGTTGAATGGTTGCTACACACACAGAGTTTAGATGTGTCCGTGGTTGATGGCCAACCAACCGCCCGCAGTCAGAGTCTAGCCCGGGCAGCATCGCGGGGAAAGATGCACTGGAACTTTTGCACCACGAAAACAAACGCGCGTCCCATAATCATTGCTCTCTCATCTACTACGCAATATCACAGTTTGACATGTCTGTTCCACGTGGTGTCATGAATAATTAAGAGAAAGTGTCTTCTCATTGGATAAGAAAACTCAGTACATGAATAATAATGAGACACCGATGAGTCATCAAAGTACTATAGTGCTCTGATGAAGATCTTAAACGATGAAGATTTTAAACCCGGAAGACGAAAATAGCGAATTTTACCATTTTCCCCCTACTATTAAATCTAACAGATGCTAACATTGTCTTCAATGGTGTTCAACACACATACCTCTGTTAAAATCTCAGAAAATTTGGTTTAGGGTTTCATGACCCTTTAAATAAAATATCTCGCTTTGCATTGAACTTTGAGCTTTATAATTTTAAAGATATTATTTATACTCCAACAACAACATAACACACTAACTAAAGTTTAAACCATGGGATCACGAAGAACGGGACCTTTAAAACCACAATTAACGCTCTGTTTTTTACAACTTTCTGCAAAAATCTGCCTTTAAACTTGAAAGAAATAAAGATTTGACATTTATCGTGATAATTATCGATATCGACTGATATAAAAAAAAAATATCGTGCTAATTTTTACTGGCCATATCGCCCAGCCCTACCGTCAAGACGGCGACTCAGATCACTGGCCACAAGAACATCTAGGCACAGGAACAGTTTCTTCCCACAGGCCATTTCCCTTCTGTACAGTTAACATACCTCCCGAGGCATATGCCTCTAAGTGCAATACTCCCATTGTGTAGTGCAATATCTTCTAACCTCAGGCAGGGCTCTACGCTAACTTTTTTCCCAAGGAGTACATGTGCTCCTAAATGAAAAAATTTAGGAGCACACAAAGAAATATAGGAGCACAGTGAAAAAAGCTGATTAAACTGCTCAATTCATATGGATTAGTTTTATGATCTTTTTATGAACTTTTTTTGAAGCATCAAAGTGGTAGTTTTTTTTTTTTTGCACTTGGTCTTTTGAGATAATGACTAGGCCTTCATACTGTGTTGCATATCTATCGCTCACTAAGTGTTTACTTGACTTTTTTATGGTGTAGGGGCCTGTTTACACCTGGTCACTTCATGCATTTTTACTGACCAAAACGATTCCATTTACACCTAGTCACATAAGTGTGTTGCTATATGCAGATTTAATGTAGACTTATGCAGATTTCATGTCACCAAACGTAACAGATATGAGCTGCATTTTATTGATCATTCATTGATCATAAGCTCATTTCAAAATCAGCGATAGGAGAGAGCGACAGCAGCACTGGTAGCCTAATATCATTTTGTTTCTTTACTATTAATGAATATGATTATGTTGAGCGTCTACGACTTACTTTCATTTTCATTTGTGGCAGTTTGTGCGTTGGCTTGATGAATAGATCGCTCATCTGTCGTGATGCGTGTTGCAATGGCGTCATCATGGCTATAACATGACATACAGCCAATAACACGCTCTCACACATTTATTTTTAGCACTTGTAACTACACTGACTTGGCATCCGGCCAGATGTTCTGAATTAGCGAATCCTGATTTGCAGACAAAGCTCGTTTTCTTCTTGAGTAAACAAAGATCATTCTGTTTACGACCCCCTTGGGGCATGTTGACCAGTGGGGGCGCCGTTCTGGCTGGGGGTCTCCCGTGGCACGACACATTTATAACAAAGACAAGCGTTGTCGAGCAAAATGGTCGACCTAATCCCCTGACTCAAATTACCACACACACACACACACACACACACACACACACACACACACACACACACACACACACACACACACACACACAAACTTCCTTTGTCTGTAACTTAGGATAGGAATATCCTTTTAATATATGTACATTCCTATATGCATGTGTGATTAGTTTTGCCTCATAATAGAGGTGTGGTTTGCTAGTGTATAGCTTTGAATTCTGAGTGTTTATTGAAAGAATGTTCCCCAATATTGCCTGTACCTCGGGACTAGGTCATAAACTTTATGACTCCCAAGCTGCAGCTCATCCCGCTCCTCTGCAAGAGAGATAACAGGGAGCCAACATTCCAACACACACATTAACACACACACAAACACCATCCATGGAACTTTTCAGAGAAAAGTACCTTTTAAATGTATTAAATGTACCTATCCCTTTTTATGCTTAGATGTCTTCACATGTCATATTGGAGTAGCCATAATGTTTATTGTGTGGAAATCAAAATGTATATGCTCGTAATGATGAACGATCCTGTATCTCTGTATTCCTGACTTGCAAAATTATGTCCTTGTGATCGTCAAAACCCGACCGAGTCGAATCTCGACGCCAAATTACAAAAAGAGGAAATACCATCTTTCTGATTATGAGTGGTCGATTCTGACACCTCCATAAATCAGATTCGGGGGTTGTTCCAAACAAACAAAGGAACTTTTCCCGCTTCAGATCTTTGGATTGTCATTGGTTGTTCACGTAACCAGAGGCGGTAACACATCTTCTCCATAAAAGATCCATCCATGAAGACAGAAGAGTTAAGCACTTCGTCTGAAAGAATTTCTGGTTCCATGGCTCCTTAGGGAGCTCTCATCTCCGTTCTTTCTTTTCCTTTCTTTACTTAGTTTTATTTTCGTATTCGCCTCTCCCTCCGCAAAGGGAGATGAACTCTGAATCATTTCTTTGGTAACTTCACTTTCTGTGAACCTTTAAACTTCGCGCGAGTCTGCTCGTCCCGGGGGAAGACAGGAACGAACACGCCCAGCTTCGACGGAGAAAAACACACGCCTTCCTTTCTCATACAAAGAGAATACATGCAAGTATTATTGAATTGAACTTTAATTTGATTTTCTTGTTGTCTCTCTCAAAGGTTACCTGTCTGTGAATTTTGCCATCCTGCGATCTCTCTCTGATCGCACATTTTACTTTCACTTTCGCTCGCTCATCCCCTCACCCTTTCATCCTCTCTCTCTCATCTGTTATCCGTTTTGTCTTGTATTGTTTTTACTGTTTGTTTCTGTTGTAAATCCATGTATTTACTCTGTGTAAATCGTAGTTCGATGTATTATTAGTTCAATTATTAAAATCCTATATATCCTCGATTGATTTTGTCTGTTTGCCCACATTACGAAGTCAATGAAATGTCGATTCAAGCTACAAGCTTTACAACTTGATTACGGTTTTAGTAACCTAAACTTTATAAGAACAGGAGAGTTGTTTTCATGGCCAGAAAACAGCTTTCTTGAATTATAAGAAAGAGATCATTTTTGTTGAGAAATTGTTGGGTTAATCTTATGGCCGTTTGCTGGACAAACAACTGTTTGATAATAACATTAATTTCCATTAAGGGTTATCTCATAGAATCGATCTGAAATAGAACTATTGATATATGAATGAGGAATTATGATTCGTTTTGATTGATTATTCATATATACAATCGATCTATTTTCAACTTCGATAATTTAATGTAACTGTAACATGCAATATATTAATCATAGACATGATAAATTATTAAAATTCCCTATAGATCATTTGAGCTAATGTTAAATGTACTACCCAGTGTTGTTACACACTGTTGCGAGGAGTCACTTGACTCTCTCACTTAAAATCCAGAAGTTCCCGCACATTCCCACACTATTTCAGTGATTGGCTCATTGGTTGAGAATCGTCGCTCTCATTTGAAGCATGTCATCATGTTATGTTCACATCGTGTAGTCGCGACCCCGTCCCCGTGAATTACTCGCACTGTAGAGCCCTGTCAGGTGATATTTATATTTATTCATACTATTCAAAATACTGTAAATATGTTCATAATCTGTAAATGTTTATTCTGACTAAACCCAACTTTGACCTTATATGGTTTTCATATTTTTTCATCTATATTTTTATTCCTAGAATTTGTATCTCTATGTTTCTTGTTGTATTTGTATTTGTATATGTGCACTGGAAACTTCAGTACCAAGAAAAATTCCTTGTGTGTGCAATAGGGCTGTCAACGAATATTCTAAATTCGAATATACAGTATATTCGAATAGTTTTAAAAAACAGAAATTCGAACGTGAAAATTAATATTCGAATGTGAATTTCGAATATGGAAAAACATGCCCGCGGAAGCAGAGGCGTGTCTGCTTTGCGAGTGGGCGCGCGCGCTGCCTGAGGGACAGGTCACACGAGTCGCACTGTCTAGCACAGCGTCACAGCTGAAAGTTGACAGTGCACTAAAAAGACAATGGAATAAATTGCACTTTTTTTATGAACCTCAGGGTAAAAGTTCTTTGTTGTCACATTTCTCGAAAATTGTGTGCCTCATTTTATTTAACGTTAAACAGAAAAGTTCCATGTTTACCACAGCACAGCTCGCTCGGAGCGTTCAATGTCAGTTCTATACTGTAAAACTTAAATTTATGTTAATAAATTTGTTTCAATCACAGAATGAAGCCTGCTATATTTGGGACAAGAGTCGCGACCTTAAATTGCTTGCACAAAACTCTTGATCAGCGCTCAACATGTGCTTATTGTTGTTGTTAATTTAAACCGTTTTGTGCAGAGAGAGCGTGAGCGCGAGGGCGAGAGAGAGAGAGAGAGAGAGAGAGAGAGAGAGAGAGAGAGAGAGAGAGAGAGAGAGAGAGAGAGAGAGTGCCTGCGAGTGAGCGAGAGTGAGGCCTGCGTTCTTGGCCATTAGTTTATTTACTTGGTTTTGTGTTGGTAATACCACATAAGACAATACCGAATATACATATTCGGTTTAAAATGCTTATGTTTACATGAACATTCGCTTGTGCAGAGCCGCGGGTCTTCCTCGCATCTGTTTATCTTACATATAAACAACTCAGCGACTAATAAAGCAGCAACTGCAATATAAACAAGATGAATAAACACTTGCTTTTAGTCACACAACTCTGGCAGGAATTAGGAAAAACACCACACAAACCATCTCTCTATGAGAGTGAAAACTAAACTAAAAAGTTCTGCGCATAGTCGCCTGACCAAGGCTGCGATTTGATTGGCTGTCTGTTGCGTGATTGGAGCATGATCACTATGTCGGCTTGTTCTGTATATTTGTTGGATGTATAATACTGTGTCCATCAGATGGCGCTGCTGACCTCCTCTTCTACAGTCATATTTGCACACAGCGAAATCTTCTAGACATCCCCCTTCTACAGCCACAATCCATTCCTCAACAACCTTGGTCACACATTGCTATGGATTTTGTCACTGATCTCCTGGCCTCCCAGGGTAACACCAATATACTACAGTCATGAATGTTTTTCTAAGGCATGTCGATTAACACCTCTACCTAAGCTCCCAACAGCTTTCGAAACAGTAGAACATTTCATCCACTACATGTTTCACTATCATGTACTACCTCTAGATATTGTCTCAGACCGGGGTTCCCAGTTCACATCTTGGGTCTGGACGGCCTTCCATCAATTCAATTTAAATATAAGCCTCACCTCAGGATATCACTCACAATCGAATGTCAAAGCGAAAACCTAAACCCAGAACTCACAAGGTTTCTTAGATTATACTGTCAACAGAATCGGTCGGACTGGAGCAGCTTCTTACGCTGGGCTGAATAATTTATAATCTTGATTTTTCACTTGATTCTGTGAGTCGGAGTGAACACCTGTGCACAACACAATTAGGCAGCCCTAATTGAGTGAATGCAGTCACACTTTTGTTAAGTAACAAATTACATTGTGGTTTGTTTTTCACCAAATACTGTCATATACCCCCCAAAACACTTGGAATATATAGTCCCTTTCACACAGATATTCCGGAAAATACACGGATAAAGTGACCCGGGATTTGACCCGGGTTCGTTTGATTTTGGTTCATTCACACTGCCAGTGATTTTCCGGAATCAGAGAGTGCGTTCACACACAACCCGTAAAAATCCCGTAAAGACACGTGACATCGATGTGACTTGTAATGTCTCAGCAGCGTCTTAAATTTGCTTATGAGCTGCAATTTCTCTCTCTAGAAACCACGCTTGTGCATTTTTCTCTGATTCCATCATAAACTTGCGCATTACGTACCGTTTCACAGCTGGCGAACGATCTCGGCTTCAGCGTCATCACTACGACACGGCATTGTTACCGCTTTTGTTCACACAGCGAGCGCTCCGGGACTGAACACGGCAATGTTACTAGGTCCCCAACCCGGCATCGATCCTGGCATCAATCCCGGGTCGTGTTTGCGTTCACACAGAAGGTGTTCTTGCAATTTGCCAGCAATTTGCCAGGTTCAAAGCACTGTGTGAAAGGGGCTTATGACACATGTCGCATGGGATCATTGATACTTTTGTCTCTTTTCTTAGCTTGATGCTGTTCCCTATTCACTCCCATTATGTGAATGGGTGTGAGCTGGAATTTTTTGTTTTAATTCTTCTATAATCCAAAAAAAGAAGGGCATACTGCATTAGAACAACAGCAGGGTGAGTAAATGATCACTTAATTTGTGGTGAACTATCCTTTTAAGTGTGTTGAATAGAATATTAGAATATAACACATATACATTTATGACAGCTTACTGTTATTTTGCACAGGCCAGTTGAAATTCCCTTAAATACCTCAATTTGTTGAGTTGACAGTTTGGACTCTTAAGTCCAATAGAGAGCAGCCTCACTCCTGAATCCTGCAGGTCATTGTTACTCAGGTCCAGCTCTCTCAGGGAGGAGTTTGATGATTGTAGAACTGAAGCCACAACTTCACAGTGCTGATCACTGAGATTAGAGTCTGTTAATCTGAAAAAAGAGAGGACTCTGATTAATGCTGGTGTTCCCACCAGATCGCACGACTTTCTGTGGTCATGGTCATAAAAGATCATGTTGATTGACATTCTAGTCTTTTGTAAGGAAGATACAAGGGCCTCGGGCCTTTTTTGGGTTAACCTTCTTTTTACATTTTGAGACATTAAGGCGAGACACGGCAGGCAAAAACATTGTTTTTTTTCACTGGTCAGTTTTGAGATTTTGGGTTATTTGTCTTCAATAACATGTATTCTTTCAGACTTGTGCTGAAAAAAAAGTCCAAAATACACATTTAGGTCTTTATTTTACTACACTTTGTCTGTTTGAGTGTGCAGATTTCACCTAAATTCATCAAAAGTAGGCGTTCTCAATCGACCAAGTGTTTACATGTTCTCTCGATAAACCACCTCTTTCATTCCGATCGAAATTATTTGTAATATAGCTGACACTTTGAGTTTGTAATGGGTTATGTTATAGCCCTAGTTATTTTTTATGTTTTTAAGAAATATCTGTAGTGACTGGCTGCATGATATCGCCGTATTTTTTACAGCCATGCGAGCCACAAATTAAAGCTTGGCGGGCCGCATGAGGCTCGCGAGCTGCGCAATGAGTAACCCTGACATAGTGTGTCGATGCGTTACGAACAAGCTGTAACATTTTGAACACATCTAAATGTAAGTCAAAAAGACACATTACATTTCAAAGCACTTTAAACCCACAAGCCAAATCCTGAAAACAGTCCCTCAGTCAGCTGATGGTGAAGCTAACAAACCAGGCCCCCTTCAGCACTGGTTCAAAACAACTGACAAAACTAATTATGAATCATTCAATATATCAATATTTAGAACATTGGAGAAAGCAAACAAAGTAGACTAAATTGTTATTTGACAGAGTATCTGCACACTGTCAGAGAAGAAGAGACGGATCCTGACTAAATACAGGCTCAGTGACCACCAACTGGGTTAGACAGAGATGCACTTCCTCCTCCACAAGTATCTTCACTAAGTGATTTACACCTTGGACAAATAGCCAAAAGAATAAAACTTCCCAAAGTTAGCACCAGAAAAGAAGCTGGAAGTTCTCCTAGGAGAGGGTACAGCAGCTCCACTGACAGCTAAATATGTATCTGCCTGAGGGACTGTGATATATTTAGTTTTTCCATGATGTGTTGTTTTGGATGTTATGATCAGTGATGGATGAAGCAATAATGAGTTTTGGATGTTAAACAGTGTGATACATGGATTTTACTTGGACCTAAAGCATATTTTGTCTGTAATTCATGGCTTTCAATAGAAATTAGTGGAATTTTGCCATAAAAATCTTTAAAGGCCATTTTCTCAAAATGAGTTTTTTCTTGCACTCCTAGTGACGATTTTCCACTTCTGTAGCACCTACATACACCAAACTTTACAGTAGTATTCCTAACTATATTGTGAAGGTTTGTTCAGAGGGATTTGTTGATATATCATTCTTGGCCTGATTTATATGACATTTTATGTCTAAAATCAATTTTTTTTGGCGGAAATAAATTTTTTAAGGCTATTGCCAGTATATTCTGATTTAACAAAAGGGTATATTCATAATTCCCTCAGATAATGTCTTTTCACTGAATATATCAATAAAATGCAAAAAATAATTTTGAACCTTGTTTTTTTCAATGGTCAGATTCGTCACTTCAAAATATATGCAAATTAACGCATATTTAATTAGATATAGCCTCATTACCATATTTAAAAATAAAATGACAGAAAACTTGCAATGCATTTTTTTCTCCTATTCATGTGAGTAATCAACTGGTAAAGTTTGATGGTGATATCTGTAAGTTAACAATTTAACTGTTGGAAACTACTGGAAAAAAGAATGGCCATGTTCTGTGGTGCATTTTTGAGGTAAGATAACCTGCATGTTTGTTTTTAATTTAATTTAATTTGTTTAGATTGTAGGCTATTGGTCATTTCGTTTGCGACCGCTGTTGCGAGCAGCCTGAGCCTGCCTCATAGCCTATTTAAAAAAAAAAATTGTTTTACTCACTGTGGTTTAATAAATAAACAATTATTAAACTAACTGTTTGTGTGATATGCTTGAAGTGTTTTATATCTATGGATTTTATTGAAGCCAAGTAAAGTATTAGCATTGATTTGAGAGGCTAAATTAATCAATGTTTTATTCGCTGTCGGCTCGGCTGCTTGGTCGTCATAAAAAAAAAAAAAAAAAACTTAATAAAGAAATTAAAAGAAACATAACTAACAAAACTGAACTATTTTAATGGCTGCAAATAGGACAGGCTGCCGCGTCTCGGGCCCGGGCCTAGATTTGAGGCCCGTGCAGGGCTCTAATTAGCACCCTTTCCTAGAGTAATGAAACCCTGGTCCGGAGAAGGATTAGAGTCGCTTTTGTGCTGTTAATCCCACATTGCAGCGACAAACTTGCACAGTGTGAAACGATACAGCGTTAATATTTCAAGTGTGAAAAGCCCTCTTGTATGTCAATAATTAGTTATAAAACAGATAGTTCTGGACCTTGATTCTGAATGGTTGAGCCGTGTTCTGAGCCGTAGTAAATTACTCTACAAGGACTCAAGCCATCCAAGCCACATAACATTATCAGTGCTCTTATCACGGTTACAGTACCATAGCATTAAGGCCTGGACTAGTAAGCTCAGAGACAGTTTCTGCTCAATCCTGGTCCTGGAGTACCCACAGCATGGCACATTTTCAAATTCAACTCATCATCTAGTTAGTAAACACTCCAAGACCTCTAATATGTGTGTTAGATAAGAGAGACATTAAAAATGTACAGTGCTGGGATTGAAAACCACTGACCTAAATCAAGATATTTCTTATTTTAATACATCCTCGAGTGCAACCAGATATATGAGATAGCCTAATTTTAAAAGTGTGATTTCTAGACCAGGAAAATTCATATATTTTTCTAAAATGCTTAAAGGGACACTCGTGCAACACTCTCTCATTTTCCCCTGAGACGGGAAAAATCCGTTATTTACCTTTTACACTTCCTCCTACAATGACGCAAAAATCGTCATTTTGCGTCATTGTAGGAGGAAGTGTAAGAGGGGGGGATTTCTGTTGAGACTACAAGCTCTAGTTCCTCATCTTTCCCAGGGGGCGGGACCCGCTCACGCTACAGACCTATTACAGATCAGTGGGTGGGACTTTACTCTCTGAAACTGAAAGCAATATCCTCCATCTTGTTTGAAGCTAAGCTAACAGGCGCTGTGGAGACAGATGTAAAGTTATGACAATAGCGGAGGAGAGTGCTCAATATGATATAGAAGAAGAGGATTTCGGAAGTCTGATGCTTGAATCAGGTGTTTGTGGCTACCTTTACAAGCCGCATTATAGCGAAGAGCAGCCGAGGCAGAAGACCTGCCTGCCGCGGACGAGGAGCCCGGACTGGCTCGGGTTAGGGCGGACTGGTGGCGCCGGTGATCTCACTATGCAACTACGAACCGCTACGAACACAGAGATAGAGTCCGTCTGTGGCAAAGAATTTCAACGATGACAATTTCTCCTGGACGAAATCTCTGAATCAGACGAGGACACAGACGTTTGTGTTGTGAACTAGTTTCCTAGTTTCGCACCGCATATGTTCTGACTGAACATCCAGGTACCATGCAATAATTCACCTTTTCGAAAGAAATACAAACGAGGAGTAATGCACTAATGAGTTCGCCAACTAACTAGACATTTTGTGTGAATGTGAAATGAATTTCAAGCTCTGGTGGTAGCTAGCCTTGTAGACGGAAGAGTGATTTCTCTTATAGGCAGATATGCGCTTTCTGGATTAGTGGGAGTGGCTTGCGGAGCTGTGCAATGTGGTGCATTGTGGGAGTTGTTGTCTTTCATACAAATGCGTCCTGAAGTTATTTTTTGTCTTTTCTCGGTCACAAAGGCACCAAATTCAAAATTTCTTTTACATTTCGACTACATATATGACCCACTTTAAATAAAAAACAATATTCAAATGGGTGAAATGCCCCTTTAATCCTTATCCAGCAAATTATAAACAATGGAAAAGTCATGTAAATTAATTGGTTGAAAAGATATTCCGCTTTTACAACTTCAGAAATGTAATGACTTGGATTTCAATTATAATTACAAATTAAAATAATTATTTTAAATATTTTAATCTGTAGACACTTCAAATTTATGCAAATAAAAAAGTCATTAAAGCATATTTAGCTAAACTATTAGCCTTCATGTGAGGTATTATGTTCATATTTCAAATCAGTTGATATTATGTTCATATTTTCACACTCACAGAGCTTTTCTGCAGTTCCTCAGAGCAGGTAACAGTCTCCTTCGACCCTCTTGTGATGATATAATCTTGTACTTTTTAAGGTCAAACTCATCCATTACCTCCTCTGACATCAAGATCATGTTTGCCAAAGTTGAACATTGTGCAAGAGAAAGGTGGTATTGGTTACTTGTTCCAGATTGTAAAAATGCCTGCATTTCTTCAACAAGAGAACTATCCTTCATCTCAATCAAGCAGTGACACAGATTCATCCATCTTTCAGGGCTGACATTGTCTTTTAGAGTTTTTTTTGTTTTTTGTGTTATGGACTTAAGGTTTTGGATTATTTTCTTGCTGCTCTCTGGGATGTTCTCTGTTTGAATCAGCAGATCCTGTAAGAGTCTCTGATTGGACTCCAGCGAGATGCCATGAAAGAAACGAAGGAAAAGATCCAGGTGTCCATTTTTACTTCTCAAGGCTTTATTTATTGCTCCCTTCAGAAACACATCCAGAGGAACAATCTCACACTGATCTTTTCTGAACTTATCTGCCAGGAACAATTTTAGAACTTCACTGTTCTTGTGTAAATAACAGAGAAACACATACAGAGCTGCAAAAAACTCCTGAAAGCTGAGATGTACAAAGCTGTAAACCTTCCTGTGATAAATCACAGATTCCTCCCTAAAGATCTCAGTGCAAATCCCAGAATACACTGAGGCGTCAGTGATGTCTATGCCGCTCTCAATCAGGTCCTCCTCATAGAACATCACATTGCCCTTCATCAGCTGATTGAAAGCCAGTTCAGCAAGTTTCACAATCACTTCTCTGTTGGACTGCAGGAGCTTCTCTGGATCTCTCTCTTCATACTTCTGGTTCCTCATACTAGTTTGAATGAGGAGGAAGTGTATGTACATTTCAGTCAGAGTTTGAGGGATTTCTGCACTGAGATCTTGTTTCAGGATGTTTTGAAGCACAGTGGCTGAGATCCAGCAGAAGACGGGTATGTGGCACATGATGTGGAGGCTTCTTGCTCTTCTGATGTGTGAGATGATTCTGCTGGCTTGATGCTCATCCCTGATTCTCTTCCTGAAATATTCCTCCTTCTGAGAGTCATTGAATCCCTGAATTTCTGTCACACGGTTGATGTAGTTTGAGGGGATCTGATTGGCTGCTGCTGGTCTGGTGGTGATCCAGATGAGAGCAGAGGGAAGCAGATCTCCTTTCATGAGGTTTGACATCAACACACCCACTGATGAAGACTCAGTCACATCAGGAACTTTCTCACTGTCTGAAAACATCAGTGTAATTCTGCTCTCATCCAGACCATCAAAGATGAACACAACTGTACATTTAACATAAATCTTTGAGTCCAGATCTTGAAGTTCAGGATGAAAGTCCAGCAGAAGTCTGTGAAGACTGTACTGATGATCTTTAATCAAGTTCAGCTCTCTAAATGGAAGAACAAACATGAAATCTACATCCTGATTGGCTTTTCCCTCGGCCCAGTCCAGAATGAACTTCTGCACTGAGACGGTTTTTCCAATTCCAGCGATGCCTTTAGTAAGAACAGTCTTGAGTTTGTCCTTCTTCTCTCTTCTCTTCTCCTCATATCCTAGTTCAGGTGAAGGATCAAAGATGTCATTGCAGTTGATTGGAGTGTCTTGGAGTGTCTTGTAACTTTTCTCCATCTGTAGCACCTCATGTTCTTCATTCACTCCTTCACTCTCTCCCTCTATGATGTACAGCTGTGTGTAAATCCTGTTCAGGAGGGTCTGATTCTCTTGTAGTTTGATTCCCTCAAATAAGCTCTCATACTTGTTCTTCATGCTGGTTTTGTGCTGGTCTTTGACTCTCTGCAGATCATCATGCACTGGCTGGTGAGAGTCGAGCTGCAGGGCTGCTTCTGTGTCATGATGACTGATGTGTTTCTGACAGGAGGAGGATGTGCTGGTCTGACAGGACACATATCTGATCTGGTCAGCTCTCACACCACTGAAAACACAGTAAGAAGAACAGAGACACAAAAACCTTTGTTAAAATAAATATAAAAATCATACCACATGTAGAAACTGTCTTCCTAATATATTAAATAAAGATCATCAAGGTTCTGTTCCCGCACAGATTGTGTTTACCCATGTCTTCAACAAACTACAAATGAATTATGCATATCAGGTATTTAGTGGTAAATAATGACCAGCGTATTAAAAGTAATGAGAAATCAATATTTCAGTAGTCAAAATGTTCGAACAAAGGAGAAAGGCGGCTACAATTATTGACAAAGTTTGACCAGAAACTATTATTTTAAAATATCACAGAAAAACTGACATGAAGAAAAAGCAGTGTTCATGTGAAATGATTACATGTAATTGATTTACTTGTAAAAGCGACTGATGACAGATGATCCTTAAATCAACAGTTATTCTGAAGATTATGTAAAGTTTGCTGCTGGAGCTAAAGGCAAAATAATTAACATGATAATCATCAGCTGGTTTACTTTCCCATTTGTTGACATGACATGGTTTGATTCAGATGGTAAATATCGTATTAAGTTGGGTGTCCAACTTAGAGATAATCAGCATATTTATAATGAAACCATGATATTTAAAATAATTATATGAATCATATAATCAACAACATTTATGTTAGACCCTATTCCGACTAAGCTACTGAAAGAGATGCTTCCAGAGGTCATAGATCCTCTTCTTAATATCATTAATTCGTCTTTGTCTCTAGAATAATTACCAAAAAACTTTAAGCTGGCTATGATTTATACCGCTTGTTAAAAAA
This sequence comes from Rutilus rutilus, assembly GCF_951802725.1. NCBI lineage: Eukaryota > Metazoa > Chordata > Actinopteri > Cypriniformes > Leuciscidae > Rutilus > Rutilus rutilus. The sequence goes on from NC_140209.1 coordinate 64,373,406, forward strand.
ACGCAACTTGATCCTACACAATTAGTCAATTACAGGCCGATCTCGAATCTGCCTTTTCTGTCAAAGATATTAGAAAAAGCAGTATCCTCACAACTGTGTTGCTTTCTTGAAAGAAATGATATCTGCGAGGATTTCCAGTCAGGATTTAGACCGTACCATAGTACTGAGACTGCTCTCGTTAGAGTAACAAATGATTTGCTCTTATCATCCGATCGTGGTTGTATCTCTCTATTGGTGTTACTTGATCTTAGTGCTGCATTTGACACTATTGACCACAACATTCTTTTAAATAGACTAGAAAATGATGTTGGCATTAGTGGAATTGCACTAGCATGGTTTAAATCAGTGGTTCTCAACATCTCCTGCAGGGACCCCCTTACAGGCCATGTTTCTGTTTTAACCCTGAAATGGCACACCTGATTCAATTAATTAAAGGCTTAATGAGTAGTTGACTAATTGATTAATTGACTAATTCCTACGCTTCCTACTCTAATAACTACTCATTAATTGAATCAGGTGTGCCATTTCACGGTTAAAACAGAAACATGGCCTGTCAGGGGGTCCCTGCAGGACAGGTTGAGAACCACTGGTTTAAATCATACTTATCTGACCGTTATCAGTTTGTAGCAGTAAATGAAGAGATGTCTTATCGATCACAAGTTCAGTATGACCTAGAATACTGTCTAACACTTGATGGCTGCTCTGTTAAGTCTTCGTCGTCGGTTAGGAACCTGGGTGTGCTCTTTGATACCAATCTTTCATTTGAAAGTCACGTGTCTAGTATCTGTAAAACCGCATTTTTCCATCTTAAAAATATATCTAAATTACGTCATATGCTCTCATTGACAAATGCGGAACAATTAGTTAATGCGTTCATGACCTCAAGGCTAGATTATTGTAATGCTCTACTGGGTAGTTGCCCTGCATGCTTAATAAACAAACTACAGCTGGTCCAAAACGCAGCAGCTCGAGTTCTTACCAGAACCAGGAAGTATGACCATATTAGCCCGGTTCTGTCAACACTGCACTGGCTCCCTATTAAACATTGCATACATTTTAAAATATTGCTGATTACTTACAAAGCACTACATGGTTTAGCTCCGCAGTACTTGAGCGAGCTCAAGTAGACACACAGGAAGCAGACACACTCTGTCAGTTCAAAGCTAGACTAAAAACACATCTCTTTGACATCGCATTCACATAATACATTATAGACTTCTATAATTCAATATTAGGCTTCATAGTTTAGGTCAGCCAGAACCGGGAACACTTCCCATAAATCCTGATGTACTCATTACATCATAAGAAGAATGGCATCTACGCTAATTTTAGTGTCTTTGTTTATCCCAAGGTTTTCCCGCAGCCTGCCGGATCCAGGCCGTATCCAGATCTGACGAAGGACCTTCGCCTGGACCCGATGACAACGCAGTGCTGAAGTGCCAACTAGTCTCTCCCTATGGAGGATCCCTTTACCACTCTACAGATAAAGCATTGGCGAAAAAATTTGTTTTGCGTACCTACCCCGAAGTGACAAAATAAAATTAAATTCTGTATCAAAATTTATAAGGAAAGACCAGTACTTTGTTTAGGCCTGGTTTGTAGGGAATCACAACCCTGCACACATATATTCAAACGCACATAACTATAGAACCAATTCTTAATGCGCATGTGAACGCCACGTTTATCACAGGTTCGCGTTTAAAGTTCGTATAGAGAGAATGGTGTCGTCTTAGCGGCCCCTAATTTAATAACTAATGATCGTTGCGACAGAAGCGAATCAATCAAAATTAACTTTAGCTGGAAAATAACTTTATTAAAGAACCGCTATTATCTCTGTAAAGCTGCTTTGAAACAATCTACATTGTTAAAAGCGTTGTATAAATGAAGATGACTTGTACAAAATATCAAAAATATTGTTACTACTGTAAAGCCAATATAATTTTTTATGGGATCTCCTTCAAAGCTTTCAGAATCTTTAGTTAAAAAAAAAAAATCTGTTTTTAAAATGAAGAGTTTAATTTTAATGACAGTATATTATTAACCAAAAATGCATTAGTTGGATAAATGAAGGATCATTTATTAAAATAGACAGAACTAAAGTGATTGTTTTGAACAAGTAGGCTACTAACTCAATGTTTCGACTTTAATCTTGAAATGCTAGATTTTCTTTCTTTCTTTTTTTCTGTTGCGGTTCAGGGCTTTCGTAGGCTATTCTGATCATGCTATGACATTTTCTCGTTGTGCAGCTGGCTCTAGAGGCAATATTTTCTAACCATATCGGGGGAGTTTTATGTGTATGCGTTTTAGAATAATGTCACTTGCCAGGTCATATAAGGGCTAGACTACAGAATGTATTATACTTGTCAAAACGAAAATAGGAACTCCACTATGTCTCTCTTTACATTTATTTTGTCCTGTTGTTGGCTTCAGCTAAGAAAAGAAATAGGTCGCTCCACACGTCCAAAATTCTTGGCACACTTAAGATAACCTTCCCCAACGAGTGCAGGATCTTTGGTGGAGCTCTGCTTTGAATGAAGTTCCATCGTGGCAAAATAATGGACTACTTGCGGAATGACATGAAGACATGAATCAGAGGCACAAAAAAACATTGACAGCGGTGAGCGGTCAGTATAAGGGCTGAACCCGAACATTCGAATATTCGTTCGGTGGGTTGGTATTCAATTTGAAAATTTGACATTCGAATATTCTTTTTTTTTTTTTTTTAATGGTGCTCATTTGCGAACCGAAAGGTTCTCATTCGCGCTTGAACATGTTCAGCAGTATGAAATCTGACGAAATACAATACTCTTTTTTACAATTATCTTATAGCCTAGCCATTTTTAATAGGATGGACAGTTGAAGGAACCCATCCTTCCTTGTTATTTGCTTCTTCTTGGCCTACAAAAAAATTGTTTCTGAAACAGGAGTATTCTCTGGCTAGAGCGCAGAATAGCGGAGTGTGTGGACAGAAGTGCATGCCTGAGCTTGTATTTTGGGTTAAGATGCATTGCTTTGACATTGTGGAAAATAGAATAATAGAAACAAAATGTATTAAGCTTTTTACCCGTTATTATCAATCTAAATTAATCTCGTTTTTAATTGAACTTAATTTCGTTTTTCTTTATTTAAATTTAGTTTTTTTCTTTATTTAAATGTAATTTTTCTTTATTTAAATTTAGCTTTTTATTTATTTAAATGTTATTTTTCTGTATTTAAATTTCCTTTTTCTTTATTTAAATTTAGTTTTTCTTTAAATCTACCCTTTACTGTGTCAGTAATTTGTTAGTCAGAAAAATATTAGACTACCTTAAGTACTGCTTAAAGGTAGGGTAGGTGTTCCTGTTCAGAAACACTTTTTTTTATACTGGGTGAAATGGTCCTTCCATCCTGATAGTAGTCAATACATTATGTGTTTAGAAAAAGGAACGAAAAAAATCAGACCTCTGTAGCAGCTGCAGGACAGTAAAAACTCTGACCAATCACTGCCATTCGGTGCGAATGTAAAGAACCAATCAGATGCCTTCATGTCTCGTGCCCGCCCCGAGCCCCACTGCGCGCGCTGCCCTGCGTGCACTCATCACATGTCACCGTTCCCGGAAATATTCAGCTCAAAGCACCTGCATATGCAGTCAGCGAAGCCAAACAAGGCAAAAACTACTTCCTCGGACCCTGCCCGCACTCTTGAACGACCTCCTCTGCTTCGCCCTCAACCCCGGACCTGTCCTCGAACCGACGATGCGGTACTTGTCTCCGGACTCGGAGTGTACGTTAGTCTTCATTAGAGTCAACAATGTTTTCATCATGGAAACTCTTACATGCAAAACACCGTAGGCTATATGTTATGAATCTTACACGAAATTCACCTTCATCACAGTGTAACTGATGGTAATGGAAAAACGTGTATCAATGCAACCTGTTTTTAGTTTTGCCTTATAAATATAGCTCGTTACCGAATGAAACTTTACCATTATCGATATGCTAGCTTGATAGTGAGTACTAAAATAAATCTTATTTGTTTATATTCATAGTGATAAAGTTAGGTATTTTATTACATGTGATTCTGACATGATGTCACTGTATGTACTGCGCTCCTTCCTCTCCACTCGTCTCAGGTAATAAATGCATCTTGTTCCAGCCTGAGCGTTTGGCGTCGCGCGTTCATGTGTTTTGGGGGCGTGGCTTTGATAGGAGCTCAGAAGGGAGGGGGTGGGAGTGAATGGAAATAATGAGCTGTGTTTATTGCAGATTAAAAGGTCTACAGTCACTCGATTTTTATATTTTCTTTTTCAGAGTACTTACATTTTAATTATGTAATGGTATATAAAGACAGTTTAAACAAATTTGGAATGTTTTTTTTTAGAAAAATGATTACCTACCCTACCTTTAAGTTAACCAGACCTGTGTGTGTATTATGTGCAAGTGTATTTTACTTTGTGTTGTTCATGGGGAAGATGTGTTTAATATCACTAGTGCAGTGTCTGTTCTCGGAGCATATAAGCCCTGCCCGTGTGAGGTGCACCGCTTACCGCTCGCGTTGTTCTGTAGTTTTAAAAGTTTATTAATTCTGAACGTGTGTCACGTCTCGCTTGTCTATCTATATTGCACCAAATGCGTCACTTGTGCACCCTTGTGAAGTTGATTGGATGAACATTTCTGGAAATAATCAAAATGCAAACGGACAGACAGACACTGCACTTATTAGAGAGAAGAATATGTTCAGCCCCCTCTCTCCAAAGCTTTGAATATTCGATGTTCATTACTACTGAAGCTCAAAAAATGGTATTCGGACCAGCCCTAGTTATTATGTTTACTAATACCCGAAAAGGACTTTGCGCGCCACCCGAAAAAAAATATATATATCCAAGTGGAATCCCACCCCTGCTTAATACACAATAAAACAATATACAATAAGATTCGTTACCAATGTAGGCCTACCTCCTGGTGTTCTTCTAAAATGTGGGTGAGCCACAAATCTGTGACAATTTACAAACCCATAGGAACGGATTGTGAAAGTGTGGGAACGGTTTATGAATTTGTGGGTACAGATTGCAAAAATTGAAGGCACGGTTTACAAATCTAGAGTGCGGGTTAGAAACTTGTGGGTACGGTTTATTAATCTGTGGTCACGATTTGTTAAACCAAGGGAACAGTTTGAGAATTTGTGAGTACGGTTTATAAACTGAGCGGACGGATTGCAAAAGCATCGCCACGGATTGTTCTTTTTCTCCCACAGGTGACTTCCAAGGCTCCGTATTAATCTGAGGTTTTATGTGGTTGAAATCGTAAAAAAAAATTGTTTGTAAAAAATAATCTGTTCGATCTGATAACATGCCTTCAATGCAGTTGACTGTTAAATGTTATGTGTTTCATGAACAAACAGCGTTGTCGTTCATTGATCAGAGAGCTGCCCATTGTGCTGATTTTGTTTGAGACAATGTGCATCTCCTTCAAATGTGCGCTTAATGCCCAGGCACACCGTGCCGATTTCAGCTGTCAGGTGTCGACGGCGGTAGCTTTGGCGCCGATTTCACATGTTAAGCATGTTTTGTTGACTTGTGGTTAGGCCTACTGATGTTCAGTGATTTTAAAAGTAGCCTCAATTAGGCCTGCATGAAGTTGGAAATTATTTGCTGTTGCAAAGAATCGTTTATGAATGCACTTTTAAGAAAGTTGTGGAAATAAAATAATATTTACATTTTATCAGTTGTTATTGAAACAAATCATTGCCTAGAACACACAAAATATGGCATTTACTGCAGAGGCGTGTGTGGGTTAGGTCAGGCAGACGGGATTTTGGGGAAGGGGGGGGCTTACCTACTCTAATGGGAGGCTCACATGCACCCAATTTGAAAATCCCTGCCCTGGAGAAATGCTGTTTTTATTAAGCTTGTTCTTTTTTTATCATTTATGTAATGATCATACAAAAATAAACAGGTAGGCTAATAGATATTCTTCTGATATTCAGAAGAATTTTTTTTTTTTTTTCAAAAGGCACACACTTGCAAAATGTTGATTAATGGTTGTCTGTGAGACTCTGTTATTGTTACTTGGTTTTTTTTTTTTTTACAGTTTTGGTAGATTTGGCCTTACACTTTTTGAAGTCTTCATATAGCTCCCTGAGGTTGCGTTCCAGAAGACTGTGGAGAGTAGTTTCCTCTCGACGTGGCCAAAATGTTTCGCCACGACTTTGTGACACTGTCACTAATGTTCACATAATGCGTTTTTTGCGTGTGCAAATTCGTTATTTCAAATGCTCATAATGGAAGCACGTTTCTAGGCCCGCCTATGCCGCAACTTTTCAGAATGCCACAAGCTCACCGCAAGCTCACCGCAAGTAACATGACAAAAAACAAACGATCAGCTTCAGCCTTTCCGTAACAATATCGAAAGCTCGGCCGAACAGCTGATCATAGCTGTACAGGGCAGGTTTTCATTTCTCGTCTCCATAAATATATCTAGTAGTAAAGCTAATGCAGGGGATAGAAATCAATAGCCTCTTTTTTTTTTGTCTCAGCCCGCCCAGTTACATCCCGTTCTGCATCGGAAGCTGTTATTGCGTTCAATGGAGATCATGGTAAATTACACTCACTGTTTACAAGAACTTCCAGCGGTTAACATGAATGATGTTAACAATATTGTGAGGCTGTCACACCTAAGAGTAAGAAAGAGAAGGGCTTTAAATTATATATGTCGAGCTACATAGGCAACTTGAGGGCGAGTATTCTCTCAAATCATGCGAAAGCCGTCAAGCAAATCGGTTTCTAAAATCGTTGTCCCGTTTCTGAGAAAATTAATTTTATGAAAGTTTTGCCGCTAGTACACTTCGCTATAGAACGCACTATGCGGAAGTAAAGATGCTGGCTGAGTTAATGATTGCATAGCAACAACAGACACAATCACTTGTAGAAAGAAGGAGAAAGCGACGTGGCCGCGCTTTTCAGGTTTTGAAACACAGTACACAGTACCTGCATTTGTGACGTGTCTTCTCTATTGAAGCCAAAATATTGCCACATTTCAGACGTACAGTTGTTTTTAGGCACAGGTTCTTCGCTGTTGTCATTTTCCTCGCTTGTCTCCACTCCCGCCATTAGTTTTTATTTTCCACTCCCTGCTCCGAGCCACTAGTTCACGAGCCACGAGTTCATGGAGATGGATGCTGGCATATGACGTAGCGTAGGAAGCGTCGTGACGTAGAACGAACACAGAGTTTTGTTTTGCTCTGCTCTCTGGCTGCGCTGTCCACTGATCTATATAGATTGACTGGATAGCTCATGACGTCATGAACAGTGAAGCCACCGCGCCGCCATATTGGTATTCCCTAGTGAGCTCATGTGTTCTATTGAATCAATAGGAAATTTTATGATTTGACTGAAAAAACATTGCCTAAAGAGACACCGTTTTAAAATCTAAAGTCTCCCTGCACATTTTTACAACGCAAACACCCTTAGCATTTAAATGGGTATTTGTTTAAAGTCGGAAATTTTTCCTGCTTATTAAAAAATGCCAATTTCTTTGCAAAAGGAATTAAAAGCTGTACGAGAACACTAGTCGGCCTTCACTGAAAAGCTATCTTCACAGAAAAACAGTTTGATACTATTAATTAAATAGTGAATGCTAAAGACCTATATTTTTTTTAATTGGTGAATATTCATGTGAATATTGTTTCGTAGCCACGTCCGAATTAATAATACCTCAGCACAATACTAATTTGTTCCCTCGTTTTATTATATTGTGGCCACGTTGTAATTCATTAAATCAAACGCCTTCAAACAACCCGAGCGCTGTATTGCTCTCTCTCCCTCGCGCATATCAACATCAATTCACACAATATTAAAAGGTCGGAAGACCGATTGTGTTTTATAGATTAGTAGTTTGTTCATATAAAGTGTTTGATTAGCAAGTTACATTTTCAGGAAATGCTTAATACAAATTGTATGGGTTAATGTAACGGTAAACGGACTCTGCACGAAGCTCTTTTGAAGCTGTCAAATGGTGTCGCTATTGGACACTTAATTGTGATTATTGCTGCTCTGAGGTTTCTTATAGGATACTGTTGACTGTTTTATCGTTGATTTTTGAAGAAGCAGCAGCTCTTGCCTCGGAGAAAACAACACAGGCATAGCGACAATTTTGCATATAAATTACTACTTATAGGGCTTGAATTACAACCTGTGGGCAGTTGTTCTACATCCCTTTGTGAACGTCGTCTTACACTTGTATGCTGCACATCGGGTCATCTTAAAGGGACACTTCACCCATTTGCATTAAGCTTTGCATTGTTAGAAACCCAGTCATACTATTGAATGGTCGTGCAACACTCTCTCATTTTCCCCTGAGACGGGAGAAATCCGTTATTTACCTCTTACACTTCCTCCTACAATGACGCAAAAATCGTCATTTTGCGTCATTGTAGGAGGAAGTGTAAGAGGGGGGGATTTCTGTTGAGACTACAAGCTCTAGTTCCTCATCTTTCCCAGGGGGCGGGACCCGCTCACGCTACAGACCTATTACAGATCAGTGGGTGGGACTTTACTCTCTGAAACTGAAAGCAATATCCTCCATCTTGTTTGAAGCTAAGCTAACAGGCGCTGTGGAGACAGATGTAAAGTTATGACAATAGCGGAGGAGAGTGCTCAATATGATATAGAAGAAGAGGATTTCGGAAGTCTGATGCTTGAATCAGGTGTTTGTGGCTACCTTTACAAGCCGCATTATAGCGAAGAGCAGCCGAGGCAGAAGACCTGCCTGCCGCGGACGAGGAGCCCGGACTGGCTCGAGTTAGGGCGGACTGGTGGCGCCGGTGATCTCACTATGCAACTACGAACCGCTACGAACACAGAGATAGAGTCCGTCTGTGGCAAAGATTTTCAACGATGACAATTTCTCCTGGACGAAATCTCTGAATCAGACGAGGACACGGACGTTTGTGTTGTGAACTAGTTTCCTAGTTTCGCACCGCATATGTTCTGACTGAACATCCAGGTACCATGCAATAATTCACCTTTTCGAAAGAAATACAAACGAGGAGTAATGCACTAATGAGTTCGCCAACTAACTAGACATTTTGTGTGAATGTGAAATGAATTTCAAGCTCTGGTGGTAGCTAGGCTTGTAGACGGAAGAGTGATTTCTCTTATAGGCAGATATGCGCTTTCTGGATTAGTGGGAGTGGCTTGCGGAGCTGTGCAATGTGGTGCATTGTGGGAGTTGTTGTCTTTCATACAAATGCGTCCTGAAGTTATTTTTTGTCTTTTCTCGGTCACAAAGGCACCAAATTCAAAATTTCTTTTACATTTCGACTACATATATGACCCACTTTAAATAAAAAACAATGTTCAAATGGGTGAAATGCCCCTTTAAAAGTGCCGTCGGAGCTACCAATCTCTGTATAACGGGCGTTGGATCCCTCTGCTGGTAGGGAATCGTAAGATGGCCGCTCGAACACTTCCGGTGTCACTGCCTAGTGGCAGTTTAGAACGTCATGAGCTATCCAGTCATTATACTGTATAGATCAGTGGCGCTGTCACGCTCGTTCTACGTCACAACGCTTCCATCTCCATGAACGCGCGCCGACCGCCACCGGAAGCCAGTTATTTTCGTTTATAAAGTTTTAAATATGTATATTTTTACGACAAAACCGCACGGATTACCCTTGGAAGGCCTTCGTTTATCCCCCTGGAGCCGGATGGATTATTTTTGTGAAGGATGCATGCACATTTTGCGACTTGGAGCAGCTGGACCCCATTGCTTCACATTATAACCACTGAAAGATCTAAGACATTTTCTAAAATAACTGAAAATGTGTTCGTCTGAAAAAAGATTGACATATGCATCTCGAACGGCTTGAGGGTGAGTAAATCATGGCTTAAATATCATTTTTGGGCGAACTATCCCTTTAAAGTGACAGCAGCCTAATAAATCTGCTAAACCATTATTGTAAATCAAACAACAGAAGATAAAATCATTCACTACTCTTGAATATTATTTATTGTATTATTGAGTATTAGTCTATATTTAATGTATAAAGCAGTGTAATTTTACATTTGATTACTTTATTCAATTTCTGTTGTAGGCTATTACTTATCTGAATACCACAGTTAGCACATCTTCCTGTAAAACCTAAAGCAGTGTTTTTTCATTTGTATTTTTGTTCTGTTGTATTTTTTGTCGGTTTTGTTTATAATTTAGTTTCTTTGTTCTTATTGTATTGCTGACTGATTAACTTGTCTTCTGTAACTGTTTTGAGGACTTTTTACTTCCATCAGTGGTTCTCAAACGTTTTCAGCGTGAGTCCCTCTTTGAAGCATCGCTTTAGCCCAAAGACCATTCATGACACAAAACATACAAACTTCAATCAAACTTACAATTTTAATTAAAGCCAATTAAATTATATAATCCTGGAACAGGATATATATATATATTTCCCCACAAAGATAAATGTTTGGTCGTATATCCCACTCTGCGCTTTGAGAGGACTGTGGGACACAAGCAGGACAGAGTTCATCTCTTGCCTAATATCTTTTCTTCCAATGTTCCAAAGCAATGAACACTGATTGTAAAAGGTCAGAAGACTTTATTTTATCTTTCGCACAAGCAAGATATGAATTGGTATTTGATGCTGCGCTGCGGAAGAAAACGACACTGAATTACCTGCACATGTGAAATGCACTTAATAAACTTGACTTCCTTTATACCGTGTGCAACAAGCACAAATTATGTAAAAAAAATTCCCTCTGAAAGGGGATGTGAGTGACAATTTGGGAAAAGAAACAAGAGATTCCACGTCCAGAGGAACAGGTTAATTCATGGAATAGGTTATTGTTAAATTTGTGAAAAATCGCAAAACACAATTAATAGACATATGATTTAATTATAGTTTTTGGGCTCTCACCTACACACCGCTCTCATTCGGCACAAATCCAAGCGTTTCCATTGTCGCGATGTAACATTTGGTTGCTAACCTATGTAATGGAAATGTTATTCTTACTTATCTTGAATGCATTGATGGACATCAGCTGCATAACGCATGTAGGCTTGAGTGAAGTACGGTGGGATAACCTTGTCCTTAGTGCGCTGTGTTCTAAAGAATAATTACTCTGTTTTTCATATCGAGAAGGGCGTGGATGCTGAAGAAAGTACTAGCCTATATTAACTCTGAAAAGAGGAGGACACTTTGCCTTCTCATGCTAGACATTGTCTGTGTGTAGAATGCCTTTCTTGCAAGAAATAAAGCATTGCTTATTCACTTCTGAGAAGTATCGCTGTGTCTCTTATTTGATAAAGTCGTAGGATAAAGAAATTTTCACGACACCTATTATTTATTTTGTAAACAAGGCTTTGTACTTCACTCGTGTCCTGATATCCAGGTAAAACAGCGTTCACGGGCACAAAAATGTGTTTTGGTTTACCACTGCCGATGGTACTCAGTTATCACGCTGACCGACACAGCCCTTAACAAAAGTGGATCATTTTGAACATTAATTTACTATTCACAGTAAATGCAGATAAATATCAAACATTAAATTTACATATTTTTAATTAAATTAATGTTCTAGAACTTCTGTGCCGCCCCCAGTCTGAGAACCACTGACTTACAATAATTAACCTTGTACTAGTTTTTGCTGAAGTATTGATAATTGTGAAATTTCACTGTCATTTAAAATTCTCATATCATGAAATAAGACTTTGATCATATCACTTTTTTCCACTTTTTTCATTTTTTTTTATATTTCAACTGGAACGGACCTCTAGTGGAAACTTTTTCATTTTATTTCAAGTTCAAGTGTCAAACTTTATTTTTACTTCTGTTGTTGCTTGCTTTCACTTCAGCAATAAAATCATATGTCTCTTTTATCAAAAGAGGCCAATAGTCCAAAGCATTCATGAATTAAAATCCTACAAGTTTTTAAATCACCAACTGGAGTTTGAATGTCACCTAGTGGCCATATTGGCTACTGAGCCTAAAACTCCCAGAGCATATTGATAGTTTGAGTCAAATTTGAAAGACAACTTGGTTGGATTTACCACATTTTCAGTTTTAGGTGCCCAGGCACAGGCTTTATATTAATAGAAAAGAAAAATACAGTTCAGCAACTATTTAAGTTTGGGTATTTTTCCAGTCTATGTTTAAGAATAGGGTCGCCAGGTAAGAGGCGAATGAGGCTAACTAGTTATCTATTCCAAGACTATCATCTATAAATATATTCAATTTGGATAAATATTTTATATAGCCTTTTTACCCTTTATTTTAACAACTATTTGTGCAACCATACACACACTTGTTTTTGTCTATATGCATGTTATTGACAGTTTTTAGGGCCATTGAACCAATAAAATATCTTGACTGCCCAGAAAGCCCTGCACTTCATGATACTCACACAGGGTCAGAGGTCACAGCAGGTCCATCACTGAACATAGGGGGATCACTGAGATCAGGGGGGAAAGCCATGGAGTTGTTACTCTTCATAGACACACAGCTGAATCCTGAAGATGGTCCATCACTGAGATTAGGGGGGTCCATCATGGAGTTGTTACTCTTCATGGACACACAGCTGGATACTGGAGATGCTGCTCTCTGAGTGTGAACAGACACCTCCTCCTCTCTCTTCTCACACACACTCATTTGAAAGGTACGTTTCTCCTCTTCCTCCTTGATGTGACACTTTAGGCTATTTATATGCCTGTATGTGGACACAGAGGACATGCCCAAAACATAATTGAATTTTAACACAATTCAATTTGTTTACATTTTATTTAATGGCATTTACTTCATTTTAATTTAACAACAGTTTTTCTCCAGTATAGTGTTTGTTTATAGACCAACATGTCCGACATGTCGGCCACACTTTCAAACACAGCAGCCTCGTTTAAACACTGGATTCACCTTCACTTTAATGACACTGCTGAACTCTTGCAGGTGTATTTCACAATCCCTCTCGCATTAAGCAAATATGATGTTGATTTTATGTGTTTATCCTATGACCACAATTTATTTGCCCAGTATTACTTTGTCACTCAATACACATTATAATATAGATAATAAAAGAAAAATTAAATACGTATTTAAATCCAACCGAAGATTTCAACATTAAACTAATATTCTCCTGTTAAATGAAAAAGAAAGTGTACGTTTAACCACTGTATGAGTGTTAGTTAACGTGTCGGGAAGTAGGTCTAGATCCCGAAAGTAAGCTAAGTAAACCTTCAACTTTATCATGTGTTTGAGTTAGTCATAATGTATGTTTAGACGCAAATACTTTATCGATATTAAAGCTATGAAAAGTTTAACGAACTTACTGTCACATGTGAAGCGATTGCTGATTTGCTATCTTCCGAAACGGCGTATTTACAGTCATCGACTGCTTTCGGTTTCAGTTTTACTGGCAGCAGCTTCTTCTTCTTCTTCTTTGTGCTTATTTGGCGGTTCGCATTCTTAAAAAGAGCATTACCGCCATCTACTGTCTGTGGGTAATAGATCAGAGACAAGATACACTACTAGATCACCACTACCAGAACAATCAGGGCTCGTGCTTTCAATGTTGCTGCGTGTTCAGTTCAGCTCCTCCATCTACAGCCAAAGTCAATCTCATTCCAGAGAGGGATGCTGTTACATAAAGAATATACATATACATATATATACATATATATATATATATATATATATATATATATATATATATATATATATATATATACAGTCATGGTCAAAATTGATGGCATCCCTGGTAAATATGATAAAAAATGGCTGTAAAAAATAAATCTGCATTGTTTATCCTTTTGATCTTTCCTTCAAAAAATTCGCAAAAATCTAACCTTTCATTTAAGTAAAAGAATTGAAATTGGGGGGTAAATCACATTATGAAATAAATGGTTTTCTCCAAAACACGCTGGCCATAATTGTTGGCACCCCTAGAATTTTTTATGAGAAAAATATCTCTGCAGTATATTCCCATTAATATTTACCTTTTTTAGCGCACCAGGGTGACTAGGAACATGAAATTGTCCAGCTATGACTTCTTGTTTCACAGGAGTTTAAATATGAGGAAACACAAAGGCCAAATCCCCTTAATCATCCGTCACAATGAGTAAAACCAAATAATATAGTTCTGATGTGCAGCAAAAGATTGTTGAGCTTCACAAAATAGAAAGTGGCTGTAAGAAAATATCTAAAGAATTGAAAATCCCCATTTTGACCATCAGGGCAATAATTAAGAAGTAAAAAATCAACTAAAGATGTTACGAATCTGCCAGGAAGAGGACGTGTGTCTATATTGTCTTAATGGACGGTGAGGATAAAAGTTTGAGTGGCCGAAGACTCTTCAAGGATCACAGATGGAGAATTGCAGAGATTAGTTGAGTCTTGGGGTCAGAAAGCCTAAAAAATTTTTTATCAAACAACCCCTACATCCCCACATGTTGTTTGGGAGGGTTTCAAGAAAAATCCTCCTCGCTCCTCCAGAAACAAACTCCAGCATATTGCAACCCATATTCAGTTGTCAGACACGACTGGATCTTCAAAAGGGACCGGATTCTCCCCCAATGCCTACGGTTAAATATACTGCAAGATCTTATATGTTGTGGGCCTATTTATTTGCTGGAGGTCCTGGACATCTTGTTCAGATACATGGTATTATGGATTCTAGCAAATATAAACAGATAAAAAATTAAAACCTGACGGCATCTGCTAGAAATCTTATAATGGGTTTAATGGGCTTCAGTCATTGAACAAAACGGCATCGCGCCTCAGACTGAAAAGCTTCAGGTCTCAGGAAAAACAATGTCAGGTGTCAGGTCTCGTACAATTAGGCATCAGACGAAATAGCCTCAGACAAAAAGGTATCAGACATAAAGGCATCGGACAAAACGGCATCAGACATAAAGGCATCAGACTAAAAGGCATCAGACATTAAGGCATCGGACTAAAAGGCATCGGACATAAAGGCATCGGACGAAACGGCATCAGACATAAAGGCATCAGACTAAAAGGCATCGGACGAGACGGACTCAGGTGGAGTTTGGAGGTTCGCATAGCCCCGCCCCATGTGACGTCACACGTACGCGGTTCAGATCAGATACAACAACAGCTGATGGAGGAGGTAACCCGTCATGATATTTATATATTTGCTTTCATTAAAGGCAGGGTAGGTAGAAATGGTCTAAAAATTTTATTTTTCAAATTTGTTTAAACTTTATGTACATATCAATACATAATTAAAATGTAAGTACTCTGAAAAAGAAAGTATCAAAATCGAGTGTCTGTAGACCTCTCACGACTGTTTTAAAGACATCTCATTATTTCCATTCACTCCACCCCCTCATTTCTGTGCTTCTTCCAAAGCCACGCCCCCAAAACGCATGAACGCGCGACTCCGACCGCTGAGCTAGAGGACGCATTATTTACCTGAGACAAGCGGAGGGGAAGGGGCATTTTTTTGCCTGGTTTGCCTTCACTAACTGCATATGCCGGTACTGTAAATTTAGATTGCTCTTTCTCTGCCATTGTTTTGGTATTCCTAGGTTCAGTGCCTTCTTCTTCTTCTTCGATAGATTTTATTGGCAGCTTGCAAACATAGTGCATTACCGCCATCTACTGGACGGAGGTGTGATCAGGTTCCGTGCCTCTCGCACTCCTCAAATCAAACGGTCGCGCGCAAGTGGGCAGGTGCTGTGTGGCAAAAGGGTGGTTGCCATGGTTGCGAGAGAGTGACAGTCGCCTAAGCCAATCCTTTGATTCGTCCCGAATCGAAATAATGAGCTGTGTTTAATACAGATTAAACGGTCTAGAGTCACTTGATTTTTATACTCTTTTTTTCAGAGTTCTTACATTTTAATTATGTATTGATATATATAGAAAGTTTTAACAAATTTGGATCTTTAATTTTTAATAAATCCTACCTACCCTGCCTTTAAACAGCATATGAATCAAAACTGCCTAATGTTACTGAATGAAATGTTGACCCAGGACGAGTTATAGGACTGAGAAGCTTTAGTGGTGTTGATGGACTCGATCTACTCCATCTGGGTTTTGATCGTCGTTCTGAATCTGATCCAGACACAGTCTTTGACAAAAAAAGTGACTTTCTCAGCTTTTTGCTCAACATGTTGCTTTTCTTATGAAACTTACCCACATTAATGTGTTGATAAAGCTAGAATAAAACAGACGAGGAAAGAGTTAAAAATAAAACTCAGTCACATGATTACGCTGGAGTCCTGTGGAAGTCTGTGCAGAAACTACACTTTCACAAACAGCACAACGTCTTTTTATCCTCGACAGCTTTTTCTCTCTAGTTTAGCAGTGCTTTTGAAAAGCCTGACGTGATCTGAAAACCTCTCAGCGCTTGACTTCAACATTCTCTCGTTCCCTCACTGCCGCTGTGGGCCGACTGAACTGATCAGCTCAAATAAGCTTTAAAGTGTTGTTGTGGAGGCGCTCAGATGTAGATCTCTGTCGCAGTGTGATGTAAAATATGGGCGGAAGTGGAAAACAAGTCATTTTGGCAGCTTGGTTCCAACAAATGCTGTTCAGTAAGGATGCTTGTTTCAGGTCTGAAACAGATGAAAAATGTAATTTTGCAGATGAAATATAGTTTTTCTTTATTTGCTTTTATTTCTGCTGTTGTTTTTAGTAGCTTGTTTTATGATGTTCAGAGAGTTGATGTTTATTTGAATATTTTGTCGATTGACACCATTGTTGATGCCTGTATGTCCACAGAAGACACAGTACGTCAATGCGACATCAAGAAGACGCTGGACTCCAACTCATCCATTGGTCAGATCATGTCGAATTTTGGTTGAAAATGAAAATGAGGTTGATGTCTAAACCCAATGTTTGTTTGAAGTCAAGCTCCAACGTCAGACATATATAACATTTTGATTGGAATAAACGGCACATTGTTAAAAAAAAAAAGATAAAAATGTGAAATGCAGGACAGAACATTATATCTGTGAAGATCTCAGCAGAGGAGGATTAAACAACTCCACAAACTGCATTACCAGCTCCACTTATTTTCTTTAGTTTGATGCTTGAATTTTTTATGTTAGTTACTCAACCCTTCTTTTGATTTTTGACATTTTGTGCTATAACAACTAAATTAGCAAAAGTTTATATTTATTTCCTATAATAACACATTGACTGATGCATCATCATAAGGGTGTTGTTTGTAATAATGAATTTGTAACAAAAACTGTTAAATCAGATAATTTACCCAGAAATGTTAATTGTCATCATTACTCATACTATGACTTTATTCCCTCTGTGGATCGTTAAAAAAAAATTGTCAAGAATGTTGGTAACCAAACAATTTTGGTGACCATTTGCTTCTATTGTATGAAAAAAAACCTACTTTTGTGTTCCATAGATAAAAAAAAAATAATAAAAAAAAATCATACAGGTTTTTGAACGACATGAGGACGAGTAAATAATGAGAGCATTTTCATTTTGGGGTGAACTTTCGCTTTAACATGTAAATATAATATATAATATGCATAGCTCTGATCTTGAATATGTGTGTTCTTGTAACTGATAGAGAAGAAAATACCATGTTGGACATTGAGTGGTTGGGCCGACGAGTCGCTTTGAGGGCAAACAATGGAAAATATGTCTGCACAAAGAGAAATGGCCAGCTTGCAGCTGTGAGTGATTCTGTGGGTGAGTGCACACTGATTCTTCTCTGACCTTTTACTAAACTTCCACTACTGGATACAACACGAGTCAGATAAATCCTCTCATGTGTCCGGCAGGGGAGGACGAGCAGTTTGTGCTAAAGCTGATTAATCGTCCTATCCTGGTCTTGCGTGGGGAGAACGGCTTTGTGTGTCACCACAAGAACTCCAATACACTGGACGCCAGTCGCTCTGTTTACGAAATCTTCTCATTGCTTTTCAGCGATGGCGCATACCATATAAAAAGTGAGTCATGTCGTGTGAGCTGAGACTGGCGAGAGTTTCACTGAGCAACACTGACTCTGTTGGGCACTTCTGCACAAAATTCCTGATGCATGTGTTTTCTTTTTTTCTACCACAGGAGGAAATGAAAAGTTTTGGTATGTCTCCGGCAGTGGCCTGGTGTGCACAGATGGGGACAAACCGGAGGATTTCTTCTTTGAGTTTGTGGAGTATGGACGGGTTGGCATCAAGGGTCAGAATGGCAAGTACCTGCGTGGAGACCAAGGAGGCACGCTGATGGGCGATGGGTTAAGCGTGGACGCCTCTTCCCTGTGGGAGCACTGAGTGCTGTACAGAACCAGAGACACAAACACAGACTCACTCAGAAACAATCAGTTCTCGTACTGACACCTGTTAAACTAATGACTTTCAGGAGAACGCTTTCATTCATGTTCTTTCTTCAGGCTTTTTTGTGAGTGAGTGAAATATGTGTGGTTTTATCTGTTTCTAATACTGTAAATGTTAGTGTCGCCCTTTGATTCATCAGAAAAATACAATATTACACTTCACTCCTTGCAGTGGCGGATCTAGAATTTTCTTAAAGCATGTCCACAATCGGGCCACCCTTCACAGAGAGCGGCCAAGCTTAACACAAGTCATGCACAATTCTTAAATCAATGAGGTTTTCATACACTTTCCTGAGTTTCTTTGCTGCTGGCTCTACTGCTTTGCTCATTAACTGTTCTTTAAAGCCATTAATTCAAGCATTCTCTGGCTGGATTAAGAAACTACTACAATAACAGCTTAAATATTTCCATATTAAATTTCTTCATTAAGAATAACACACATACCGGTAATAAAATATAAAACAACATTTGAAGAAAAAAATTTGGAGTTCAGTTTTCACACTTTGCTGTGTTTTGGGTTCCAACAAGAATATTCATGAGCATATGATAAAATAAAATAACTACAGCTTAATGTTGTTCTGATCATGTTTTATTTCAAATCTGAGGAAAACTGTAAAACTTTTTTAGACCATGCAATGTGATTTTGTTTAGAGGAGACTAAAATGCTGAGGCTACTTATACAGATGAAGACAAACAATATATTATTTTGTAGTATTCTACTGTGATAAAAGCTATTTCGATTAGCATTATAGCTGGGATTTGCTAAATACTTTATTCTAATGAAAATAGATGATGAGTCTCCCTGTGATGAGTCTTCTTTGTACTTTCTGTGCGAGAGCGCCCTCTGGCTTCGAGTATGAATAGAGTGGTTCAGATATGACCGAGCCTGAAAGTCTAATTCACTGCTGATTCCTTCGAGTTTTTCCTATGGGGTTTTATAATGGGGTTTTCTGATTTATGTGTAAAATAAAGCCTGTGGTAAACATAACTTCAGTATACTTTGGCATGTTGTTCTACAAAGTAAATTACACACACCCAAAGCGAAAACGCGAATTTTAAAACAGTTATGCTCTTTTTTGAAAACGTACGTTTTTAACAAGTAGGCTAACTAGAAAACACAGCTGGGGTGTGAGTGTGTGTGCAGTGTACTTTGTACAACAAATTATGTTTTTCTCATAAATTGAAATCACAGCGAACATTAACGCTGTGAAACATTATAACGCCATTATAAAACCCCATAGGATAATATAATATTATATAATATAATATAAAAATATATATAATTATTGCATCACAATAAGTGTATTGTGATTGTCTAAACATTTTAGTAACTAAACTGAATTTTATTAGGTTTAGTGACAAGTTGCAATGTTTACATGGTACAATTTCTTTTTTTAATTGTTTGACACAAATTTCACGATTTCAATTCAATTCTTTTGATTTGGTTTTAATATTGACTCATTTGAATAAATATTAGGTACACAAGATAGGCCTTAATTTTTCTCAAGAAAAAAAAAAAAAAACTCACCTAATGCTGTAAACATACAGAGAGCCCTATCAGCTGGCAGTATTACTAAAGGTTAAAAATAACTCAAATTAAATATAATGCGTTTTTTATTATAATAACAACTTTATTTAATGATATAAGTAAAAATATAATAATGTAATATAGTACACATATTTAGCAAAATACTCTGTAGCTTTTTTTCTAGCCAACTAACGTGCTATAGCCAAGCAGCAACCTCCCCGTCTCTCTCTTGAAACCAACACGGAAGTGAGTTAAACTGCAATTCATTGACTGGCCGCTTGAGGCTGGCTGCACAAGTGAGTCAAATCTGTATCTCCCCCATGTTAAAATTACCAACTTTACAGCAGAAAAAAACGTGTTTACAGCCTGGTGTCTGTATGTGGCTTTGGTCTATACAGCTAATTTTGCCCTTAATAACAACTGTGAGGGGGGTGAATTTTTTTATAACTCATCCATTTAGTTGATTAATATTTAAAGTTCTGCATAATTAAGGGTGTGGCCACTTGAGTGACAGGTGGATTGCCACTGATGTCAATGCTAGCCGTTTGTCTGCTGTTACTAGCCGTCACTTCACCTCAGCAAATGTTGCTGCTGAACTTGCTATCTCTGCAGTGTTTGTGCTTTTTTTCGGGATTATTTCATACAATTTAATACACCCATTACTTCGCCCACGGCTTAGGATTCCGTCGTTGTCGTCGAGTATCGTTCGAGAGAACAACCAGCGCTGTATTTCAGTTGTTTTCCTCTGTGAACATGCACTAATGGATGTCTGACAATTTCGTTGCTTTTTGTAGTTTTCAGATTTAAAAACGTCAATAAAGGCTCGTTCGTTCTGCTCTCACGGAACAGATAGATTATAATATGCTTATGTAAGTTACCGTCAGATGAAATCCTGCAGGTGTCGCGATTTCTCCGTCATGCTATAAGCGGAGTCCTATCATAACGGCGGATTTGCCAGGCGCGCGCCAGGAGCGGTTCACAGCGCTCTCGTCAGGGACGTTGGGGAACCCACCCAAATTAACTTCGGTTAAAAAGGCGTATGATAATTTGGGTAAATGTGTAAGCTAGATGTATGCTTTTATAATAAATTGTCTGTCTATCTATCTATCTATCTATCTATCTATCTATCTATCTATCTATCTATCTATCTATCTATCTATCTATCTATCTATCTATCTATCTATCTATCTATCTATCTATCGTAATAATGTATGATTTGCAAAAATGAAAACTGCTGCTTCTGTGTAGATGAGAGAATCAAAGTGCGCGTTGTGCACACGCTACATTGATTATGGCCAAGCATGCACCCTTAAAATAGCATATGAATAACATGCATAATGCGCCACTGACTTTAAACTATTTTTTCCTGGTTAGTGGCGCAACTGTTTTCTAAACCTGCAAAATAGCATTAAGGAACGTTTGCGCCGGAACACGCCTCCTTTTTTGCGCTGAACCGCCCAGGGAGCGCAAGTTCATTCCCTAGTTCCCTTTCGAGGGAACTCGCGATGCGTCAATGACGCTTTGGGAACGCTTCTGCGTGATTGCGTCTGAAGCACTTGTATCAACTAGTCCAATGGCGAGAGTGGGCGTCACGGGCGGGTGACGTGACGCCCAGGAAAGGATAAAGGACATCCGGTTTAGAACCGCGCTAGCTTCTGTGCCTCAGCAAGCGCTCTGTGTTATACTGTCTGTGTTATTTATTGTTGTCGTCTGTCACAAGCATAGATATTATGGCGAACAAAACAACCTTATATCGTGTGTTCCTCCCTGCCCACTGTCTTTACGGGTGGGGATACACACGATGTATTGTTTGTTTGGAACGGAGCATGTTCTGTCAGCGCTCGAGGGCGCTGACTACGAGCATTGCGAGTTACTATCGTACTCGCTCCGTTCCCGCTTGTCACTCTTTGAGGAGGGTGTTCAGGCTCGCGTTCCTCGCAGTACCGACCCCGTGTTGCCGAGGCAGCACGGAAGTTGGTATTGTGGGTTCGCAAATGGATCTCGCGGAGAGGTTAGAGACGGGCTCCGCCTTTTCTCTGCTTTTATCCGGGAGATCCAGCGCTCTCTCTCTGCGATCGGAAGCCCGCGCCGCGGCTTCTTCCGTCCTGGTTAGAGAGCCCGGTGTTTCAGCGGTCTATCTCTGAGGAGGTAGAGTGCTGAGCATCGATGCATGTCCACAACCACAAGCATATTATATATATCTAAACAGGAGTATGGGGAGCAAACAGCTTTGGATTGTGTGTTCCTCCCTGCCCTCGCTTCATTGCGAGTGGGGACACACGCGATTCATGTGTTGTTTGTTTGGGAGTGGAGCATGCACGGTCAGCTCTAGTAAAATAAGGGGACTGTCAGTGTTCATTCATAAATTCCCGACGTGTACAGTATCTTTTGCACTATCGAGAGTTTAGCTCTGCTCCCGATGGCTTTCTTCTCGAGGGAAGAAAGTCAATAAAGATTATTTGGCTCGGATCTCGCGTTTGCTGAGGCAGCGCGTAGATTACGGGTCTGCAATAAAGATTCTGTTACTCGATCTCGGATCTCGCGTGTGCTGAGGCAGGGCGTAGATTACGGGGTCTGCAATAACAATAATAGTGGACTGGATACGTTCATTCATGAACATTACCGACGTGTGTTCACTATCAAGAGTTTCCCCATGCTACTATTTATTTAAAAAAAGACTGCAATAAGAGTCCAGTGGTTATACAAATGCAATGCATTGATTAAAGAGATACATAGTGTATTGCAAGCTACGAATTTAGGATTCTTTTATTGTATGTTGAAACTATTTTTATATATAAGCTTATATATAAATATATATTCAGCCATATACTATATTAACTTGTCTGGTTGATCTTTTGCTGTTTGATTCTGAGGAATTAAATAAGTGCTGCATTTAAATTTGCTTATCTGACTTTCATTAGTTAGATTCATGTATAAGTTCAGCATTTCATCCAGACTGTGTAACTTGTCTGGTTGATCTTTTACTACATTTTATTTGGAGGAATTAAATGGTAAAATTATGTGCTGAGCATCGAGTTAAGGGAATTGAAGATTCTAAAAACCATCTCAATCTCCTGTGTACAATGAGTTTGGAGTTTATAACTTCATAAATGGGGCTGCTGGGCGGAGCAGCACTAGCCATTAACAAACTCCTTGTACAGGCAGAGTGTCATTTCCTGTGCTCCCCCTCAGAAAGATTGGGGACCAGAATGGCATTCTCAACAGAAGCCTTTAAAGCAGAAGATGGATCTGAGGACTGTTTTTCTCTGAAAAAGGCTTCGGCCAAGGTCCTGATGCCACTGGTGTCAGACCTCTGGGGGCAACCCCGACCGGGGTGGAGCGGTGTTAACCTCAGTATACGGTGCCCGCCCCACCTCGGTGCCCTCAGGAGGCCGTTCTGCCAACCCCGCACCCTTGGTCTCAGGGCGCAGCGGTCTCCAGCGAGCACATGGCTCAGTGTCACCACGACACCGTGTCAAACTCGCACCCTCTTAGGGGGGTTCAGAAACAGTCAGTTCGGTTGTTTCCTGCCAGGATGCTTCAGGTCACCGAAGTGGCTGTTACAATAACATCAGAGGCCAGTCTCGAGAGACTGGTACCCTTAGTAGATTTTCTGACAGAGTGGAAGAATCTGCCGAATATATCTCCATGGGTCCTGCAGATAATAGAGAGAGGTTACAGAATCCAGTTTCGTTCTCCTCCAACTTGTTACAACGGGGTACTACTCGTGTTAGTACATCCCGAGCAGGCTCTGGTAATGGAGCAAGAAGTAGAGTCTCTTTTAGCGAAGGGAGCTATAGAGCAGGTGTACTTGCCCGACAGAGAATCGGGGTTTTACTGTTACTTTATTACCGCTACTTTGTTGTTCCGAAAAAGGATGGGGGGTTGCGTCCCATTTTAGATCTCCGTCTGTTGTATCGTGCAGTCATGAAACTCAAGTTCAATATGCTCACACTCAACAGATCGTGACTCAGATCAGATCCGAGGACTGGTTTGTCACGATAGATTTAAAAGGCGCTTACTTCCATCCTCCCTCTACAAAGGAAGTTCCTGTGGTTTTCTTCTGGGGGCAAAGAATACCATTATCGGGTGCTTCCATTCGGTCTAGCTCTATCACCCCGCACGTTCACAAAGTGCGTAGATGCAGCTCTGGCCCCGTCAGGCTGCAGGTCTACGCGCTCTGAACTACATAGATGACTGACTGATTCTGGCGGAATCAGAGCAGTTAGCGGTTCGGCATCGAGATGTCGTCCTCGCTCAGATGAAGAAATTGGGGTTGAGACTCAATGCCAAGAAGAGTGTGCTTTCTCCATTACAGAGAACCACTTTCCTTGGTGTGGTATGGGATTCAGTCACGATGCGAGCCACACTGTTGCCTGTTCGTGTAGCTGCTATCCTCACAGTCACAAAAGAGTTGAAGCTAGGCCAATCACGCACTGTAAAACAGTTCGAGAAACTGTTGGGCCTCATGGCAGCAGCGTCCAATGTGATACCCTTTGGCCTACTGTACATGAGACCCTTGCAGTGGTGGCTCAGAACCAGAGGGTTCTCCCCGAGGGGAAACCCACTTCGTACGATCAAGATCACGCGGCGGTGTCTCCGCGCCTTGGTTATATGGAGGAAATACTGGTTCCTATCTCACATGAGCAGTCACACATTATGAAACAGTTTGAGAAACTGTTGGGCCTCATGGCAGCAGCGTCCAATGTGATACTCTTTGGCCTACTGTACATGAGACCCTTGCAGTGGTGGCTCAGAGCCAGAGGGTTCTCCCCGAGGGGAAACCCACTTCGTACGATCAAGATCACGCGGTGGTTTCTCCGCGCCTTGGTTATATGGAGGAAGTACTGGTTCCTATCCCACATGAGCAGTCACGCACTGTGAAACAGTTCGAGAAACTGTTGGGCCTCATGGCAGCAGTTCCATTGTGATTCCCTTTGGCCTACTGTACATGAGACCCTTGCAGTGGTGGCTCAGAACCAGAGGGTTCTCCCCGAGGGGAAACCCACTTCGTACGATCAAGATCACGCAGCGGTGTCTCTGCGCCTGGGTTATATGGAGGAAATACTGGTTCCTTGCCCAGGTTCCGGTGTTGGGAGCTCTTTGCCATCGAGTTGCTATCTCGACAGATGTTTCCCTCACCGGCTGGGGAGCGGTTTTGGGAGGCTGCTCATCCCAGGGCCTGTGGAGGAGTCATCATCTTTTTGGCACATGAACTTTGGTTGTTTCCTCCGTGGTGCTTTTAGACCAGGACAGGAGTATGGCGGCTTAGAAGCCTTATTATATATGTATATATCCTTGTGGGATGTGGTATGTGGCAGCCTGGTCCTCTCTGCTCACATTCGTAAGGTTTTGCAACTTCGACCTGGGCGTTTCCCCAGGTTCTCAATGCTCTTGTCTTAGTTGTGCAGTATTCACACAGACAGGTTCTGTTTCGTATGGCGTATTGGGCATTCTCGTTCCCAAAGCGTCATTGACGCATCGCGAGTTCTCTCGAAAGGGAACGTCTCAGGTTACGACTGTAACCCTAGTTCCCTGAGAAGGGAACGAGACGATGCGTCACTTTGCCATACTTCCTACATCCCTGTGATCGACTTGCTTCGGCCCTTTTCGAAGCTAGCGCGGTTCTAAACCG
The DNA here is from genome assembly GCF_951802725.1 of Rutilus rutilus. Lineage (NCBI taxonomy): Eukaryota > Metazoa > Chordata > Actinopteri > Cypriniformes > Leuciscidae > Rutilus > Rutilus rutilus. Next base: position 64,398,859 of record NC_140209.1, read on the forward strand.
GATGTCCATTATCCTTTCCTGGTCGTCACGTCACCCGCCCGTGACGGCCACTCTCGCCATTGGACTAGTTGATACAAGTGCTTCAGACGCAATCACGCAGAAGCGTTCCCAAAGCGTCATTGACGCATCGTCTCGTTCCCTTCTCAGGGAACTAGGGTTACAGTCGTAACCTGAGACGTTTAGCGACATGCTTCTGTGGAGGGAAAAGCGTGCTTTGCGCGGGTGCAAAATAGGAATGATACATGCGTCGGTGTACAAAGTCAATTGCGCTGGGTGCAAGATAGGGCCCTATACGTGTTTATATATACACATGAGATACCTCTCTTTCTCATATTTATAATTTTGCTTGTAAATAACTTTATTAATTCACATTGTAAACTCCTTCCTGACTAATTTACCTTTCATCAGCTTCGGCCTTTCAAATGTCAAAACTTTACAGCAATCATTTTCTGTTCAACTATTATTTTGCAATTTAGAGGAACCCACAGCGCAAATCAAACAAAACTAATATTAACATTCAGACATCAAAGAGCAATAAGAATATTGAGTTCTTCACAGACAACTAGTCAAAACAGTGATTGCCCTCTTTCTCCTCCAGCAACACTTGCATTAGATTTTCCTTCTGCTAAACTAGATCTGTGTGTGATTCCAGTAGAGAGACAAACATCAGCTGAGTATTTCCTTCATTTCAGCTTTATTCACACCTGAGGTCTGACGACACCAGATATGAGACCGAGAGCAGAACTCACACTTTACTCCAGTCAACATCTGCTTCATTTCTCCACACAAATCACTCTCATTTTCACTGTTATTGCACAGGGGAAAACAGCGCATTATTAACAATACACACTGATCTTGTAATGGGGCATGTTGACATCTGGGGGAATGAGAAACTCTTTCCATTGAAAACAACAACAACCATTCATTTGATGCAACTTTGTACATGTGATTTAAAACGCTTTTATGGCAAATGTTGCTTTAATGGTCATTTCAACACAAAATTGTGATCTGATTTAAAATTATAATTGCAATATTGTTTAACATAATTCAGATGTAGTTTCACATATAAAGGTGTTTATGAACAATATGTACTATATTCTTGTTACGTAATCCACATTACAAGAATACTGCGTACATTTATAAAAACTTGATGCATGATTTGTTTTTTTACAGGTTTTTTTGGTAACACTATTTTACAGTCTCATTGTTACACATTACTTGTATTTACTATAGTAATAACTATAAATTAACCTTAACCCTATAGTACGAACATGTGCTTAATATTACTCAGCACTTAAATATATAATTACACATTAGGATAAAGTGTTTTTTTACTTTGACTTTGATTATTTGTCCCAGACTCGTTTACTTTCCTGTTCAACAGTTCTTCTGTATTAGATTCAATCCAAACTCTCTTTTGATGAAGATTCATAAAGTGATTCAGTCAAAACTGGACATTAAAAAGCAAACGTGTAAAAACAGTGAAACTCAGGGTGACAAACGTTTATCATGAATGAAAATAAGTCAAAGATCAACAACTGAAGAAACATGTTCAGACTGAAACAGGAACAAGCGTTTATTGACCATAAACTACAATAACATGATTAAACTGTAATAAAACATGTGAATTAACAGTGAAATACTGGAGGTGACAGTACATTAATGTTCATTTTACAGTTATCTCTATGATTATATAGATGATGTGTTATTCATTTCACATTATTGATTATAATAATCCTGTGAGATCCAGCAGTTTTAATCAGATCATTGTGCACAAATAAAGTGTGTGAATATCAATAACGGTGATAATGCAGTAACACACATAATCAGTTACACAACTGGAAAAATGGCAATTTAGTGAGTGTGTGTGTGTGTGTGTGTGTTTATGTAATTTATTTACATTTTCTTTGTAATTTGTTTTACAGTGTGTGTGTGTGTGTGTGTGTGTGTGTGTGTGTGTGTGTGTGTGTGTGTGTGTGTGTGTGTGAGTGTGTGTGTCAGTCAGAGTGTGTTTGTTGTTTAATGTGACACAGAGACACTGAAGAGTTATAACAATTCAATCTAAATCCAGCACAGAGGGGTTCAGTGAATGTGTGTGTGAATGTGTGTAAGTGTGTGAGTGTGTGTGTGTCAGAGACGCTGTAGAAGGACAGAGTGCCGGCCGACACGTCCACAAACACTCCTACTCTCTTACAGGATCCTGGATCAGCAGAAACATCAGTGGACTTATTATTGTGACTGACAATGAATTCGTGATCAGAGCAGTTCAGACTCCAGGACTTCTCATTCCATCCAAACGCACAGTCATCACTCCATCCTTTCCTCTTGATTCCTTTATATGACACTGATATATCAGTATAATCTCCACTCCATTCAGCCTCCCAGTAACAGCGTCCAGTCAGACTCTCTCCACACAGAACCTGAGGACGATGCTCAAATCTCTCTGGATGATCAGGATACGACTGACTCTCTTCCACACGCGTCACCTTTCTGTTCTCCTCAGACAGAGCGAGACGAGTGTGTGCTGTGTTTGGATCCAGTGTGAGATCAACGGCATCTGAACACAAGAACACACACATTACAACAGCAACATTTACAACAACACACACTAAACCTGTGTTTGAGGACTTACATCTGTGTAGTCTTGATGTCATCATGAACTCTTTAACTTCTGAACCGTGATCCACACTAGAAAACACACACACACACACACACACACACACACACACACACACACACACACACACACACACACACACACACACACACACACACACACACACACACACACACACACACACACACACACACACACACACAAATCTTACTTGACAACAACAGTTCCTATATCAATATTTTAAATAATGTATAATTAAGACTGTAAAGCCTATGAAAGACATTTCAATAATAAAATATTTAGATATTATAAATTGATTGAAGAATTAAAACAGTAACATGAGATTGAAAAATAATAATTCAACAAAACTTTAATTAAAGTTTAATTACACCTATGAGTCATATTCAATATCAATATATTAGAGATTTTCTTATTTATAAGGAGGATCAAAGGCTTCAGGAAAATACATGAAAATTCATAAACAAGTTTAGAATAAAATCTAAAATCAAATCTATGCATATATAGAATATATTAATACTAAATATTATTCAAAATCGATAATCTATTTTCACACACACACACACTTGGGGGAGTTTTTACTCCCAGTCGGTGTGCTGGGAGAATGGCAGCTCCAGGTGCGGAGACTTTGGAGTTTCTAACGAGGCGTCATGGTGTGAAAATTGATGTTACTGCAAGTATAGAGGAGTGTAGTTTAGCGGTGAGTGCAGTAGTTGGTCATCAGAATGTTTTATCGGCATCGCGAATGAACAACGTGATTGTATTGTTTGTTAAGACAATCGAATTGGCGAACTTGTTAGTGGAGAGTGGGGTAGAGATAGGTGGTATTTTTACCTCAGTGTTGCCTCTTTCTACGCCGTCTAAGAGAGTAACTTTATCTAATGTGCAGCCGTTTATTAAGAACGAAGTATTAGTTGGAATGCTCGCTAGGTATGGAAAACCGGTCTCTTCAATTAAAATGATTCAAATTGGAAGCAAGTCATCTTTGTTGAAACGTGGTGTCTTTCAGGCACTTTTTATGTTTACATTGTATTGAAAGATAATGTTGAGGAACTTGATCTGACTCTAAATTTTCGGCATGAAGAATTTAATTGTGATATATGCCACTACTAATACAATGAGGTGCTTTGGTTGTGGTGAAAATGGACACCTGATACGTGCTTGTCCAAAAAGAGCGGATAACATAAATAAAACTGCATCAACTGCTGCTTCAGAAAATGTAACTGAAGTGCAGGGTGAAATCGCCACAGTTGTTGAGGAGATGCCGGGTCCAAGTAGGGTGTCAGTTGCTGCAACAACGGTGGAGAGTGTTTCTGAGATTATAGTTGAGGAAGTCAGTATAGCTGTAGCGGAGGAAGAAGAGGTCATGAGTTCTCAGAGGATAGAACAAGCAGAATGTGTTTCAGATGATGGTAGTAACAGTGAAGACGAGGCTAGGGTAAACCCAGAGGATGGGGGTTCTGTGTTGGAAGACGAAGAATGTTTTTTTTTAAATCCCCCAAAAAAGGAAGTTGTTGGAATGCCCTACTGATAAAAAAAGCAAAAAGAACAGATGGTATTCACATGAGCCAGACTGACACTGAGAGCGAAAGCAACATGTCAGAATGTAGTGTCACTGCTAGTCTGCCCCAAAGTGGTTTCTCTAGCTTTACGTATACTGTTGGAGATATTAAGTCCTTTTTGAAAACGACGAAAAATGTGAAACAGGTCAAACTAGAGGAGTATTTCCCAGACATAATACAGTTCATTGAGAAGGTAAAGATTTTTAGAAGTGAAAGTTGTTTCACTAATCAAGAGGTTTACCAAAAATTCTTACGAAATTAAGTAGTCAGTCAGGTGGGCCCAGTGAAACCAGCCAGAATGGATAAATTGATGCATCTTTTATGGCTTTATTATTTCTTTTGCTCTCTTTATTATCCTTTATGGGGGAAATAAATCTTGCTTCCTTGGATGTTAACGGAGCAAGGGATTTTAAGAAGAGAGCTCAAGTATTTGAATGAATGAAACATAAGAAAATTGATGTGTTGTTTGTACAAGAGACCCATAGTGATGTATCAAATGCTGTAGAATGGGTTAAAGAATTTGATGGATTAGCGATTTTAAGCCATTATACTTCATTGAGTGGCAGAGTTGCGGTGTTATTTTCTAAAAACTTTTCTAAAAACTACTCCATATTCCTATATTGTAGAGGAAACAATTAAAGGAAGGTTGCTGAAGATCAAAGCTGTATTTGAAAATGTTTCTTTTGTTTTTGTCTGTGTATATGCTCCAACTATGGCATTGGAAAGAATGACTTTTTTGAACACTTTGGATGATGTTTTAAAGGATTGTAACGATGATTTGTTAATGTTAGGAGGGGATTTTAATTGCACTGAAAATGTCATAGATTGGAATCACGTTGAACCACATATGCAGTCAAGAAAGAGGCTAATTCAAATGAAAAAGTCTCATAGCTTAATTGATTTATGGAGAAATTTCCATGGTACACAGAGACAGTACACTTGGGCTCACGCTCACGATAATCAGCTATTGCTGGCAAGGCTTGATAGATTCTATGGTTTTAAGCATCAATTAAGTATGTTTAGAGAATGTTCAATTAGTCCGGTTTGTCTATTGATCACAGCTTAATAAAATGTGTTGTAGCAAAAAGTTTTGTGAAATCAAAAAGTGCTTTTTGGCATTTTAACAATAATTTATTGTGTGACACTTTTTTTAGACAAGTTTTTAAAGAGTTTTGGACAAATGCTAAATCTACGAAAGCTTCTTTCTTAACTTTGCAGCTGTGGTGGGATTTTGTAAAGATACAAATCAAACAGTTGTGTCAACAATACACTCACAACGCCACAAGAGACATAAATAGCTCAATGAGTGTGTTAGAAGAAGAGTTGATGAAGCTACAGGGGCTTGCAGAGTCCACAAAAAGATGCCACATATATAGAGCACATAAAAAAAGAAAAATAATTTGTTAGCCGATATGCTAGGTTGTACAACAAAAGGTGCTATCATCAGATCACGTTTCCAAAGTGCAGAATTAATGGATGCTCCTTCAAAATTCTTTTTCAGTTTAGAAAAAAAGAATGGTCAGAAAAAGTTTATTCATGCCTTGCGGTCGGAAAAAGTTTTTTTTTTTTTTAACAAATCCCTCAGATATTAGAAAAAGAGCTGTACTTTTTTTAAAGATTTGTACAAAAGGGAAATTTCAGAAGAACAAGATGGAAATTTGGAATTTTTTGAAAATTTACCACAGATAACTAAAAATGCAAATGAGGAAATTAGTAAACCTTTGAGTTTAGTTGAGCTTGAAAATGCCCTTAAAAAAATGGAAGATGGAAAGGCACCAGGTATTGATGGCATTACAACTGAATTTTATAAATCTTTTTGGGCAGAAATAGGTCTAGAATTGGTAACAGTTTTTAATGAGAGTCTGGTAAATGGACAACTGCCACAAAGCTGCCAGAGGGCAATTATTACTTTATTGCCGAAAAAAAGGAGATTTAAATAACATCATAAATTGGAGACCAGTAAGTTTATTATGTAATGACTATAACATATTGTCTAAAGCTTTAGCCATCAGACTGGGTGAAGTCACTGGATCTATTGTTCATCCAGATCAGTCATATTGCGTACCAGGAAGAAGAATCTTTGATAATGTTTCTTTTATTAGAGACATTGTAGACTGTGGAAACATTTTTGACGTAGATTTTGGTATGATATCAATCGATCAAGAGAAGGCTTTCGACAGAGTCGAACATATTTATTTATGGAACGTTTTAAAAGCCTTTGGTTTTAGTTCAGACTTTATTGCAATGAAAAAAATGATGTATTGTGGCGTTGAGAGTATATTAAAGATTAATGGTGACTTATGCTCTCCGTTTAGGGTGTACAGGGGTGTCAGACAAGGCTGTGCGCTGTCAGGCATGTTATACACCTTAGCCATAGAACCCCTGTTAAATGAACTAAGAACTGATGTGTGTGGATTGTGCATGCCAAATTGTGTTAATGTTTTTAAGTTATCAGTGTACGCTGATGATGTCATTGTCATAATCAGTGAACCCAATGATGTCAACGTGATGTTGAAGATTTTGGATGATTTTAAGACTCTTTCTTCGGCAAAGGTTAACGGGGAAAAAAGTGAAGCCATATTAGTTGGAAAATGGCCAAAAGGTGAACCAAGAGTTCCTGATGGTCTAAAATGGACAAGAGATGGTTTTAAATATCTATGAGTCTTTTTAGGAAATGAAAATGTTGTAAAAAATAATTATGAAGGCACTGTTGAAAAGGTCAAAGGGCGACTGGATAAGTGGAGGTTTTTAGTCCCTAAAACTTCCTATAAAGGAAGAATCTTGATCATCAATAATCTGGTTGCCTCTGCACTTTTGCACCGCCTGGCCTGTATAGATCCCCCAGTAGATGTATTGATGAAAATCCAGTCAATGTTAATAGATGTGTTCTGGGACCGAATGCACTGGGTACCAAAAAGTGTTCTGTATTTATCAAAAGACGAAGGAGGACTTGGTTTGATACACTTGCAGAGCAGAACGGCTGCATTTCGTCTGCAATATGTACAGAGACTTTTACAGTGCTCTTCAGAGTCGAGTTGGATGGGAGCTGCCTGTGCAATTCTTCAGAATAGTGAAGGGCTTGGACTGGATAAAACTTTATTCTGGTTGGACTCTCAAAGTTTAAAACTATCTAATTCTCCAGTTTTTTATCGTAACTTATTTAAAGTCTGGTCTCTGTTTAAGAAAAATAGGGAAAGCAATGTTGCTTCTCTGTTTTGGTTACTTCAAGAACCTTTGGTCTGTGGCTCACGTTTGGACTTATCACATGAGATTTCGTTCCTCATACCAGAAAGGACTTTGTGTAATGCCAAGTTGACAGCAATTGATCATTTACATTACTTTTAAGAATGTGACCGCGATTGCTGAGCATTTGGGACTCAAATCCTGCCATATTGTAGCATAAGCACTTGAAAAATGGAGATCGGCCCTTACAGAGAAAGAGACAGAACTGTTGGATCACGGTTGGATCAACTGGGAGTAACGTTTGATGACCAGCTGACCTTCACAGATCACATTTCAAAGACAGCTCGATCATGCAGGTTAGCGCTGCACAACATCAGGAAGATCAGGCCTTTCCTAACTGAGCACGCAACACAACTCCTCGTCCAGGCCCTGGTCATTTCTAGGCTTGACTACTGCAATGCTCTTCTGGCCGGACTTCCAGCATGTGCTACCAAACCTCTTCAGATGATCCAGAATGCTGCAGCTCGTCTTGTCTTCAACGAGCCCAAGAGGGCCCACGTCACCCCTCTGTTAATCTCTCTGCACTGGCTACCTCTCGCTGCTCGCATCAAGTTCAAGGCATTGACGCTTGCTTACAGATCTATCACAGGCTCAGCTCCCTCCTACCTTCACTCACTCCTACGAGCCTACATCCCCACCAGACGCCTACGATCAATCAACAAGCGACATCTCGTGGTTCCATCACAGAAAGCCACAAAATCACTTTCCAGATCATTCTCATTCACAGTTCCATGCTGGTGGAACACTCTCCCCACCCTTATCCGGAATGCTGAATCCCTGACAACATTCAAAAAACAGCTGAAAACCCATCTCTTCCATGAGCACCTAAACTCATAAAAAAAAAATAAAAAAAAAAATAAAAAAAAACCTTTCCCTTAAAATCCCACCTATCATGCTTATGCTACTCTGAATAATGCCTGAACTTCGTATTCTGAACACTTCTTGCGTTGTTGTTGTCTTTTGCCTCTTCATGATGACTCGCTTAATTTAGTCCTGATTTGTAAGTCGCTTTGGATAAAAGCGTCTGCTAAATGACTAAATGTAAATGTAAATGGATCAATACTCAAAGGGGTTAATAAATCCTGATTGTAAAGACCCTTTTCCGAAGTTGGGTATATCTCCCATTTTGGGAGAACACAACAGTATGTTTTTAGATTGTAAATAAGTAATGATTGTGGGTTCAAATGTTGCACTTGGAAAAGAACTGTACAAGGTTTGTGTAAGAATTTTTTAGACAACAAGTGTGACACACCATGGCGAAATATACTCAATCTTGCTGTCAATGAAAAACCAGAATGGGGAGCCTTGTATAAGTCGCCATTAGTCAAAAAGGCTGGGGATTTACAGTGGAGAGTGTTACATGGTGCTATTGCAGTAAATGCATTTGTCTCCTTGATAAATTCTGAAGTGACTGAGGGTTGCCCTTTTTGTTTGGAAAAAGAGACTATTTTTCATGCATTTATGCACTGTATGAGGTTAAAACCCTTATTTGATATTGTTGTATTACAAATTTATTAAATGTTTAATTTAGGTTCCAACTTCAAAAGTGAAGACTTTGATTTTAGTACGGTCAGTTTCTAGCTAGAGACTCCGGCCAGTCCTGTTTTCTCTATTGTGTTTTAAATGAGTCAGATCACTGAGATTCTCACCTTTCGGAGCCCAAATGGCTTTATGGCCCAGACGTTGAATTGTTAGGTTGATTGGATTAGCTGTAGGGGAGACTTTCACCTTTTGTCTTTAATGGCTCTGGGATGGATCTTGGAACCAGAGTTCCTGGCCAGTATCAGCATTTGAATAGTTACGCTGATTCAATTGGACTGGTAGCGCTCTAAGAGTAGGGTGTGTTCCTACTTCATTTGCATGCTTTGTTCAGAGTCTCCACCTCTATGTAATCCCTCCCCCTTGGAATGTATATAACTACAATGCATACTGTATTAGATTTAGACTGTTGGAAGACCTGCAGCTATGCACAGAGAGTTCTCAATAAAAGAAGAACTTCTGTTTGAACGCGATCCCAACGTCTCCTAGCCTTTCTTCGAGGAAGGAATAAAGTTTCCAACAATAACTTGAGAATTTTTTTTTGCTTCTTTTGATGTGGTTTTCTCAATGAAAGTGTTTATTTGTGGGTTGAAATATGTGAAAAAAAATTGTTATCTGTGTCAATTGTTAAATTTCTTGTTGGGTCAGGCAAAAATGGCGATTTATGCCACAAGAAAACAAAAAAATTAGCAAAATGTTTGTAACAGTTTGGCAGCAGTTTTTGTAAAATTAGTCAAATCTAGGATTTTGATTGATTATCATTATTATAGATTAATGCATGATCTTTTATCTTTTGAGGTAATATGGTGTTAAAATAAGATCCTTTGTGAAATTGTTGAAGAAGAGTTGTTTTCTTTCTTTTAAAGATACAATATGTAATTTTTTTTAATTTAAAAATAGCAAAAATCAATATATCTATGTTATATATATTTTTTTAGTTGTGTACTTACATTATCCCGACTGTTTCCAACAACTTTCAAACGAGGAGAAATTTGTAATTTAATTCGAAGACACGGACCGTTTCTTTATTTCCGTTTTGTCGCCGTCAATGGCGTCATATCCGCGTTGTCCCTGGTTTCCGCTCCTACTGCCATAGTAACCAGAGCCCTCTGATAGTAACCAAGGCGACAGACGTGGACAAC